>NW_012119265.1:1249038-1277764 GCF_000951035.1 Colobus angolensis palliatus | reverse complement strand
TGTTAGCCAGGATGGTCTCGATCTCCTGACCTTGTGATCCGCCCGTCTCGGCCTCCCAAAGTGCTGGGATTACAGGCTTGAGCCACCGCGCCCGGCCAATTATGTGTATTTTTTAAACTCAGTAATGTCTTAGAGATTTTTCTATGTGTTATACATTCTTTTAAGCTGTAATTCAGAGTATAGACGTATTATTAATTTACATCCAATCACTTCTTGGCCTTTTTGGCTAAGATCAAGTATAATTTATAACCACGTTTCCCTGTTGATGATCAGTTAGGTTGCTTCACTCTTAGGGTAAATGCTGCAACATTTTCAAATGTTTTAAATGTTGCCGAAAACATTTGAAAATATTTTAGTTGGGCCAGCGCCAGAGTACCCAGTCTTCCTTGCTGGTGTCAGCACCCACACCCACTGCTACAGCCTGTGGGCAAATGCTGCTCCTGTACAATGTCTCAAGCACTGGCCTGGGGACAATATGGAGGTGCCGGGACTGCCTGCCTCTTAACCCAGAGCCCTGACTGCTGCTTATGCTTGTAGGCTTGGAACTTGGAGGAGTCTGAATCCTCACCCATTTGTTGTGTTAGTTTGGGCTGTGGCTTCCCTTAAACTAATACCAACTTTTTTTCTTTCTTTCAAGAATCACTCATTTTTTACCCTCTTAAATAGTTTCCTGTCTCCTAGCAATGTTACGAATGTTCATCTTCCCTCTCCTACAATTTTTAAAGATCTTTTGCTGTCATTTCAGGGGATTTGGGATATAGGAGGGGAGATACAGGTAGATTCACATTGCCTTTTTGATCTAATGCCCTTGAAATTTTTTTTTATGTGAAACAGGTTTATTATTATTATTATTATTAAAAGAGAAAAGTACAAAGAATACCAAATTCCCGTTATCAAGAATTAATGATTGTTGATATTTTCTCATTTTGCCAAATGGCAAATAGGACTTGAAGTCAAAGTAATACTGGTAAAATTCTTGAGTCTCATTCTCCTAACTTCCCTTTACAAAGCAACTACTATCATAAGTTCAATGTGTATCCAGTAAAATACACAGACACACACACACAGACACATATCTCTGTGTGTATATATCCATAAATGGTAGATGTTACTGCCATTACCGTGTAGGTATTTTCTTACTCAGTTTTGTATGTGTGTGCAAGAATTTCTCTCGAGTATCCACCTAGAAGTAGAAGTAAAATTGCTATGTTTTAAATATATACGTAATTCATTTCAGAGTACTGTCAAATTGTCTTCCAGTTGGTTATACCAGTTTATATTCCAACCAGCAATGTATGAAAACCCATTGCCTCAAATCCTCACTAACACTTGATTGTGGTCTGTTTTATTGTTTTTGTTTCCAAGAGAAAAAGACAGTATTTTGTTTTAGTTTACAAAGCTAAGTATGTTTTTAAATCGTTATTGGACATCTAAGTTCCTTTTTTTTAAATTGTTTATATCGTTTGTACATTTTTGAGAAATTAATAAACTTCAGTTTTTGCAGGAGTTGTAGGTTCACGGCAAAGTTGAGCAAAAGTACAGAGACTCGTTCCCACATACCCTCTATCCTCACACATGCACAACCTTCCCCACTCTCAAAATCTGTACCAGAGTGGTACCTTTATTATAACTGGTGCACCTACATTGACGTATCGTTATCACTCAGTGACAGTAGTTTACGTTAGAGTTCACTTCTGGTGTTGTACGTGCTTTGGGCTCGGAAAAATATATACTCATGTGTATCTACTATTGTATTTTGTACAGAATAGTTTGTCCAAAAAATCTCTGTGCTCTGCCTATTCATCCCTCTTGCCTCATCGCCACCAATGATCCTTTTACCTAGTTTTGCCCTTTCTAGAATATCATATGTTTGGACTCATACAGTATGTAGCCTTTTCATATTGGTTTCTTTCACTTCATAATAGGCATTTAACTTTCCTCCATGTGTTTTTGTGGCTCGATAGCTTATTTCTTTTTTTTCTGCTGCTGCTGCTGCTGCTTTTTTTGAGACAGAATCTTGCTGTGTTGCCCAGGCTGGAATGCAGTGGCACGATCTTGGCTCACTGCAACCTCCACCTCCCGGCTTCAGGCAGTTCTTCTGCCTTAGCCTCCCAAGTAGCTGGGATTATAGGCGCCTGCCACCAAGCCGGTCTAATTTTTGTATTTTTAGTAGAGATAGGATTTCACCATGTTGGCCAGGCTGGCTTGAACTCCTGACCGCAGGCAATCCACCCACCTCCATCTACCAAAGTGCTGGGATTACAAGCATGAACCACCACACCAGGCCAGTTCATTTCTTTTTAGTGCTAAATAATATTCCATCTTTTGGATGTGTCACAGCTTATTTATCCACTCACTTACCAAAGGATATCTTGGTTGCTTTGTTTTGAATAAAGCTGCTGTAAATGTCTGTATGCAGGCTTTCAAGTGGACATGTGTCTGTTCATCCATTCTTCTTTTATCTTTCACCATTGATTTGTAGTTCTTTATAAATTCTAATATGTGCTGCAAATAATTTCTCCTGGTCTGTTTAATGTCTTAAACCTTTGTTCATGATTAATTTTGTTTACTTTTTATTTTTGTCTTTTTTGGTCATGTAGACATTAACGTTGGTTTGTGTTTTTGGGGTATTTAAAAAAGCTGTTCCTAGTTTGAATTACAGGTATCTGTATTTTCTGCTAGTACTCTTATTGTTTTGTTTTTCACATTTACCACTTTTATCTACTTAAAATTTACTTTTGTGTGTTTTGTGAAATAGAGATGTAGTATGGCATATTTTAGGAGAAAATGCTAGCCAACACTGTTTATTGAATTGTCTGTTATTTCTCCACTTAAGCATGTCAGCTCTGTCATAAACCCAAATTCCATGTTGTGTGGATCTGTTTTTGTATGCTCTATTCTTTTCCATCGATCCATTTATATGTCCTTACATGGATAGTATACTGTTTGAATTTCTGTAGCTTCATAATAAATCTCTATATCTAGTAGGGCAAGTACCCCTTCTTTGCTGTTTTTCAGAATTGCGTGAGTTGATTTTGGAATTATATGTTTCTATATGAAATTTGAAACAGTTTGTTAATTTCCAGGGAAAATTCCATAGTAATTGATTGGAAATGCATGCATTAATTTTATGTAGATCTTTCCGTTCATGAATAAAATCTGTCTCCTTTTGTTGAAGTTACCTTTTTTGTCCTTAAATAACATTTTATCTAGAAAGATACTGTACTTTTTAAAAAAAGGTTTCTTCCAGGGGCTTGGCTTTATACTTTTTCTAATTGGATACTGCTATTAGGAATACTGTTTATTTTTTTCTTATAATCTAATATCTGATACCTTGCTGAACTCTTTGATAAATTCTGATAATTTATCGATTCCCTTGGATTTTCTTATTTTTTACTTTTTATTTATTTTTATTTATTTATTTATTTATTGAGACAGAGTCTCCCTCCGTCACCCAGTCTGGAGTGCAATGGTAATATCTTGGCTCACTGCAACCTCCATCTCCTGGGTTCAACTACTTCTTCTGCCTCAGCCTCCCAAGTAGCTGGGACTACAGTTGCGCACCACCATACTTGGCTAATTTTTGTATTTTTAGTAGAGACAGAGTTTTGCCCAGCTAATTTTTGTATTTTTAGTAGAGACAGAGTTTTGCCATGTTGGCCAGGCTGGTCTGGAACTTTCGACCTCAGGGGATCCGCCTGCCTCGGCCTCCCAAAGTGCTGGGGTTGCAGGCATGAGCCACCACGCCCAGCATTCTCTTGGAGTTTCTATGTAAACAATCATATCTCTTCTAAAGAATAACTTTTCTCTCTTCCTTTCCCATTTTTATACATCTTATTTCTTTATCTTATGGTATTCGATTAAACCTCTAGCACAGTATTGCATAATAGCAGTAATGATGACTATTGTGTTGTTCCTGACTTAAATGGAAATGCTTTTAGCATTTGACATTGAGTTTAATATTGGTTGTTGTTTGGGGGGAGATCTTTTCCTGTTTTGTTTTGTTTTGTTTTTTGCTTTTTGAGATAATGTCTTGATCCGTCACCCAGGCTGGGGTGCAGTGGTGTGAACACAGCTCATTGCATCCTTGACCTCTTGGGCTCAAGCAATCCTCCTGCCTCAGCCTCCCAAGTAGTTGGGACCACAGGCATGCACCACCATGCCTGGCTAATTTTTGTATTTTTTTGTAGAGACAGGGTCTTGCTATGTTACCCAGGCTGGTCTTTAACTTCTGTGCTCAAGCAGCCCACCTGCCTCTGCCTCCCAAAGCGGTAGGATTACAGGCAGGAGCCCCACCACACCTAGCCTGTTTTTTGTTCTAATTGCTAGTGCCTTTAACTCCAGAATGCGTGGGAATTTTAACCAAATGGAGCTTAGGAAGTGACTTGACCAAGATCACACAGAGAGTGACAAGAACCCACCTAAGTGGTTCTTGTCACTGTCTGTGACAAGAATCTAGAGCTCCTTATACCTTACTTCCTTATGCCTATCTTCACTGGCCTCATGCTGTCATCAAATCTCATAGATTTTTTCCTATAAAATGTTCTATGCGTTCATTCTTCATTCCACTCTCTGCTGTATAGAATGAAGTTAGATGTTGAGAAGATTTTCAGGTTGTTACACTAATATTGCTCCACCTTCCTAAATATATCTGTAGTGGGTGGTTGGTTTTCATTACTACTGCTGCTGCTGCTGCTGCTACTGTTTTTGGCTGCATGGCATCTGAAATTCTGGCTCTGTGTTTTGGAAATGTCATACCTTATGAGTTGTGTGAGACAAAGCCCACCTCCCTCCTAGTGAAACCGTAAAGTCCAGATAGTTGTTTCCCAACCCTCCTTATACATAAAGTGCAGGCAGTTGGCCAGGTCTAGGTTACATGCACATCAGAAATGTCTCCTAGAACTTTGAGTCAGGAACTCGTGACTCAAGCCAGGATAGCAAATACCTCATTCTAGTGGCATACGTGGCAGCAACATCCAGCTTCTAAGGACAGAGAAGCCATATCCAGTGAGAGCACTCATCCATGCATTGAGTATATTGGCCCATTTACTCCTGGGGGATCTCATAGTGTTAGAATTTTGCGTTTGCAATGTTTGAAATTTAGATTACAAAAAGATACTATATAGTAAGCATATCTACATTATCCCATTTATGTTTAAATGTTCAACTAGAGATAAACTTTGAAGTATTTCACTAGAATGTTGACAGAGGTTATCTCAGGGTGATATATCAAGTATGTGCTTTTTATCCCCAATTGTTTTCTTATACTTTTGCAATCGTTTGTTGTTGCTGTTTTTAACAATTTAATATGTAATATTTGTATAAACAAGAAAGCTATTTTTCATTCAAGGATCAAAACCACGTTTAGCTTTTTATGTTTTTGTTTTTCTCTAGAATGTAAACTTCTAAAGTCAGAAACATGCCTTTCCATCTTTGTATTCTCAGCATAGGGTATGGCCTTAGAGAACATTAATTGAATGAATAAGAGGAAAAAATGATGCAATAAAGAAATAAGGATCGGTTAATCCTATCACTGGGATCAAATGGAAAGTAAGGATCTATGACCAGGCATGGTGGCTCACACCTATAATCCCAGCACTTTGGGAGGCCGAGGCAGGCAGATCACTTGAGGCCAGGAGTTCAAGACCAGCTTGGCCAACATGGTGAAACCCCGTCTCTACTAAAAATACAAAAAGTAGCCAGACGTGGCACCTGTGGTCCCAGCTACTTGAGAGGCCGAGGCAGGAGAATCACTTGAACCCGGGAGGTGAAGGTCGCAGTGAGCCAAGATCATGCCACTGCTCTCCAGCCTGGGCAACAACGTAAGACTCTGTCTCAAACAAAAAAGTAGTGATCTGTTACAGGATGTTCAGGGAATTTCTGCTCCATTGGGTAGTTACATTATATTTCCTCTAAACAGTCTTAACAGCTGTTAAGGGTCTGTGAACTATCAGTATTAATGGGTAGAAATTTATATAAGATTTTGATAAGTTATAAGACTAAAGTCTTTTCTACAGAAAAGAGAGGGTCTTAATGAGTGGTAATTTTATTTGTAGATATATTGGAGAATACTCCAAGAACTAAGGCACTTGATTATGAAATTGTCCGAAACAAAAGGGATTGTGCTTTACAGACTAGTCATGTTTACATGAAGGAGCAGATACCAAGGACACAGATTTCAGAAATCTAGGAGATACATAAAATTTAGGTGATCACAGTGTTTGGTGAGAGTCCAAGTACTTGACATGTGTGAATATATAGATGTCTTCACATGCTGGCAGCACAACAGGGAAGAGGGGTATCTGATAGCAGGCTCTATGCTGCAGTCTACTTAACATCATGAAGAATTGGGGGTAGGGTGGGGGTCAGTATCACAGAGCAGGGTTCCTAAGATGGGGGTCCCCATTTGGAGGAAACCAGGAGAAAAACTAGGGCATAAAGATGCAGTCAAATAGTTATACAGTTGAGGTTTGGCTACAGAATTAAATAAGAAAACAGCTAATTGGCCTTAGATAATAATGTAATATATATTTAATAAATGCATATTTAATACATAATTTAACACCATTATTGCTATAAAATATTTCTTGGAAGTTATAAAATTTTCATATGTGTGTTAGGAAAGAGGGAAGGGTAGTTGATTTGCCAAGTGATTAAATTGTGTTGGCAAACTCTGGCCTGCAGCCTGCTTTTGTGTAGCTCAGGAACTAATTATAATTAGGCTTTTACTTTTTTTTAATGGTTAAGGAAAATTAAAGGCCGGGCGCGGTGGCTCAAGCCTGTAATCCCAGCACTTTGGGAGGCCGAGACGGGCGGATCACGAGGTGAGGAGATCGAGACCATCCTGGCTAACACGGTGAAACCCCGTCTCTACTAAAAATACAAAAACAAAAAACTAGCGGGGCGAGGTGGCGGGCGCCTATGCGGAGGCTGAGGCAGGAGAATGGCGTAAACCCGGGAGGCGGAGCTTGCAGTGAGCTGAGATCCGGCCACTGCACTCCAGCTCGGGCGACAGAGCAAGACTCCGTCTCAAAAAAAAAAAAAAAACTCTTAAGGCCGGGCGCGGTGGCTCAAGCCTGTAATCCCAGCACTTTGGGAGGCCGAGACGGGCGGATCACGAGGTCAGGAGATCGAGACCATCCTGGCTAACATAGTGAAACCCCGTCTCTACTAAAAACTACAAAAAACTAGCCGGGCGAGATGGCGGGCGCCTGTAGTCCCAGCTACTCGGGAGGCTGAGGCAGGAGAATGGCGTGAACCCGGGAGGCGGAGCTTGCAGTGAGCTGAGATCTGGCCACAGCACTCCAGCCTGGGTGACAGAGCGAGACTCCGTCTCAAAAAAAAAGAAAGAAAATTAAAATAATATTTTTTATGCTGTGAGAATTATAAAAATTCAAATTCCCATGTTCATAAATAAAGTTGTGTTGGAATACAGCTACATTCATTGGCTTAGGTATTGTCTGTGGTTGCTTTTGCGTTACAGCAGCAGTGTTAAGTAGAGCTGCATACCCTAAAATATTTACTATCTTTATGGAAAAAGTTTGCCAACCCCCGAATTACATTATGGGAAACATTACTCTAGCGGTTTATTATTTTTTTTCACCACTGAAACTGAACACTGAAGTGACAGTGTATAACACTTCCCAGGAATAATTAGGGTTTTTTTCTATTAGTTGTTTTAGATCACTTAATTTTCAACCCAAGTTATTAAATATTTCCCCCAAATTAAAATGAAGTCACTAAGTAGTGGTCATTGTGACTTAATTAATTTAACTCTCTTGTGTCTACTTTTGTGGCTTTTGCTTACTTAATGTATGATCAGTAGAATTAAAACTAAGAAAGATGAGGACATTTCCATTGCTACCAAAATACATTGTTACCTAACATTACCAAGTAAATGTGAAGGGTGTGCCAACCACTGAAAAAGGACAGTGATGCAAGACCAGCAGAACACCATTTAAAGGGAAATACCTACTTTTGCTGAACACTGACATTTCCAAGCTTTTAATTTGGTAAAAATTATCTTTTATAATTTAACTGTTGAGAACATGCTTCTGTATAATAATTTTTTTCTTTCAAAAATGTACTTTCAGATCAGTGCTTCTGTGTAATAATTAATGAAATTTTGCTTGCATTTTCCTTTTGGACAGAAAGACTGTTGGCAAAGAAAGTCTTTTTTTTAATGTAATGTATTCTGGCACGCAGGCTTCACAAATGAAGAGCCTTATTGAGAGGAAATGAAACTTTCTCCCAAAATCTGACAATCGACAAAGAACTACTATAAAAGAACATATTTTGTGTTTAGAGCTTGTGACCATTCTATATTATCAATAGGACATGTCATTTGGGTCTTTCCGCATTAGATACATGCTAATTCATTCCTATTTTTTCTCTTTCTGTTCTAGCCTTGTGAAGAAGAATCTATCTGATAGGGATAGAGAAGCACAAAATGCTAGTGGACTAGAACTCAGACTGACTGAAGCTCAGTTGGGCTTTAAAATTTTTTGTAATTATTAAAGTGGTTTAGGTAAATTAAGCTGTATGTAAGAACTCTGTACAAAAGGTTTGTCTTAGTGGTAACAATAAAGATTGGATTTTTTTTTTTTTTTAGACAGAGTCTTGCTCTGTCACCCAGGCTGGAGTGCAGTGGCGCGATCTCGGCTCATTGCAAGCTCTGCCTCCCGAGTTCACACCATTCTACTGCTTCAGCCTCCCAAGTAGCTGGGACTGCAGACGCCCACCACCATACCCGGCTAATTTTTTATATCTTTGGTAGAGACGGGGTTTTACTCTGTTAGCCAGGATGGTCTCAATCTCCTGACCTCATGATCCACCCGCCTCAGCCTCCCAAAGTGTTGGGATTACAGGCATGAGCCCCCGCACCTGGCCCCCCCTTTTTTTTTTTTTTGAGATGGAGTCTTGCTCTGTTCTCAGGCTGGAGTACAGTGGTGCAATCTCGGCTCACTGCAGTCACTGCCTCCTGGGCTTAAGCGATTCTCCTGCCTCAGCCTCCCAAGTAGCTAGGACTACAGGCGTGCACCACCACACCCAGCTAATTTTTGTATTTTTAGTAGAGACAGGGTTTCACCATCTTTGCAGGATAGTCTCGATCCCTTGACCTCACGATCTGCCCACCTTGGCCTCCCAAAGTGCTGGGATTACAGGCATGAGGGATTTTTAAATAAAGATGAAAAGGAAACGAGTCACTTAAACTACTTTTTTGCACTGCAGCCTCCACCTCCCAGGTTCAAGCAATTCTGCCACAGCCTCCTGAGTAGCTGGGATTACAGGTGCCCACCACCACACCCGGCTAATTTTTGTATTTTTAGCAGAGGTGGAATTTCGGCTTGTTGGCCAGGCTGGTCCTGGACTCCTGACCTCAAGTGGTCCACCTGCCTCAGCCTCCCAAAGTGCTGGGATTACAAGCGTTAGCCATCATGCCCGGCCAGAAATCTAGATTTAACAGTGCGTTAAACTAATAAGCGCCTTCTTTTTCACATAAGAAGTCACTTGAGAAAATGAAGTGGTTGCCGGAACTGGATTCATTGTTCAGTTGTGTCTTCAAGGACAAACTCTTTCCATCCCTCAGTTCCTCACCCCTCAGCATGTCAGGTTGGCCTCATGATTGTAAGATGCTTCCTAGAGCTCCAGGCATACATGGATTGAGTAGCCCTCATCTGAAATTTGAAATGCTCCAAAATTCGAAACTTTATGACTGCCAGTGTGACATTCAAAGGAAATGCTCATTGGAGCATTTTAGTCAGGTTAGGAGTGCTCAACCTATAGCTGCAATTCAGGAGGCGGAGTATCTACCTCTCTTCCACACCTGTGTCCTAACAGCAAAGCAAAACATCCCGGAAGCCCCCCTCACATCCTGCTGGCCCACCTTAGGTCATATGACTGCCCTTAGCTGCAAGGGAGACTGGGAAAACATGAATATCACTTAACTTTTCCAGTTTCCTTATACTAGCCGCAAGCAAGAGGGCTGAGAAATGGCAGGTCAGTTAGCCTGTCAGCAGACCTGCCAAATGCCCTTTTTAGTATCTAGTCAGTCAAACTGAGCAATAGAGCCAGGAGTTTAAAGAAATAAAAAATGAAATTTTTATTAAGGAGAGGACCCAAGGTATGTCTTATAAGCTGTGTCCTTTAATTTTATTTATCGTTTTGATCAGTTTTGTTAAGGTATAATTTAAGGTAAAATAATCGTAATGGCAAAATTCAGTGCATTTTGACTAATGGACCACCAGCAAGATAAAGGATAGTCCCCTCATGGCCCTCTGCTGGCAGTCCTCTTTACCCTTCTGACCTCTGCCAACCACTTATCTGCCTTCTACCACTATAGTCTTGCCTTTTCTAAAATGTCATATAAATGGAATCCTACAGTATTTGGTCTTTTCTGTATGGCATTTTCTACTTAGCATAATGCTTCTGACCTTCATCCATATTATTGTGTGTTATCAACGCCATTTTATTACTGAGTACTTTGTTGTATGGATATACCATAATTTGTTTATCCATTCACCAGTGGAAGGCTGGGGCTTTTAATTTTTTAAAAAGCATCTGTGACCATTCACTTACAGGTCTTTGTGAACCTAGGTATTTACTCAAGAGCAGTAAAAGCTATGAGTAGGTTTCTGGGTCATATGATAAGTGGATGTTTCACCTTGTAATAAAATAGTCAAATTCTTTTCCAAAGTGACTGTACTATTTTGCATTCTGCCTGTCAGTACTTGAGAGTTTCAGTTGCTCTGTGTCCTTGAAACATTTTTCAGTTTGGGGTATTCTAGCAGGTGTCAGAGCCTATCTCCTTGTGGCTTTAATTCACATTACCCTAGTGACTAATGTTGGTGAGCATCTATTCTTGTGCTTAATTGCCACCCATATAATGGTGAGGTGTCTGTTTGAATCCTTCGCCTCCCTGTCTTTTAAATTAGGCTGTCATGTAATTGTGTTGTAAGCATTCTTTGCATATCCCAGATATGGAAATTTTATTGGATATGTTTTGCAAATATTTTCTCACAATCTGTGGCTTACCATTTCATTAACAGTGTTTTCTAAGAGCAAAAGTTTTCATTTTGGTGAAGACCAATTTGTGATCTCTGTTGTCCCATTTCTTTTCTGTTTCCTTCCTTTCTAGTAGATTAAGGGGTTTTTGGTGGGGTTGTTTTTTGGGGGCGGGAGGTGTTTTGATTACATTGATCTCCACTTGTAAATTACTAGCTATTACGACCTTCATTTTGCCATTTTAGTGGTTGCTCTAGGGTTTACAGTATATGACTTTAACTTATTCACAGTCTACCTTCAAATAATATACTACTTCACACATAGTATAATAACCTTATAGCAGTTTAGTTTCATTTCTTCCTTCCTGTCCTTTTTGTGTCATGTATTTTACTCCTATATATGCTAAACCCTACAGTGTTGTTTTCCCCCAAAGCAGTAAAGTATTTAAAAATGAGCAAAATGGTCTTTCATATCACCTATTTCCCATTTTTCAGTGCTCTTTGTAAGTATCCTTTCCATGTGGTCTCCTTTTTCTTCTACCTGAAGAACTTCATATGCCTCTCTTTTTATAGTGCAAGTCTACTGGTAATGAAATTTTGACCTTTTGTTTATAAAAGTTTTGATTTGATCCAGGCACAGTGGCTTATGCCTACACGTAGTCCCAGCACTTTGGGAAGCCAAAGATCACTTGAGCCCAGGAGTTCGAGACCAGCCTGGGCAACATAGCGAAACCCCATCTCCAAAAAATACCAAAACATTAGCTGGGCATATTGGCATGCACGTGTAGTTCCAGCTGCTCGGGAGGTTAAGCGGGAAGGATCGCTTGAGCCTGGAAGGCAAATGTTGTAGTGAGTTGAGATTGTGTCACTGCACCCCAAATTGGGCAACCGAGTGAGACTCTGTCTCAAAAAAAAAAAAAAAGTTTTGATTTTCCCTTCATTTTTGAAAGATACTGCAGCTGGGAGAAGAATTCTAAATTTCCCCCCACCCCCCAGTAATTGATGTCCCTCAGTTGTCTTCTAGTTTGTATAATTTCAGAGAACTCTATTATTGTTCCTCTGTGTTTTATGCCTGCCCTGGAAGATTTTATCTTTACCCTGGTTATCAGCAATTTGATTATGATGTGTCCTGAAATCATGTTTTTAAGGTTTATTCATATCTTCGAGTTTATTGATCTTTCTGCTGCTAATCTGCTGTTAATCCCATCCAGTGCCTTTTTCATTTGAGATGTATTTTTCCTCACTAGAAGTTTGATTTTGGCTTCATTTTTATATAGATTTTTCATTTTTCTCTTTATTATGTTTGTTTTCTTCTAGTTTCTTAAACATGGAATATCTTTATATAGCTATTTCAGTATTTTTTATCTATCATCTGAGTTATTTGTGCTTCCCCGCCCCCACTTTTTACTCCTGGCTGTGTGTTGTTATGCGTCATAGTGGCTGGATTTTTTTGTATTGAGTAGTCTTGACTTTTTTTTCTGGTCACCAAATTACTTGGAATTAGTTGGATTCTTTTGCTTTGAAGCTTTATTAGGGTAGACCAGAGGCAACATTAGCCTTAGGACTAATTTAGCCTCTTTACTGAGGTCATAGTCTTCCGAGGGTTCTTCTCAGTACTCTGAGTTAGAGGTCTTTCTGCTCTCCTTGATGGGAACATTAACTCTTTTAGCCGTTGATTCTTTCTGCAGTCTCTGGTAGCTTCCTCTTAACAAATGCACAAATAGGATTCAGCTAGACTCCAGGAAACACCTCTGCAGACCTCCGGAGCACTCTACATGGAGCTCCCTTCTCTCCTGTCCCCTGCCCCACACATTCTAGCCACCTTGTCATACCTGAATGCCATTCCAGATCTCTCAACTCTGCAAGACCAGGCCCCATGCGCCCCTCCCCTGTCCATAGGCAGTAAATTGGTGCACTCAGTTCATCCTTTTAGTCTTTCCTTTGTGCATCTTGTTGCCTAATGTCTGAAAGTGTTTTTTCTTTTCCTTTATTTCTTATTGTTTAAATAAAACAGGAGAGTAAATCAAGTTCCTGTTACCCCAGCTTACTTGAAATCCTCCATTCTTCGTTCTTCCTAGATATTCTTCTAGCCTTGCATCTTTCTTAGAAAGCCATCATATGCTCATTGAAGCATTACATATAATAACAAAACCATTTCTTTAACCAGAATTTTAAACTGAACACACTCAAGGCTGAACTCATGGTATTCCTTTCCAAATCTCTGTGCTCCCTCCTCTCTTTTGTCCGCCTTCCCCCCAGCAATCACCATAGTAGTAAAAGGCTCCTCCATCCCAGGTACACATACCAGACACATGGGAGTCATCCTTAGCATTGCCCTCTTCCTCACCTACACATCTCATTATCACCTCCAAATGTTTGTTTTGCCTCAAGGGTATGTTTTCCATCTTCCCACATCTCTCCATCTCCACCCTCCACTCCTCCGGTATTCTAGCCACCACCTCTTCCTGCTCCGGGAGCCTCCTAAGCAGTCTCCTTTATCCATTCTTGTTCTTTCCAGTGCATTCTTTATTTAGTAAGCCGAAAGATTTTTTTTTAATTATTTGTTAATCAAAGCAATAAATGCAGAATTAAAATAAAAAAGGCTTGTACCATGAAACTACTTTACTGCCTGATTTCTCCCCAGTGCCTGGTTGCATTCCCTACCGCTTTCTACTATTTTACTGTTTCTGGCTTTCATTTTCGTAATTCTAAATATGTGCTTATACTGTTACTTCTTATCAATTTTAGATATCTGTTGATGTTTTTCCACTCAATCCTTTTTTTTTTTTTTTTGAGCTTAAGTCTCGCTGTGTCCCCCAGGCTGGAGTGCAGTAGCGCAATCTTGGCTCACTGAAACTTCCACCTCCCTGATTCAAGCAATTCTCCTGCCTCAACCTCCTGAGTAGCTGGGATTACAAGTGCACTCCACTACACCCAGCTAATTTTGTATTTTTAGTAGAGATGAGGTTTCACCATGTTGGTCAGGCTGGTCTTGAACACCTGATCTCAAGTGATCCACCTGCCCTGGCCTCCCAAAGTGCTGGGGATTGCAGGCATGAGCCACCTCACCTGGCCTCAACCCTTTCTTCTTTATTATAACTGTTACAATTTTTGGCTGAATCACTGTCATTGTCGACATTAACAAAGCAGACATTTTTACTTTCTGAGCCAAAATGTGTATTTTTTACCTTTCCTATCTCGTATGCCTTTTTTTTTCCCCCCTCCTTTTAGAGATGGGGTCTCACCATATTTCCCAGGCTGGTTTCTTTTCTTTCTTTCTTTCTTTTTTTTTAAGAAAGAGTCCTGCTCTGTCACCTAGGCTGGAGTGCAGTGGTGCAGTCTCGGCTCACTGCAACCTCCACCTCCCAGGTTCAAGAGATTCTTATGCCTCAGCCTGCCGAGTAGCTGGGATTACAGGCACATGCCACCACGCCTGGCTAATTTTTGTTTTTTTGTTTGTTTTTTCTGAGACAGAGTCTATCTGTCACCCAGGCTGGAGTGCAATGGCATGATCTTGGCTCCCTGCAACCTCCACCTCCCAGGTTCAAGCATTTCTCCTGTCTCAGCCTCTTTAGTAGCTGGGATTATAGGTGCATGCCACCATGCCCAGCTAATGTTTTTATTTTTAGTGGATGTGGGGTTTCACCACGTTGGCCAGGCTGGTCTTGAACTCCTGACCTTAGGTGATCCGCCCACCTTGGCCTCCCAAAGTGCTGAGATTACAGGCATGAGCCACTGCGCCCAGCTTAGTTTTTGTATTTTTAGTAGAGATGGGGTTTCACTATGTTGGCCAGGCTGGTCGCAAACTCCTGACTGCAGGTGATCCACCCACCTCAGCCTCCCAAAGTGCTGGGATTTCAGGCGCCAGGCTGGTTTCTAACTCCTGGGGTCTCAAGCAGTTTTCCCATCTTTGCTTCCCAAAGTGTCGTATGTCTTTTTATCATTTGCTGCTTTTGCAACATGTATCTGTTGCTGATTTGTTTACTTTCTGTTATTCTCCTTAATTTTCAACATGATCAAATACATTTTCAGATTATAGTCAATCTCCCCACTTTTCTTTTTTTCTTCCTAGACATCCTCTTGCACTCTGGGGTGGATATTTTCTTGGCCGAGGTGGAAAGTCACAGCCCTAGGACTTACCTTCAGCATTATCTTCTCTTCTCTCTTGTATTTTATCTTTGAGTTTTCCTCAGTGTTCATTTGCTGTCTTATGTTGGTGGAATATATTCTCCATCAGGACAGTAAGAAAAAGGTGAATGGGATGTAAATTTTTGAGAGACTGTGTTTGTCTTTATTCTGCCCTTTAATAGAGTTGTTGGATCAAAAATTATTTTTCCCTCAGAATTTGGAAGTCATTGTTAAATTATCTTTTGGCTTCCAGTGTTGCTATTAATAGTCCTGATAGTTTTCTTTTTTTTTTCCTTTTCTTTTCTTTTTTTTTTTTTCTTAAGAGACAGGGTCTTGCTCTGTTGCCCAGGCTGGACTGCAGTGGCACAATCACAGCTCACTCTAATCTCTAACTCCTGGGCTCAAGCAATCTTCCTGCTTCAGCTTCTCAAGTAACTGGGACTACAGGCGTGTACTACTATGCCTGCCTAATCTTTTAATTTTTTGTAAAGATGGGGTACCACTATGTTGCCTAGACTTGTCTTGAGCTCCTGACCTCAAGCAGCCCTCCCACCTTCATCTCCCAAAGTGCTGAGATTACAGGCATGACCACCATGCCTGGCCTCCTAATAATGTTCTTGAGTTTGTTTGTTTGTTTTATGTTTTTTTTTTTTTTCCCCAAATCAACAGGTCTTTTATTGCATCATTTAAATATCACAAGTAGGTCTTAGGAGTTATCTGGCATCTTCTTTCTGTAGCTGGATAACTCTTAGATCTTATTCATCAGCCTGCTGAACAGTTCCTTTTTCAGAGACATAGATACCATCCAAAAATTTCCTGATATCCTTGTTTTTAACTGTTGTGACTTGCTGAATCAAAGCTACTGAATTTGAAAGAAGCTCAATGTCATTTCCTTCAAGGATTAATTCGTCTTTCTGGGCTTGAGATACTGAACAAACAACACCTGGTCTCATTCAAACCCTGCGGATGTATTTTTCGCCCAAGAAATTTCGGATTTCAACAAGAGACCCATTCTCCTGGATAACGACGTTGATGGGGAAGTGAGCATACACAGACCTCATCTTGTAACAGAAACCCAGTGTAACCACCCTTGATCATGTTCTGTACATGACTACAAATAGTCTGAACGGTAGCCAGTTCCTTTCTGTTACCTCACCATTTGTCAACCCGAAGCCTCTTTTTTTTCTTTCCAAGAAGACTGAGTTCTACATTGATGTGATTGAAGTCCCTCCGCAGGGTTCCTCTGGGGCCCTTCACGATAACTGTGCGTCCCTTCAGAGTAATGTCAACATTTTCTGGAATGTCAACAGTCTGATTGCTGAGAATGGTCTTCATTCTTGCAGTAGATGCAGCAAAAAAAGCTTGAGTTTTATTTTTAATCTTTTTTGTAGACTGCCTTTTCTCACTGGAAACTTTTGGGATCTGTTCTTTTCCCTGCCATTTTGAAATTTTGTAACAACGTGCCCTACCTGGTTAGGGTTTTATTTTCATTCATTGTGCTGGAGACTTCTGACCAGGGGATATTGCTTGTATTTATGGGGAGTTGTTTCATAATATTATTTCCTTGATAATTTCCTCCTCTTCGTTTTCTTTCTTCTCTCTGTTACTGTTAGTCAGACATTGTTCTTGGATGGATCCACTTGCTTGACCTTTTTTTTTTTTTTGGTGGCTATCACATTTTAATTTTCAGTGTTTTGGGTTTTTTGTTTTTTTGGTTTTTTTTTGAGACAGAGTCTTACTCTGCCACCCAGGCTAGAGTACAGTGGTGTGACCTCAGCTCACTGCAACCTCCATCTCCCGGGTTCAAGTGATTCTCCTGCCTCAGCCTCCCAAGTAGCTGGGATTACAGGCACTCACAGCCATGCCTGGCTAATTTTTGTATTTTTAATAGAGACAGGGTTTCACCATGTTGCCTAGGCTGGTCTCGAACTCCTGACTTTGGGTAATCCACCCACCTCGGCCTCCCAAAGTGCTGGGATTACAAGCATGAGCCACTGCGCCTGGCCAGTTTTCAGTGTTTTATATTTCTATCTGGATGTTTGTTACACAGGTATTCTTAAATATATTTAAGATTTGTGGACTTTATATAAGCTATACTTCAACAGAATAGTGAAAATAAATGGAAAGGACCCTTCCCCCTCCATTGTTAATATCTAAAGTCTCTTTCTTAATCTCTTTTTTTTTTTGAGACAGAGTTTTGCTGTTGTTGCCCAGGCTGGAGTGCAGTGGTGCGATCTGGGCTCACTGCAACCTCCACCTCCTGGGTTCAAGCAATTCTCCTGCCTCAGCCTCCCGAGTAACTGGGACTACAGGCACACTCCACCACGCTCAGCTAATTTTTTTGTATTTTTAATAGAGACAGGGTTTCACCAAGTTGGCCAGGCTGGTCTTGAACTCCTGACCTCAGGTGATCCACCCACCTCGGCCTCCCAAAGTGCTGGGATTACAGGCGTGAACACCACCTCTCATTGTTTTTTATATTCTCCTGTTTATCTCTTCTAGATGTCATTGTCTTTTTCTCAGCCTCTTCATTAAGCATGTTGTATTTTGTTCTCTGTAGTCTGTATCGTGTCTGTTTCTCATAAGTTATTTTTCTTTTTGTTTGGTCTCTTGTCTTTCCTGTTAGAAGGTTTGTTAGTGTTGCATTGCTGCCATAACAAGTTACCATAAGTTTAGCAGCCTGAAACAGCACGAATTTATCTCACAGTCGCTGTAGGTTAAAGGTGTATACACAGTGGCTCACCTGTGTCCTCTGTAGAGTCTTTAGTGGCTGAAGTTAAGGTGTCAGCGGGGCTGCGTTCCTTCCTGGAGGCTCTGAGAATGAATTTTGCGTGATAGACTTTGGTTCTGTGTGATTGTAAGACTAAGGTTCCCTCTGGCTTGTCTGCCAGGGGTCATTCTCAACTCCTAAAGGCTCTCCACATTGCTTATGGCCCCCTTCCTCTATCTTCAAAGCCAGTAACAGCAAGTCAAGGTCTTCTCTCGGAATTTATCTGACCATTCCTGTCTCATCTCTCTTCTGCCTGCCTCTGCTGTTCCTGAGGCCTCATGTGATTACATTGGGTTCACCCAGATAACCCAGGATAATCTCCCTAAAATGAGTTAATAAGTAATCTTAATTCATTTGCAAAAACTCCTCACAGCAGTACCTAGATTGGTGCTTGTGTAACCATGGGTAGGAATCTTAAATCTTTAGTATTCTGCCCACCACAGAAGCCTTTCTCAAGTATCTAGTAATCATTGGCTGTCTGGCTGGGGCACATTTTTTTTAGACAGAGTCTCGCTCTGTCACCCAGGCTGGAGTGCAGTGGCGCAATCTCGGCTCACTGCAAGCTCTACCTCCCGGGTTCATGCCATTCTCCTGCCTCAGCCTCCCGAGTAGCTGGGACTACAGGCGCCCGGCACCACGCCCAGCTAAAATTTTTTTTTTTTTTTTTTTTGTATTTTTAGTAGAGACGGGGTTTCACCATGTTAGCCAGTATTGTCTCCATCTCCTGACCTCATGATCTGCCCACCTCAGCCTCCCAGAGTGCTGGGATTACAGGCGTGAGCCACCGCGCCCGCCTGGGGCATTATCAGTGCCTAATAGGAAGCTCTATATTGTATGGATTTTAGCTCATTATCCCTCTGTAAGGTATTTAGACATATTGAGCAAGCTTTTTCAAACATCAGTATCTAAAAGATCTTTTCCCTAGGACTCTTCAGGTTCTGCTTGTAAAGGATCCTAAAGGGTGTGTGTCTGTGGAGTAGGTTACCTGAGTTTAATTCAGTAATGAAACAGGAAAGGGATGTTGGGGCAGACTAAATTTTTTCAGGTAGTCTGTCTGTTTTCTGTGCCTCAGTTTGATGATTAGAACAGTGAATCAGGGTGTTTCCCATTGGTACCTCCTTCTACAAACACCTTGGTTTTATATTTATCCAGTTTACAAAGTTACTGTTCCATCTGACTTCTGCCTCCCAAAACTTTTCTGAGATTTATTATCCAATATTTTCTTCCATTTTGGGGGCCCTTATAGGTTTATGTTTTCTTTATTGTTTACATGATTTTAAAAAGGAGTGAAAATAAATGCACATATTCAATATACTTTTTTAACCAGAAAGCTTTATCTTCCCTGAGAACCCTTCTTTATCTCAGTTTCTCAATTCCTCACCCTCATGCTTTTTTGTATGTATAGTAATTATATAGCCTGTACAGATTAGACTAGATTTGTCTTCTGTTTGATAACATGCTAATTATAATGAACATTAAATGTCATTGCTGTGGCTGGGTGTAGTGGCTCAGGCCTGCATTCCCAGTATTTTGGGAGGCTGAGGCCGGAGGATTGCCTGAGCCCAGGAAGTCGAGGCTGCAGTGAGCTGTGATCACACTAACACTACTTCATTCCAGCCTGGGTGACAGTGAGCCCCTGTCAATTCATTTCTGTATATTCTGTTATAGAGGTTCTAGAGCACTGCTTTGCATAGTGCCTCATAAATGCTAGCTTATCCTGATTGAAATGTAAAATTGAGCATAAATTAGTATAGTATTTTGGTATGGCCATTTTAAAGTTTTCATGTCTCACAGTCCTCTGGGTATGTTTTATTTTGATATAAATTTTTTAAAATTATTTATTCTCTCCTCCAGCCCCACTCTCACGCATTTAGAAATCTTATACAGATTTCTAAATCTAGTTATTACTTCTTGATACAAGGCATACAGTAAATCAGTGAGTCCTAAATTCTCATGTCAATGAAATAATCAGTATCTTAATGTGGAGAGTTAGGTTTATTTCGTTATTGTTGTAATGAAATGAAAATCACTTATTCACACTTCATATGCAGCCAATGGCTACCCAGTTCCAATATGGAACTACCTACCATTAGAAAAATAAGAAGTCATTCTTTCTACCCTTCATTCTCTCCCTTCCCTAAGCTAGTAATTATCAAGAAGCTCAAGGCTGGGTGCAGTGGCTTACACCTGTAACCCCAGCACTTTGGGAGGCCGAGGCCGGCTGATCATTAGGTCAGGAGATCGAGACCATCCTGGCTAATACTGTGAAACCCCATCTCTACTAAAAATACAAAAACATAGCCGGGTGTGGTGGCAGGCGCCCGCAATCCCAGCTACTCAGGAGGCTGAGGCAGGGGAATTGCTTGAACCCAGGAGGCGGAGGTTGCAGTGAGCTGAGATTGCGCCACTGCACTCCAGCCTGGGCGACACAGCAAGACTCCGTCTCAAAAAAAAAAGAAAAAAAGCTGGAATCAGAATTGCTTACAGAACTTCTGTAAAACAAGCTGCTGGAGCCCTGAGCTAATGCAAAAATCTGGGGATATGGCCCCGGCATGTATTTTTAATATTATTATTATTGATTTTACAAGCAATTCTCATGGGCCCATCTAGTTAAGAACTGCTTTATCTACTTAAGACTGATGAAAAAGCTACTTAATAATCTTTTACTAATGTAAATATGCATATTAATATACATTTAATACTACCTGGTTTGTGAGCCAGACAGAAAATGACCTAGGAACAAAAATACATTTGAATCATGGAGTACGGTGACTCTCAAACCTCGGGGATATGCCGGAAACATTTGGGAGAACTTTTCGAAATGTAATGTTTGCTTTACTGTCTCCCACTCAGTAGTGCCTGTGGTGACTTTGATAGAAGCATATCATATCTCAGGCATGAGATTTGTTATATAAGGATTTGTTATTTATCCTTCAATACTTTTTAGATACTTCATCACATACTAGTACTTCATTTACTTTGGAGAAATGAGTGGGTGGAGAGAGAGGTTACCCCACCACCACCCTCCCCCCACTGAATGTTGAAGCAGTGTAGACAACTGCTTATTCAGAGGCTTGGAATTTTCTAATGCCTTTATTTTATCCCAGTGTGGCCCCATTGGCATTTAAAGCTGAGGAATCATTGTGAATTAAAAGTAGAATTCATAAACCATTAGATCTCTTCACGTGTTAAATCTTATTCCTTTAAAAATTAAAGAGCAGTTATAGTCACCTACTCTGTGGTCACATATTCATTCAGGATAGTTCTTCTGTTAATTCCATTTTCAGGTTTCAGAAAACCCATCAGAAAATAGCCTGTAAAATACAGAACAAAATAAAAACCTAGTTATGTCCCAGAGTGTTCCTTTCTTTCTTTTTTTCCTTTCTTTCTTTTCTTTCTTTTCTTTCTGTCTGTCTTTCTATTTTTTGAGACAGAGTTTCACTCTCGTTGCCCAGGGTAGAATGCAATGGCATGATCTCAACTCACTGCAACCTCCACCTCTTGGGTTCAAGTGATTCCCCTGCCTCAGCCTCCCTAGTAGCTGGGATTACAGACATGCGCTACCATACCCAGCTAATTTTGTATTTTTAGTAGATACGGGGTTTCACCGTGTTGACCAGGCTGGTTTCAAATTCCTGACCTTAGGTGCTCTACCCGTCTCGGCCTCCCAAAATGCTGGGTTTACAGGCGTGAGCTGTTGTGCCTGACCGAGTGTTTCTAATAGTAACATTGAAATAACCAACAGAAAACCAGACTAAAACCCATATACTTATTAAAATAATTTATTTGGGCTTGTTATTTAAACATGGACAAAAAAAAGTCCAAGGTGGTTTGCAGTAATTGCTACCATGTTAATTTTTACATGCAAATTAACTTTGATTTGAAGAAATCTTACAGAAAAATGAGAAAATATATATAAATTATTAAAAACACATGAAAAGATGTACGTTACTACTAATCAACTACATAAAACAAGAATATATATCCATCTTGTTCCATCTTTGCCTTAAAATTATATTATAACCTTTAATCCAGTAATTCTCCTCCAGTGAATTCTGAAATAAAATATGGACAAAGATGGACATAGATGTTTGTAGAATTATTAAATAGTGTTTACAATGGGCTCAATATTAGAAGAATGATTAAATTGTGATTTATTTACATAGAATATTACGCAGTTGTTAAAATGATCATTTACTAGTCATATTTCATCTTTTATAAGCACATTTTATTTTTTGCCCTGTCTTATGG
Source organism: Colobus angolensis palliatus (assembly GCF_000951035.1). Classification (NCBI taxonomy): domain Eukaryota; kingdom Metazoa; phylum Chordata; class Mammalia; order Primates; family Cercopithecidae; genus Colobus; species Colobus angolensis. Next base: position 1,255,612 of record NW_012119265.1, on the reverse strand, counting down.
TACTGAAAGAATACATTCTAAATGATTCAGTTATTTATATTTTGGAGCGGGGGGTAACTTCCAGATTTCTACCATGGTGTGTGTGTGTGTTTTATTGTTTTGGAGATGGTCTTGCTCTGTCATCGAGGCTGGAGAGCAGTGGCCCAGTCACGGCTCACTGCAGCCTGGACTCCCAGGCTCAGGCAGTCTTCCCACCTCAGCCTCCTGAGTAGCTGGGACTCTAGGTGTGCACCACTATGCCTGGTTAATTTAAAAAAAAAAACTTTTTTTTTTTTGTAGAGAAAAGTTCTTCCTATGTTGCCCAGGCTGGTCTTGAACTCCTGAGCAGTTCTCCCACTTTGGCCTCCCAAAGTGCTGGGATTACAGGCGTGAGCCACCTTGCCCAGCCTCTCTTGTTAGCTGTTTTATAATTAGAGGAAAAACATTAAGACGCAAATACTTACAAAGCATTTGTTATGTATCATTTAATTTATACAACTACCTCCTGAGGCACTATTCTCATTTGAGTTGAGGAAACTCAGACACTGACAGGCTGAGTAGCTTGCCCAGAGTCATACAGCTAATAAATAGTGGAACTAGGATTTGAATCTAGGTAGTTTGGCTGTGTGCTTCCACCTTAAATTGTGCCTCATCAGCTCTGTGGCAGCATGGTAGGATCCTGCTTTCAGGTCCCCTACAAACAAAAAGCTTTCTGAATTTATAATACTGGGTTGAATCTAGTGGATGTCATGGGCTCCTAAAGCTGTAAACTGCCACATGTAAAATTTTGATCCAGTAATTAGCAGTCTACAGCTTTACAAGTTTTATAGTGATATGAGTTGTGTTGTCTGTTCTCTTCATACTCTGGCATATAGTGTAGTGCTGCAGACATTGTAATACTCAGTCATGGGCTGCATAGCAACATTTTGGCCAACGATGAACCACATATCCAATGATAGCTCCTTAAGATTATAATGGAGTTAAAAATTTTCTGTCTCCTTGTGATGATGTAGTTTTTGTAACATCGTAGTGCAATTACTTTATTTTTTGAATAAATTTTAAAAATAAATGCAGCGACTGGGCGCGGTACCTCACGCCTGTAATTCCAGCACTTTGGGAGGCCGAGGCGGGTGGATCACGAGGTCAGGAGATCAAGACCATCCTGACTAATAACAGTGAAACCCCACCTCTACTAAAAATACAAAAAATTAGCCGGGCGTGGTGGCGGGTGCCTGTAGTCCCAGCTACTGGGGAGGCTGAGGCAGGAGAATGGCGTGAACCCAGGAGGCGGAGCTTGCAGTGAGCCCAGATGGCACTACTGCACTCCAGCCTGGGCGACAGGGCGAGACTCGATCTCAAAAAAAAAAAAAAAATGCAGTGGCTCACACCTATAGTAGATTCCATTACTTTGGGAGGCCAGGGAGTTTGGAGACCAAACTCATGGAGCCTTGGCATCATGACAAGACCCCATCTCTACAAAAAATAAAATGAAATTGCCTAAGGACACATTTATCAGAACACATCCCCATCCTTAAGTGACGCATGACTGTAGACCTATTGCTTCTCCTTTCTGTGGCTTTTCTTTTTTACTGTTAATTTTTGGGTTCTTCATTGTTTCACACTGTTTTTTAATTAACTTTATTGTGGTATAATAGATACAATAAACTGTATCCGTTTAAAGTGTAAAATTTGAGTTGTGACAGATATTTATACCTCTGAAACCACCACAATCAACGTTCAGAATATTTCTGTCACCTGTCAAACTTCAGCTCCCAGCAAATTGATCTGCTTTCTGTCACTACGGATTTGTTGGCATTTTCTGGAATTTTATGAATGGAATCACATATACTCTTTTCTAATATGTCTTCCACTTAATATAATAAATTTGAGAGTCATTCATTTTATTGCATGTGTCAATAGTTTGTTTCTTTTTACTGATTGATGAGTTGTGTTCCATTGTCTAAGTAGTATACCATTGGTTTGCAAATATCACATTTTTGTTTATCCATCTGGGTTATATTCAGTTTTGGCTTTTACGAATCAAAGTTATTACAAATGTGCTTTTCATCTTCTTGGGTAAATAACTAGAGGTAGAATGTCTTGAGTTGTGTGGTACATGTATGTTTATACAGAATTGCTGAGCTGTTTTCAAAAAATTGTCTCATTTAATAGTCCCACCAGCTGCTTACGAGAGTTCAAGTTCCTCTTCACATCCTCACTGACACTGGGTAGTATGTCTTTTTAATGCTGGCCTCTCTGATATGTGGATACCACTATCTCACTGTGGTTTTAATTTGTATTTCCCCGATGGTTGATAATGTCAAGTATCTTTTCATGTGCTGCTTGGTCATATTTCTTTGATGAAGTGATTGTCCAGATCCTTAGTTCATTTGTCTTCTTGAGTTGTTTGGGCTCTCTATATATTCAGAATACAAGTCTTTTGTCAGATATGTGTGCTGCAAATATGTTGTCCCATTATATGCTTGTCTTTTTGTTTTCTCAGCAGTGTCTTTTAAAGAGTAGGTAGGTTGGGTTTTTTTGTTTTTAAATAAAGGGCAATTTTTTTGTGGTTCCTTTTTTTGTGTGTGTCCTATCTAAGAAATCTTTTTCGTCTTATGCTTCTAGTTTCATTATTTTGGCTGTTGTGTTTAGATCAGTGGTCATTTAGAATTAATTTTCACATATTGTTATAATTTTCACATATTGTTAAATATTTCACATATATTTAAAAATATATATATGAATCATTGTTCAGCACTTTGTTGAAAAGGTTTTTCCTTCGCCTTGGATTGCCTTGGTATCTTTGTCAAAAATTTCTGATCACCCATATGTAGGCCTGTTTGGGGGGCCCACTTCTGTTACATTCATCTGTACATCTTTTCATAAAGCCAGTAAGTGCAATGTCTTGATTGACACAGCTTTATGATGTCTTAAAATCAGTTAGTGCAAGTCGTCCAATTTTGTTCTTTTTAAGAATGTCTTTGACTATTCTAGGATTGTTCTCATTTTCATATAAATTTTACAATCTGTCAATTTCTACAGAAAAGCAAATTGGAATTTTGACTGGCATCTCATTAAATCTTTAGCTTAATTTGAGGAGAACTGACTTCTTAACAAAATTGAGTCTTGCAATTTGTGAGCATGGTGTGCAGTATATAATATTATATGTGTGTGTGTTGTGTTGGGTCATTTTTAATTTCTTTTGTTATTTTCATTTAACCATTTTGCTTGTTATCAGACTCCTCAAATGAAAATAGATGAGCAACTTGCAACCATTTGATACAGGGCAGAATATCTGAATCAATTAAAATTTGGGATTTGGGGCCGGGCACATTGGCTCACGCCTATAATCCCAGCACTTGAGAGGCTGAGGCAGGCGGATCACCTGAGGTCAGGAGTTCGAGACCAGCCCAATCAACATGGAGATTCCCCATCTCTACTAAAAATACAAAATTAGCCAGGCATGGTGGCACATTCCTGTAATCCCAGCTACTCGGGAGGCTGAGGCAAGAGAATCGCTTGAACCTGGGAGGCGGAGGTTGCCGTGAGCCGAGATCACTCCATTGCACTCCAGCCTGTGCAATGAGAGTGAAACTCATCTCAAAAAAAAAAAATTGGGATTTGGTAATGATTTAAAAGTATCATGACATTACTTCATTTATCATGTGTACGTTACAAGTGAAGGACATATAATATAAATCTCAATTTTTCTTCCAGTTTTAGATAAAAAATAAGTATATAAATAAGGGCTTCTAATATTTTCTTTCTGTACCCTAGTAGATTGTTATCTCCACTTTGAGGTCATTACATTTATTATATAGTTAGAAATTAAGAATGTTTGGGTAGTTTACGTGTCATAATCAGTGTTTTGCATGACATCAATGTCTGCCACAACTCAGACATACAGAGAAGGCAGTTACAAATTCTTATCTTGAAACAGTAGATTTGCTAAGTGTAAAGTGTTTAAATTTTCCTTTGTTCTAGTAAAACAATCTATTTTTTTAACAGATATCAGACACCCCGAAGAACTTTCTCTCTTAAAGAAACCCAGAGATCCAACAAAGAAAAAAAAGAAGAAGCTAGATGACCAGTCTGAAGATGAGGCACTTGAATTAGAGGGTCCTCTTATCACTCCTGGGTCAGGTAAGACTTTTACCAAGCGATGGGCTCAAAGTAAGAACTGTGGACTGTGTACCTTTGTCTTTCTGGTGGTAGGTAAATGGATCATGTAGGTCAGGAAGAGTGGTCAAATTAAAAAAACAAAAACTTCAATTAGCCAGGCATGGTGGCACGTGCCTGTAGTCCCAGCTACTTGGGAGGCTGAGGCAGAAGAACCGCTTGAACCTGGGAGTCAGAGTTGCAGTGAGCGAAGATCACGCCACTGCACTCCAGCCTGGGCAACAGAGCAAGACTCCGTCTCAAAAAAAACAAAAACTCTCCTTCAGCATTTTTCTCTGTCCTGAAATCGCTATCCAGTGTCGGTTTCTCTCGTGCAAATCGTCATGTCCGGTGTTAATAGTTGAATCAATAAAGAGCAAGCCCACTTCTCTTGTTCAGAGAGTCAAAAAGGAATAGTATCAGAATTGGACTCAGGCAGAAATTGGAAACTTTTTAGTATTTAGATCATGAAAACCACCACTATTTAATTAATGCATTATTCCTTAAATCCTTACTGAAAGTCGGGCGTGGTGGTTCACGCCTGTAATCCCAGCACTTTGGGAAGCCGAGGCAGGCGGAGCACGAGGTCAGAGAGCGAGACCATCCTGGCTAACACAGTGAAACCCCGTCTCTGCTAAAAATACCAAAAAAAAATTAGCCGGATGTGGTAGCATGCACCTGTAGTCCCATCTACTCGAGAGGCTGATGCAGGAGAATCACCTAAACCCGAGAGGTGGGGGTTGCAGTGAGCTGAGATCATGCCACCGCACTCCAGCCTGAGCAGGAAGAGCAAAACTCCCATCTCAGGAAAAAAAAAAAAAAACAGCAGGCCGGGCCCTGTGGCTCACACCTGTAATCCCAGCACTTTGGGAGGCCAGGGCAGGCAGATCACCTGAGGTCAGGTATTTGAGACCAGCCTGGCCAATGTGGTGAAGCCCCATCTCGACTAAAAATACAGAAATTAGCCAGGCGTGGTGGTGGACACCTGTAATCTCAGCTACTTAGGAGGCTGAGGCAGGAGAATTGCTTGAACCCAGGAGGCAGAGGTTAAAGTGAGCCAACCTGGGTGACAACTCCGTCTCGCGAAAAAACGAAGAAAAACCACACACACACACACAACAGCCTTCTCTCTGCTTTGCATATTCTGGTTTCCTGGCCTTCCTACCTTTTTTCCTTAAAGGTTTTGCTCCTTTGAGGAGCTTTCTTAGATTCCCTTTCATTACTTTTCCAATCTGAATTAGGAATCCTTCTGTCATAAGTCAGCAGACTTTTCTGGGTCTGGTATTGTTATACTGTGTTCTTCCCTGCTAATGTGAGCTCACTGCATGAAGGGGCTGTCTCACCTTTTTGTCACCAGAATCTAACTCAGCATATGGCATTCAGCAGGCATGCAGGTAATATCTGTTGGGAAGCTAGGTGGCTAATTAATTAGGTTATATTGTTCTTTAATTGTGGGCATATACCTGGACTGAACATTGCAGTTTCCCGGGTTTCCATCAGCCACAATTTATAAATCCATTACTTAGGATGGGTCCCTTTAGCAAATATCTAAATTAATCTTACTAATTTAGTTCATTCTGGTTTTTTAAATTCTGAGATGATGATGATGATACTAGTAATGAAAGCAACACTTACAGAGCACTTACTGTGCAGTGCCCACTTTACCCATGGAAACCTATCTAATTTTCACTACAGCTCTTTGCAGTAGATTCTGTTAATACCCACATTTTGAGGATAAGGATAAGAAATTATGGCACAGTAAAAAGTCTTCTAAGGTCACAAGTCTTGTAACTTTTCTGTATTTATGTACTGATTGCATTTTGAAAGACACAAAGAAAGAAGACAATCCTTAATCTTAAGTAGTTTATAGGTTAGTGGAAAAACAGTTACTATACTTAAGGAGGTAATGTATAAATGTTAAATGACTTTTATAGAAGATAATGTTTTTGAAATTCAGAAAACAGTTCCAAACAAAGTTTGTGAATTCAGCGTTTAAGTTCCAGTGGTCAGGTTTTTGATGGGAAAAGGCAGTCCAAGCAGAAAGAATGATCCTAACAAAGAACATCCTTGCAGAAACACCAGATGTGAATAAATGAGTTGAGCCAGTTTATCGGGGAGAGACCTCCGAGCTCCTTCAGGATAACATTGGAACATATTTAACAGCAGGTGATGGAATTCAGGCTAGGGCATTGTAGAACCATTGGTTTCTGAATATTTTACAAAATTATCAAATCATTATTGTAGAAAGAGTATCAAATTTACTTCCAGGCAGTAATTTGTACAGGAGGGAATGTGGGAATGGATTGCTGATACTGGTGGAAGCCTGTGGGTTGAGGAAGAGGTAAAAGAGAATAAAAGGGGCCGGTCGCGGTGGCTCATGCCTGTAATCCCAGCACTTTTGGAAGGCTGAGGTGGGTGGATCACCTGAGTTCAGGAG
>NW_012119265.1:1243247-1247887 GCF_000951035.1 Colobus angolensis palliatus | reverse complement strand
GGGAGGCTGAGGCAGGAGAATGGCGTGAACCCAGGAGGCGGAGCTTGCAGTGAGCTGAGATCTAGCCACTGCACTCCATCCAGCCTGGGCAGCAGAGCGAGACTCCGTCTCAAAAAAAAAGAGATGTTTAGATACACAGATACAGATACTTACCATTGTTACAGTTGCCTGCAGCATTCAGTATAGTAACATGCTGTACAGGTTTGTAGCCTGTGAGCAATAATAGACTGTACCATCCATATAGCCTGGGTGTGTAGTAGGCTATACCATCTGGGCCTGTATGAGTACACTCTTTGATGTTCATACAACAGTGAAATCCCTTAACGACACATTTCGCAGAACTTATCCCTGTTGTTAGTAGACTCATGACTGTACTAACCTTTGTCACTGCATCATTGGGCTGTTCCTGTGCTGCCCAATTTTTGGCTAGCTTGTGCCCAAGAAGAACATCTTTACCAATTCTTACCCTCCCCAATCTTGGGCTTCCTTGTTCTTTTTCACCCAGACTGCAGCTGCTTTTATTTCTGCTCTGTGTACCATTCCTCTGTTCTTTCCTTTCAGATGCTTGACCTTTGGACAGCTTTGAATGTCCTAAGGGACATTTGTGGCCTCTTTATTTGTAAGAGATCCTTTTCAGAAAAAAAAAACACAGTATTTTTATTAAAACATTGCTATTACTGACAACCACATTTATTGAGCAACTTCTTGTCCAAAACACTACATGTAATATATTTAATCCACACAGTTAAATATATTTATTAATTGAGTAATTCTGAAAAATCGGTAGCCTGAGAAGAGAAACCCAGAGTGGCTAAATCAGTTGTCTGGGAGCTGATCCCTGGTAACTGGTAGAGTTGAGCTGTAAGCCCAGGCTCATCCCGCTTCCAAGCTAGAGCTTACACCATTGCACTATGCACACACCCGTCTCCTTCCCCCTTCTATCCCTCACGAGTACATACAGACCCATAATTTTAGCAAATATGTCAGTGGCCACGGATGCCACAATCTAGCTTTTATTTAATTTTTGTAGCCTTGTTTACCTTAAAGAAAAAAAAAGTTAAAATTTAAATCCTCTAACAAATCCTTATACTGTACTCTACATGAGTAGTGGCGATCTGAATCATCCCATATCAATAGAAGCAATAATGCTGAATGTTTCTGTAAGTCTTAGAGAGTTAGAATTTGGAATGCTGAGGAGGTTTTGTTGCCCAGAAACCATGGGTGAACACCAGTATGCATAGAAATTCTTGAGAGTATGCTGGTCCAGGAAGCAGGAAATCTTAAAATTTCTACATCATACAGAAATGGCTAGAAGCAAACTCTGTGACTATGAAAAATAAAATTATCAGCTTAGATCTTACAAAACAAAATGACAAGAAGCTACTGGTAGAATTGGAAGCACTGGATAATTTTGTAATAGTTCCAGAACTTACTAATTTTTGCTTCTGTTCCCTTCAGCTTGGTGATAATGACAAAATGTAGGAAAGCTGATTAGTATATAACTTAAGCTAATGAATAATCATGATTGAGTTAGCATCAGTCTTTTCAGTGAATTCTTAAGCTGGGCTGCCTTGATTAAGACATAGTAATTTAGATTGAGCAACCCACTAATACTTTTTCCTTTAGAAGTCACAGCTGAATACTAATCCGTATTTTAAAAATACTTTTGTTTGGTAGGAAAGTGGGTTGCAAACCAAAATCACAAATAAGCCTTATGGTTTGTTGTTTTTCCTCTTGGCTGTCTCTGATTTTTAATGGTTGGAGAGTAGTGTATACTGTTGATATAAACAGAATAAATATATGAATTTATACTCTAGGAGAAAATTTAGCCACATAGAAATAAACATATATAATGTCAGGTTTTTCCTCCTGCCTGGTCAACAATTTCAAAATAGTAAATCAGTTATAGGGGCCGGATGCGGTGGCCATGCCTATAATCCCAGCACTTTGGGAGGCCAAGGTGGGCAGATCACCTGAGGTCATTAGTTCGAGACGGGCATGACCAACATGGAGAAACCCCGTCTCTACTAAAAATACGAAAAATTAGCTGGACATGGTGGCGCATGCCTGTAATCCCAGCTACTCGGGAGGCTCTCTTGAACCCAGAAGGTGGAGGTTGCAGTGAGCCAAGATCGTGCCATGTCACTCCAGCCTGGGCAGCAAGAGCAAAACTCCATCTCAAAAAAAAAAAAAGTAAATAAGTTGTAAGTATTACTGAATACATAATCTTTCACTTGATCGCCACAAAATACCAGCAGTTTTGGTGATGTCTTCATTTTACTTACGAGGAAATAATTCTACAAGGGTTAAGTAATTTTCCCAGGGTCACAAAGCTAATAAGGAATGGAACTAGAATTCACATCCAGACTCCAGTGCTCATGCCTCTAACCATTAAGTAACACCATCTCTCCAATTCATTTTTTTTTTCTTTTTTTTTTTTTAAGAGACCCTGTATTGCCCAGGCTGGTCATCAACTCCTGGCCTCGAGTGATCCTTTCACCTCAGCCTCCTAAAGTGCTAGATTATGGGCGTGAGCTACTGTGCCTGGCCATAATGTTTATTTTATGAACTATAATAGGAATGTTTGCTAAATTTTTTCTTTCTTTCTTTTTAAGGGACAGAGCCTTGCTATGTTGCCCAGGGTGGTCTCAGACTTCTGGGCTCAAGTGATCCTCCTCCGCCTCCCAAGTAGCTGGAACTACAGGTGCACGCCAGCATGGCCAGCTAATTTTTGTATTTTTTGTAGAGATGGGGTTTTGCCATGTTTCCCAGGCTGGTCTCAAGCAATCCTCCTGCCTCAGTTTCTCAAAAGTGCTGGGATAGCTACTCAGGAGGATGAGACAGGAGAATCACTTGAACCCGGGAGGCGGAGCTTGCAGTGAGCCAAGATCGCACCATTGCACTCCAGCCTGGGTGACAGAGCGAGACTCCATCTCAAAAAAAAAAAAAAAAAAAAAAAAAATGCTGGGATTACAGGTGTGAGCCACTGCACCTAGCCTCAAAACATTTTTTTAAAAACTATTCTTTTAAGTACAAAAGTATCACATGCTTATAGTAAATATTCAGATATTACATAATTACATATTTTTTTTCCTAACAAAAGTGGGACTGTGTTATATACACATTGTGTTTTCTCACTCGATGATACATGCTGATGGACCTCGTTTTTTTTTTTTTTTTTTTTTTTGAGACGGAGTCTTGCTCTGTTGCCCAGGCTGGAGTGCAGTGGTGCAATCTTGGCTCGCTGCAAACTCCACTTCCTGCGTTCATGCCATTATCCTGCCTCAGCCTCCCGAGTGGCTGGGACTACAGGCGCCCGCCACCACACCCTGCTAATTTTTGTGATTTTAGTAGAGACGGGGTTTTACTTTGTTAGCCAAGATGGTCTTAATCTCCTGATCTTGTGATCCACCCGCCTCGGCCTCCCAAAGTGCTGGGATTACAGGTGTGAGCCACCGCACCTGGCTGGACCTCATATTTTTTAATTACAAAGTTTGTACATTAATACAGTCTCTTTATCATAAACTCAAGTAATATAAAAAATTTATTAAACTTAAGGTGAGTTCCTTTTAAACTTATTCCCTGGCTACTCCTTCTCAAGAGGGAGGCATTTCTTGATTACTACATATAACGAGATTGTAAGTTTGGAGTCCAACTCGACAGTACCCTTTCTGTGTGTTTATACACACATGTGGGTGTAAGATTTGCATATCTAGTCTTATTGTAATAACATAAATGAGATCCTAATATGTATTTAACGCTCTGCAATTTGATTTTTGGTGCTCAATGTTTTGGTGATTTGTGTCAAAGTAGAGAAGTCTCCCTAGTTCTTATAAATGACTTCAGAGTTTTACCTATATAAAAACTGTATCTATCTGTTTTTCTACCTAGGTGGTATCTAATTTTTCTATCACATGTATCCCAGAGCTGGGCGTTGTGGTGTGCACCTGTAGTCCTAGCTACTTGGGAGGCTGAGACAGGAGGATCTCCTGAGCCCAGGAGTTCAACCTGGGTGCTCACACCACTGCATTTCAGCCTGGGCAACAGACTGAGACCCTGTCTCTAAAAAACAAAAATACATGTATGTGTAGATACATATATATCTATATACTATATCACACACATACTCGGTCTCTCTCTCTCTCTGTCTCTCCAGAAAGTTTCTGTGGTTTGTACTTCCATCAGCAGTATATGAAAATGCCTCGTTTCCTACATTCTGCTCAATATGGAAATGTTGTAAATGTGTATTTTTGCCAGTTTGACAATAAGTAGTATCTCAGTTATTTTGCGTTTCCCTGATAAATACTAGGATAGTTTAGTAATTTATATGTTTATTAGCCATTTCTATTCTATTTTCAAATGATAGATTTTTTGTTTTATTTATATTTTTGTTTTTACCGATATTAAAATTTTAATCTGTTACTTCCCTTTATATACTGGCATTTTGTTTGTGGCCTTTTTTAAAAAAAAAAAATATTGTTTTACATTTTTATGTGGTCTTATATCTGTTAGCCATTTACTTTATAGTTCTAGGTTTACTCTTGCTTGGGAAAATTTTCTCAAAATATAAAAATAATACCATAAAGCCGGGCACGGTGGCTCAAGCCTGTAATCCCAGCACTTTGGGAAGCCGAGGCAGG
>NW_012119265.1:1220741-1242438 GCF_000951035.1 Colobus angolensis palliatus | reverse complement strand
ATATGGTATAAGATAGATATTTTGGTGAAAATTTTGTAAAATTTATTGCTTTAGTACTCTTTTTAAAAATATGTAATTTATAATCAGGTAAATTTTACTGTGTTAAAATATAGCAATATTTAGGAGTTTGATTATATCGGGTTTTAAATATCTACAGTAGGTGGACTCAGACTGTAATGCTTTTTGAACCCTTTATTTCTCCTCCTTATAGTTTTTAAGTTATCTTTCCATGTTGTTTAGTAAGCTCATATTTTGTTGCTAAATCTGCTACTTTATCCGAGTCTTTACTAGATTTCTGCCTCAGACGGATTTTAAACCAGGCATTCAGGAAAACAACTTAGTTGGGATTGTATCTGAACTGCGACTGAGGAATTTAAAATACCCATACCCTCTGACCCAGCAGTGCTGCTAGAATTGGGAAATAACTACACAAATGTTTATTGAAGCATTGGTTTGCAATAATGACATTAGTAACAGAAATTTTTTTTTTTTTTTTTTTTTGAGACAAAGTCTTGCCCTGTAACCCAAGCTGGAGTGCAGTGGCGTGATCTCAGCTCACTGCAACTTCCGTCTCCTGGGTTCAAGCGATTCTCCTGCCTCAGCCTCCCGTGTAGCTGCGACTATAGGTATGCACCACCACACCCAGGTTATTTTTTTTATTTTTTTATTTTTTTGAGACAGAGTCTCGCTCTGTCGCCCAGGCTGGAGTGCAGTGGCCAGATCTCAGCTCACTGCGAGCTCTGCCTCCCAGGTTTAGGCCATTCTCCTGCCTCAGCCTCCCGAGTAGCTGGGACTACAGGCACCCGCCACCTCGCCCGGCTAGTTTTTTTTTTGTATTTTTTAGTAGAGACGGGGTTTCACCGTGTTAGCCAGGATGGTCTCGATCTCCTGACCTCGTGATCCGCCCATCTCGGCCTCCCAAAGTGCTGGGATTACAGGCTTGAGCCACCGCACCCGGCTATTTTTTATATTTTTAGTAGAGACAGTTTCACCATGTTGGCCAGGCTGGTCTTGAACTCCTGACCTCAGGTGATCCACCCGCCTCAACCTCCCAAAGTGCTGGGATTACAGGCTTGAGCCACCGCACCCGGCTATTTTTTATATTTTTAGTAGAGACAGTTTCACCATGTTGGCCAGGCTGGTCTTGAACTCCTGACCTCAGGTGATCCACCCGCCTCAACCTCCCAAAGTGCTGGGATTACAGGCATGAGCCACCTTAATAGTAACAGAATTTTAAAACATATGTGCACACTAAATTGGGAATGGCTTACATACGTTATAGTACATGGAGGCAGTGTGTAGCGCTACGGGCAGACTGGCTGGATTTGTTTATTTTGAGACGGAGTTGCACTCTTGTCACCCAGGCTGGAGTGCAATGGTGCAATCTCTCATTGCAACCTCCGCCTCCCAGGTTCAAGCTATTCTCCTGCCTCAGCCTCCCAAGTAGCTGGTATTACAGGCATGCCACCACCGTGCCTGGCTAATTTTTTTTTTTTTAGTAGAGGCGGGGTTTCACCATGTTGGCCAGGCTGGTCTCGAACTCCGGACATCAGGCAATCTGCCCATCTCGGCCTCCCAAAGTGCTGGGATTACAGGCTTGAGCCACCGTGCCTGCCCAGACCGGCTGATTGATAGCTTGGCTGCAGCTTACTTGCTCCCGACCTTGAACAAGTTATTTAGCCTTGCTTTGCCTCAGTTTTCTCCTCTGAAGTGAGAATAATAGAGTTGTTGTGAACACTAAGTGAGTTATTATCACATAGTGCCTACAGAACAAATAAGAACAATGAAGTGATTAAGTATGAATTGAAGAAGATACAAACTGTAGGAAGTTGAAAGGGAGATTGGGGTGGGTGGCTGATTCTATTAAATGTGTGATTGTATTTGTTCCTTCTCCAATTGCTATAAGGAAATACCTGAGACTTGGTAACTTAGAAGAAGAGAGGTTTAATTGGCTCACAGTTCTGCAGGCTGTCCAGGAAGCATGGTGGCATCAGCTCCTGGGGAGGCCTCAGGAAACTTACAATTACAGTAGAAGGCAGAGGAGGAGCCAGCACTTCACGTGGCTGGAGCAGGAGGTAGGGGTGGGAGGGGGGAGGTGCTACGTACTTTTAAACAACCAAATCTCCTGAGAAGTCACTCACTATACAGTACCAAGGGGGGATGGTGTAAAACCATTATGAGAACTCCACCCCTGTGAGCCAGTCACCTCCCACCAGGCCTCTCCTCCACCGTTGGAGATGACAATTAGACATGAGATTTGGGCAGGGAAACAGATCCAAACTGTATCAGTGATTTAGGGGGAGTATCTTTTCTATGTTAGAAACTTTATAAAGCAAATTGTCCATTCTAACTTGACTCAGTTTTGGATAGGAATTATAAGCACACTAGGTGCACATTTTCAGTATTCTGACATTCTTTGTAACAGATTTATTTAATAGATCTTTGAAATAAACAAGACTTTGCCTAGAAGTTAATGTTTTTTCACACTTTATCTACATGCACACTCTCTGTAGCAGAAATACCCTTTGCCCAACTGAGTTGGAGTAATGTGTTGAACCCTTTTATAGGTGTGGGGTGCCCAATTAATCCTTTCAAAAGGTGTCACACAATTTTAATTTTGAAAAATACCTGTCTAGTTTAAGGATCTAGCTTTTAAAGCCCCAGGACTAACGATCCCGGTGTTCTTTAAATGCTGATAAAGAGTTCACAGCTTTGCTTTGTGTTTTAGGATTAACAGTGTTCGGATTTTAAAGGGTTTTTTGTTGTTTTTTGAGATAGAGTCTTTCTTTATTGCCTAGGCTGGAGTACATTGGCTCAATCTTGGGTCACTACGGCCTTTGCCTCCCCAATAGCATGCACCACCACTCCTGGCTAATTTTCCTGTTTTCACCATGTTGGCCAGGCTGGTCTCGAACTCTTGACCTCAAGTGATTCACCCGCCTCGGCCTCCCAAAGTGCTGAGATTACAGGCGTGAGCCACCACACCCGGCCTAGATTTTACAAGTGTTTTTAGTACTAACATTGGAAGAACACATGTCAGGGACATCAAATCAAATATCCTGTGTCTAGCAAGAGATTACATATTTTCAGTAAACACTTTTTTTTTTTTTTTAACTTTGCCTTTGCTTCCTAGACTAGGTCATGACAGCTACAAAAATCTCTAGCATTAGCACCACTTTTTCACAGGTAGTGTTTCTATCATTGCATGGGGAGAAGAGTTAAAATAGTAAGAAAGGGCCAGGCGCGGTGGCTCACGCCTGTATTCCCAGCACTTTGGGAGGCTGAGGCAGGCGGATCACAAGGTCAGGAGATCAGACCACGGTGAAACCCCATCTCTACTAAAAATACAAAAAATTAGCCGGGCGTGGTGGCGGGCGCCTGTAGTCCCAGCTGCTCGGGAGGCTGAGGCAGGAGAATGGTGTGAACCCGGGAGGTGGAGCTTGCAGTGAGCCAAGATTGCGCCACTGCACTACAGCCTGGGCAACAGAGCGAGACTCCGTCTCAAAAAAAATAGTAGTAAAGGAGATGGATTCCTAAGCTTAACCCTAAATTTAGGGAATGGAAAAGCCATTGTCTTTACATTGTTGAGCAGTGTTATACCTATTACACATTTTCTTTTGAAAAATTATGACTACAGGACAAAATATAATTTAACAGAGCTAGGACTTGGGGGAGCTGCTTGTACTTAATGTCATTCTGAACATTTTTAAATGCCTTAAATTCATCTCCTTAATTTTTGTAGTTTAAATAAGCACATACCATCAGTTGACTAATGTAACAAATAGTTATTTATGTAGCCTCTACCATATGCCTAGCCCTAATACTAAGAAATCAGAAGATAAATAAGGCAATATCCCTTCCTTTTGGGATTTGACTATTAAATATATCTCTGTTAGACTCTTTCTAGGGCAAACTTTTATCTACTCTTTTGCGTTAATACTTTATTTGTTGTACCCTAGAACTTAAAAAAAATACTTTATTCGTAAATCTGTTGAAACCTGTTTATTCACTGAGAAGACATTACCATGAAATTATTTTTAATCTATATGAATGAATTCAGTTCTATTGTGTTACCTTAAAATTATATGGATTTCAAATGGTGGTAAAAGTTGTAGACATGTTTGTCACTATGTACTTGACTAGAGCACAATTTCATTCTTTTAAGTTGAACAAAAAAAAAACCTGGTTTACTTAGGTTGTAGCTTCTAAGGTTCTCTTAAATCCACTTGAAATGTGTACTTCAGTTTATGATTCACAATTAGGGAAAATCTGTTTTTTCTTTTTCTCATTTTCTTTTCAATCTTTTGTTTCTGTCCTCTGTTGTTGCCTTTCCTTTACCTTCTGAATTCCTTTCTTTCCTTTCCTATAGGCACTGATGTTCTTTACATTGGCCCTCTGAAAGGTGAGCCTTGCCACAATTTAAAGACAAAAAATGTTGGTCTGTCTGCTTCAGCTATATCCTTATTTTCTAATTCTCTTGAACTGATTTTTTTTCCCCAGAATTTCTGCCAATTTAATTATATTCTTAAGGCTTTGTTATTACATATTTTAATGTTATAAAAGGAGAATTAATTACACATGTTCTCGTAACAGGTAAAATAATATACTAAGCTTTCCTTTCAGAATAAAACTTTTGTTTCACAATGTGCTTTTTGTCATAGTATGTGTTATTATTGAAAAATAAGATTCTGTACTGCATACTTACTACCTGTTTTTCATGTTACTTATTAGGAAGTATATATTCAAGCCCAGGACTGTATAGTAAAACAATGACCCCCACTTACGATGCTCATGATGGAAGCCCTTTGTCACCAACTTCTGCTTGGTTTGGTGACAGTGCTTTGTCAGAAGGCAATCCTGGTATACTTGCTGTCAGTCAACCAATCACGTCACCAGAAATCTTGGCAAAAATGTTCAAACCTCAAGCTCTTCTTGATAAAGCAAAAATCAACCAAGGGTAAGTTTTAAGATACAGATAAAATTGAATTTCTTTATCCAACTAGAGGTAGAAATGTTGTCTTAATTCTATGTTGTTTTCTTCCACTATTCTTAATTTGTCCAGATGGCTTGATTCCTCAAGATCTCTCATGGAACAAGATGTGAAGGAAAATGAGGCCTTACTGCTCCGATTCAAGTATTACAGCTTTTTTGATTTGAATCCAAAGGTACCGAGGGTTTAAAGGGATCTTTTTTCCCCCCATTTATTTGTTTTGTTCATATGGATGTTTGTTTTTGGAAGTTGGTGGAATAAGGAATTATTTGTATATAGGAAATCTTGAATAATTATTAAAAACCCAAACCTTTAAGCAAAAGTATTTGTATTTTAAATACGTCTATTTTAGTAGGTTGGCAGCATAACTAAACCTTTTTTATTGTTGTTATTAAGATAATGAAACTTTTGGTTGATTTGGTTTTGTTTTTTGTTGTTTTTTTTTTTTAATATCTAAGCTCTTAATGTGGCATGATTTGTATTTTAAAGGTACTCGTTTGGTACTATAGAATTAACAAAGTTCAGGCCGGGTGCGATGGCTCACGCCTGTAATCTCAGCACTTTGAGAGCCCAAGGTGGGCGAATCACGAGGTCAGGAATTCAAGACCAGTCTGGCCAACATGGTGAAACCCCGTCTCTACTAAAAATACAAAAATTAGCCAGACATGGTGGCGTGCGCTGGTAATGCCAGCTACTCGGGAGGCTGAGGCAGGAGAATCGCTTGAACCTGGAAGGTGGAGCTTGCAGTGAGCCAAGATTGTGCCACTGCACTCCCTCCTGGGCAACAGGGCAAGACTCCATCTCAAACAAACAAACAAAAAAAGAATTGGCAAAGTTCATTTTTAAAATTTAAGACCTCTCTTCAACTATATTTAAGTAAAAGAAAAGTTTCAGAAAGATTACCTTTTCAGTTACTTTTAGATTACTAATTACGTGCCAAAAGATGTTGCTTCAAAAAAAAGGTTTTTTCTTGAGACAGGGTCTCATTCTGTCCCCCAGGCTGGATGCAGTGGCGTGATCATGACTCACTGCAACCTCAAAGTCCTGGACTCAAGCCATTCTCCCACTTTAGCCTCCCAAGTAACTGGGACTGCAAGCTCACCCAGCCATACCTGGCTAACTTGATTTTCTGTAGAGAGAGAGTCTCACTTTTTCATCCAAGCCGGTCTCAAAACTCCTGGGCTGAAGTCATCTTCCTGCCTCAGCCTCCCAAAGTGCTGGGACTACCGGCCTGAGCCACCATGCCCAGCCACATTTTTCTTAGGTCTACATATTTTTCCTCGGTAACAGGCAAACACTGTTATTTGTCTGTACTATGATTGGTATTATCTCAGCTACCATAGTACTTCACTTTTCTGGTAAGATTTAACTTTGCTATAAATATCTGAAAGTTTTTTCCCTGTCCTTGGCACAGAGGTTTGAATCTTCTACTTCTCTTTCAGCCTGGGGGAAAAAACCTCTCTTGGCTACCCTCTCATCTTTTTCATGTTTGGACTATAGTATAGATTTTAATGTTATGTTTATCATCTTTTATTATATGCTTAAGTAATTCTTTATACAACAGTAAAATCTCTATAATAAAATTATAGAAAATAATTTTAATTCATTTTCAGGCCACATCTTATCTACTTTTAGTAAAGCCAAAGCTACTTTGGGAATAGTTAACATTTGTGAGGGGAATGGAGATGTATTTTGTCAACATTCTAAAATACATGTTGAGCATTCCTAATTTGAAAATGTAGAGTGCTCCACAAGCTAAAACTTGTGAGGACTGACATGATGCTGAAAGGATATGTTCATTTTGGATTTCTGTGTTAGGCACACTCAACTGGTATAATGGAATATTCCAACATCTATACAAATTCTAAATTCAAAACAGAAGGTCTCAAGCATTCTGGATAAGGAATACTCAATCTATAGTATTCTTAAGGCATTACTATTGACTTTTATTTATATAATTAAATGGATAATTGAATAACATGTAAGTAAACATTTTCCACAGGTATATTTGCCCTGTGTTTTGCATACTTAAAATAACTGCCGTTTCCACGGACTTGCCACTTTATCTGGGTTATGCTTCTCTACAGTGAACAAAAAGTTCCCCAAAATAATTTGCTTTCTGATTACATTTTAGTATGGCAAGTTGCAGTAACGACACTGAAAAATAACTGGTAGTTCTGCCTTACTTTAATGTCATCAAATTAGATTTCTTATGTTAAAGGCTATAATGTCTAGTGGTTATTTCCCTGAAAAATAACATACAGGATCTACTTTTAATACAGTAAAATCAATTATTCTCTGTCATATTTTAATGTCTTTTTTTTTTTTTTGAGACGGAGTCTTGCTCTGTCACCCAGGCTAGAGTGCAGTGGTGCGATCTCGGCTCACTGCCAGCTCCCCCTCCCAGGTTCACACCATTCTCCTGCCTCAGTCTCCCAAGTAGCTGGGACTATAGGCATCCGCCACCACACCCAGCTAATTTTTTTTTTGTAGTTTTAGTAGAGACGGGGTTTCACCGTCTTAGCCAGGATGGTCTAGATCTCCTGACCTCGTGATCCTCCCGCCTCGGCCTCCCAAAGTGCTGGGATTACAGGCGTGAGCCACTGTGCCTGGCCTTTAATGTCATTTTTAACAGAAAATTAGATGTGGGCATATATATGCATGACTGACCTATAGGTATCCTTCTAATAATACTTGATTATAAATAAAAATTCTTGCTTGTAAATTAAAATCCCAGGGGAAAAAAAGTATTAAATTTTTCTTGTCAATTGAGTATTCAGAGTTTGAAATTTTTCAATGGTAAAGGTTATATATTACAAAATAACTATTTCTCTTGCTGCAGTATGATGCAATCAGAATCAATCAGCTTTACGAGCAGGCCAAATGGGCCATTCTCCTGGAAGAAATTGAATGCACAGAAGAAGAAATGATGATGTTTGCAGCCCTGCAGGTAGTTGAAAGGTCTAGGAAATGGGACCTATTCCGGTAAAGGGTAGGGAGGTATTTTTAAACAGTAAAGTGGAATAGTAATTCCAGTAACATTTCACAAGACAGAATTTTTGCCATGAAGAAAGTGAGCAGACACTTAGGAAAGCAAAACCAATACATTTTAGTTTTATTTTTTATCTTTTCCAAGAGTTTAGTGGTATACTTAAGTACTTTTCTCTATTTTGTAGGAAAAAATTTATCCTCTCACCCCCAAATATATATCTGCTCAAAGCTCCTCAGTTTTTCCTTGGAAAGAAAATATTTATTAAAAATTAGATTTCTGAAATCTAATCTGAAGCTTACCTGCATAATTTCATAAATAGCTGGGGATGATACAACACATTATAAAATGGGCTGTAGCACAGCAATACTTTTAGGTGATAAGATTTAGAGAGACTAGTGGAACCAAACCTTTTTCTACAGTGATAATTCTTTATTTTTTTTTTTTTGAGACGGAGTCTGGCTCTGTCTCCCAGGCTGGAGTGCAGTGGCCGGATCTCAACTCACTGCAAGCTCCGCCTCCCGGGTTTACACCATTCTCCTGCCTCAGCCTCCTGAGTAGCTGGGA
Organism: Colobus angolensis palliatus; assembly: GCF_000951035.1. Lineage (NCBI taxonomy): Eukaryota > Metazoa > Chordata > Mammalia > Primates > Cercopithecidae > Colobus > Colobus angolensis. The sequence goes on along the minus strand of NW_012119265.1, from coordinate 1,233,892 downwards.
CTACAGGCACCCGCCACCTTGCCCGGCTAGTTTTTTGTATTTTTAGTAGAGACGGGGTTTCACCGTGTTAGGCAGGATGGTCTCGATCTCCTGACCTCGTGATCCACCCATCTCGGCCTCCCAAAGTGCTGGGATTACAGGCTTGAGCCACCGCACCCGGCCTACAGTGATAATTCTTAAGTAGATAACTGACAAGCTTCCTTAGATTAAATCAGTTTTTTCATATGTGGTTCTTACATATGTGGTTCTTACATGCCACCTTCTTCAGAATTATAGGGGAGCTTATTTAAAAATTAATTATCCACTTCATTAATAACTTTAAGGTGGCATCCACATATCCACATTCTTACAGATACTGAGGTCTGGTGACCAAATTAATTCATCTTTCTTAAATTTCAGATACCCTAGTAATGCTTTGGCAAGTATTCCCGGTTATGATGGGATTCTAGGTTCAGCCTAAAGTCCTGATGAAGTTGGTGTTCTATAAATAACAGAAGTACAGGAAGCAGAGTTGACATTCAGTTAAGAACTTTTCACTGTAGAAAGGATTTTGTTTTTCCTTAGAACACAAAAATGTTCTCAGTCTTCTGGATGCCTTCTTTTATGCATCCAGAAAAGTTTTCAGTTGTGACTCAAAAAGTTGCCATTAGAAAGCAAGAATGGGGAGTGAGATGAGCAAAAAAAAAACTAAATAAAGCAAGAACATCTAATTTTCACCTTAGTTTACGTAATGAGAAGAGTGGCAAAGAAGCGTAGACAAGGAAAATCTCAGGTGACAGATATTTTCAGTTATTTTCTAGGGACTTGCTTAATGAGTCAATTAAGATCCTGTATTGTGTTTCCTGATAATTCTGACTCTCTGGTGAATTTCTTGAATTAAATTCTGGAGCAGTTTGTTGGGAGTCCCCTTACCTGGTTATGGCTTTCTTCCTGCATCCTTCTCACTTTGATACAGGCTCATGATTTTCTAGTGGAGGTTTTGCCAATGATACAATAATAATACCTGTAAAATATGTGTGAAAGACCACAGATTTTATACTGTTGCTTTATTTTTATATTAAATAGTCATGTTTATGGTTGTTTTTAAAACCAACAGATGCCTGTTGTATGCGTGGCACATAGTAGGTGCTCAAAACGTGTTTGTAAAATGAGAGTACACACAGTTGTGTTCTCACAGGAATGACGTGATTCTGCAGCCCCCCTCACCGAATGTATTGTGGACATTCTGTATCAGTACAGAAAGAACACCTCAGAAGACCATAGGTTTCAGTTCATGGAAGTGGAATGGTCTCAAAACCATAGCCCTCCAAGACCATTTTAGAATCTAGATTTAATGAGAGTATTTTGGCATACAGATACCTTGAGTTGTTAGAGGCTTTCTCAGAGACTGACCCTAAGTTTGTATGAAACCATCTAGTATCAGAATAAGGAAACTGAAAGTATGGTGAGGAGGAGATGCCTAGTATTTTTTCTTTCAGACAGAGCCTATACTCTGAAGTATACTCTCCTTGGGACATCTGGATCGTTGTGTAAAGTAAATTTACGATAGTAAAAAGAAGCAAAATAATACAAAACAAGAAGGTGGGGATAAAAAGTAAAGTAGATGAATTAGTCACATTGTTTTTAAAGCATTTATGTCAGAGTATGTATTAAGAAATTTAAGATATCCCTTGCACTTTTGAAAGCAAGGCTGGATTTTTTAAGTCCCATTCACAGCCAGGATTTCTCCAGTATGACTCATAAGGACATTTTGCATCAGAATTACCCAGAGCAGTGAGTAAAACTGCAGATTCCAGGCTGGACCCCAGACTTCCTGAATCAGGATCTCTGGAGTAAACCTAAGGATCTGTATTTTTGACCAGTTCTTCACTTGATTCTTAATATACTCTGACATTTGGGACCTGAGGACCTCAACCTCTACCTCATTTTCCGTAATTTATGAACATGGACATTTCTGCCATTGTAAGATCTCATTTCAGCACAATTGAAGTAGCCAGAGACTATTCATTACCAGTCACTAAACCTTAAAACACAGAAGAACATTGGTAAGTGGCCTCAGATTAGTTCACTAAATGCTGCCATGAAATGAATGTATTAAATGAATACTTCAGACATTTGGAACACCATTTGTTGCTTTGAAAGGTAATTGGATTAAGATTTAAAGGTTCTGCTGACCTTTGTAGAAGACTTAAGGTTTAACATAAAAATCTATTAGATTATGAATATTGGTTCTAAGTCACTTACTGAAGTATATTTAAAATCAATAACTATTCTGTATCCCAAAATTTTCCTGTCTACATATGAGTAGTCACCACTACTGACTGCTCTCTCTCCACCCCTCCCCACCCACATGTATGTGGGTATCCATGTGCGTACTCAACGTACAAACATTCTTACATATGAGAATACAGAGCATTGAATCGAGGATGGGGAAAAGGTGGAGCTTTAGCTTTTGACATAGTAATGATGACTTTCTCCTGGGTAATAGGAGCAAGGTACAGCATTCAGTGTTCATCCGTTTCTACAAAAGACCTTACGCATATTCTATATGTCCATTCAATATTTCTTGATAACAGGCCCTGTTATAGACACAGGGAAGATTACAATGAAAAAAAAAAGTCAAATCTCTGTTAATGTGAAATACAGTTGAGGACAGTTAACTCTCTTAAGTCTAAGGGCCCCCAAACGATGAATTCATTGGCATGTGTCCAAAGACCCTACGTCTTTTGGATAAATATTTATTAGCAGGTTTAGGATACTGATTTCAGGTGCCATGCCCTTTATTTCCTTTCGTTCTAGTTCCCAGACGCTTCTGTCTTTTCCAATTAAGGTACTGAAAAGCATTCAATATAGATTCAGATAGTAATTTCATCTTAGAGTTTTACAGTTATAGCAATTTAATAAAATAATTCTGGTTTCAGTATCATATCAATAAGCTGTCAATCATGACATCAGAGAATCATTTGAACAACAGTGACAAAGAAGTTGATGAAGTTGATGCTGCCCTTTCAGACCTGGAGATTACTTTGGAAGGGGGTAAAACGTCAACAATTTTGGTAGGATGAATCTTTTTTTTAACCTACTAATTTAGCTTGAATTGATGCGTTCCATTTTGTGGATTTAGGTTCAAAGTATTTGGGGGGTGGTGGAGAGAAATATTTAATGCTTTAGAGAGAGAAATCAGATGTTAGTTTTTCAGGAACTTTGAGCAAAGTGGTGGTTTTGTTTTGAGACAGGGTCTTGGTCTGTTGCTCAGGCTGGAGTGCAGTGGCGCACACCATAGGTCACTGCATCCTCAAACTCCAGGGCTCAAGCCATTTCCTGCCTCAGCCTCCTGAGTAGCTGAGACTACAAGCATGCACCACCACACCTGGCTAAATTTTTAATTTTTTTAGAGATGGGGTCTGACTGTGTTGTCTAGTCTGATCTCAAACTCCTGGCTTTAAGCAGTGCTCCTGCCACCGCTGGGAAGTTTGTTTGTTTCTAAAGTAGTAATGTATTCGTCTCTAGTGCATGCAACACAGTAAGAATAGATCTAATACTCTAATACTCTGCAAATTCTTTTACAAGTGATGAGAAGACATTTCTGCAGAGGAAAATAATCTCAAGTCATGGTAAAAATCCACTTAGTGATGTGCACATTTGAAATATTACAAAAAAAAATAGATCTCGGGAAAATTGTGAAACGCTGGGTTTGGTTTTTAAGTATAGGGATTAGTTACTGCTGAAGAAACACTTCGGGCCTTTTACAATGTGCAGATTTATATGCAGCTACAGTTTCAGCGGTATTAAAGATAACATATTTTCTTATGAGTTGTGTCAATTGCCATTTTGATGAAAATTTTGTTAACCTTTTATGCTATTTGAAAATGCCTTTGTACCAAGAATATGGTCCATAAGACCATGTAATGTGATTGTGTTAAAATCTTTATCATCTGTATTTTATGTCATTCTGTTTAAGTAAGCTAGTTCTTGATATCAGATACCAAACATTAGAAAGAATTTCAAATACTAAAAAATAAAAATAAAAAAGGATTTAACTCTCTCCTAGGGTGACATTACTTCCATTCCTGAACTTGCTGACTATATTAAAGTTTTCAAGTAAGTACAAAAAGAGGAGGGATTCCAAATATTAATGACTGTCAGTTTTATAGTCATGGTCACGTTGAAACTAACTGTAAGTTTGACTAACGCATCTACTGTAAACAGATTCACCAGTTAGGTGAACACCAAATTACCATGAGAGAAAATAACCACTTTTATGAAATTAAAATCACAGTGCTCATTCTTTTATCAGATAAACATTTTTCTTTTAAAAAAAAGATCGTGAAACCTAGATTGCATCATACAGATGCTGAAACGGTAATACAGTGGCACAGCCCCTCTGGGCCTCAGTTGGAAGCAGTACATAATGAACCGTGTTACTGCCAGCGATTATTTCCTCGTTCAGAGCGCAAGATTCTACTGAACTCTGTTCATTTGTTCATGGAACATTTTATATAAAGTTCTAGTATATCTGATCAAGATTTGTAAACACTATCCAGCTACATTCCACAGAATCAGGAGAGCTCGGCATTAAGGCAGAGAGGAGAAAAAGGAAAGGAGATGATGTGGAAAATACTGTTTTCTACTATATAAGATAAAACTACTCTAGAATAAAACATTTACCGTAGCTGAACATACAACAGTTCAAAATATGGAACATTTCTGAGATAAGGGCATGATTTCAGATGCCACTACCCTACCCTTTCTCCTTCCCCCTTGACACATTTCTCATCTACCTGCACCTTAAGGTCCTTACACACCCTCATGACTGCTCTGTCATCTTCCTTCTGTATTTGACATTGGAGTGGCAAGTTAATGTCACCATTGGAATTTACCCTGGAGAAAGCAGCACTTCCCCCACTTTCAGTCCTGCCAGGTAAACTTGCATCTTTATAGAGGCCCCAAGGCAACTCTGCAGACACCCATAAACCTGCAGGTAATTACAGGATTTAGGAATCTTCCAATTACTGACATTTACTTCACCTTTCTTTTCCTACCCTTCCCATGTGACTCCTAGTTAGTGATAGATGTGATGACTACAGCTGCAGAATACTGGAACACAGGCACGCTGTTTGTGTGATTGTCTAGAGTAGATTGAGAAGGGAGGCTCGTATCCAGTAACAGCAGCACTGACTCTAAGACACTGACCAAGGGGGATCGATGTCAGCACGTGTAAAACTTGACCCCAGACTTAATATTGTGAAACTTTGCTAATATAGCGTTAATAAAGTTACTTCAGAGTGATTTTGTTGTTAATTCTGTTTCATACATAGGCCAAAAAAGCTGACTCTGAAAGGTTACAAGCAATATTGGTGCACCTTCAAAGACACATCCATTTCTTGTTATAAGAGCAAAGAGGAATCCAGTGGCACGCCAGCTCATCAGATGAACCTCAGGGGTAAGGAGAGCCTGTCACGGCTGTTGATGGTGGCATCCCCATTGGCCTAATAGTCAATGAGCCACTTGCTGGGATAAACAGGTTTTTTTTAAATCAATTTCTTTACTCCTTTGGGTACTTTAAAAATGTTTAGATGTGTCTTTTTTTACATAGTCTTTTTCACAGTTTTGAAGTATTCAATTCCACATAAATATTTCGTTGTAATGTCTTTGTGCAGACCTGACCTGAAATGTATGACTTAACTTTTCTTTTTTGTTTTTTGAGAGGGAGTCTTGCTCTGTTGCCCAGGCTGGAGTGCAGTGGCACGATCTTGGCTCACTGTTACTTCTGCCTCCTGGGTTCAAGCAATTTTCGTGCCTCAGCCTCCCCAGTAGCTGGGATTACAGGTGTGCACCACCACACCCAGCTACAAGGTTTCATCATGTTGGCCAGACTGGTCTTGAACACCTGGCTTCAATTGATCGGCCCACCTTAGCCTCCCAAAGTGCTGCGATTACAGGTGTGAGCCACCACACCAAGCTGATTCTGCATTTCTAACTTGTCAAGGAAGCATAATGTCTTTCCAGTTTCAGCATTAAGGACATTTAGAGTTTCCTTATTCTGCAGGGACTGCCTCTTTGTCTGTTTTGGATTCTGCCTTATTTTCAGCCACGTTGTAGTCATCCCTGGGCTTTCATCTTCAACATCCTGCTCTTCCTCACCCTCACTGATGATAGGCTGGTCCCACTCAGGGTCCTGAGCCTCTGAATTTTCCTGGCTCGCCAGTAGGGTCGCTGACACTTTCAGAGTTTGGGCAGGTCCTTCCCTTCCTCTTCGCCTTCCCCAACACCTCTTCCTCACATAGTTTTTTCTTTGCTCTCAGCCTGGCTTCTGAGGCCACTCCAGGATATTCCTCGGAGGCTTCTAGCTGACACCTTGAGTCTCCTTGGTTTCCTCTTGTCTTTTCAAATCCAAAGCTATCTCAGAACCAGGGGCTGGGATTTGGGTTGCTCATTTCCTTTCCCTCAGGGCATTTGTGGCAGGCCTGCTTCCTACAGCCTGGGCTAAGCCTGGATGAAGGCTAAGCTATTGGCTTTGTTTTGGATTTTGTTTTTCCTTTTCTTCAGTAAGGTCTATGAGCTACAGCTTAATTTCCTATTTCATTGATTTCTTCTATTGGTTCTTTGTACTTCTCTTTCACCTTTTTCATCTGATGATGGCTGGCTCAGCTGGTAGGCGAATTTCCTCTCCAGATTAGTCTGGTTCTTCTGCAGATAGATGGCATTCTGCTGCTGTGATTTCTTTGCAGAGCGTTAATGAGCCTCTCACTTGGGGTAACACTTTTCAATAAAATCACCTGGTTCGCTTTCAGTTTAGATACCACTTCCTCCAGAAAGCTGTATCCCCTGAGGACCACTCTCCCGTGAGCACACACCCTTGGCACCTGGCATGCCTTTTGGATGATGCAGTCAATCGGCTGACTCCTCACTGTCTGTTCCATAGTCCTCTTACTGTATCTTCCCTTAGAGCAAAGACTAAAAAACTAAAATACACTTTCTAGACTCATTTCCAATGAGACTTAGATCCTAGTCAGATGCATTCATGGGAGACTTGAATTTGGAATAGAGTTAAGACACAGAAAATGAAAGGAGGGTGGTATTTCTAGGCGCTGGAGCTAACACCTGCAGCCATAGCCTCCTGGTTTCCCACCTGCTTGATAATAGCAAAGGTTGCACCACCCTTGGCAAGCCAGTTCAGAGTTATTCCTAGTGGCCCAGCCCATCTCTTCTTTGGGTACATTTGTACGTACACATGTTTTCGTAGGTAAGGCAGTATATGCCTTTCTAACTCGAAGTACTCAGATGTGGACAACAGCACCAAGGAAAAGGGCTTCAGACTGATTTCACAAAAATGACTCCCAAAACAATTTCATTTAACACTTAAAACACAGACGTGCTTTTCCTGATTCATATTTCTAAATTGTACTTGGTACCATCATGTATCATTTAACAGTAGAGATACATTCTGAGAAATGTGTCACCAGGCAATTTTGTCATTGTGTGAGTATTATGGAGTATGTGTACTTACACAAACCAAGATGGTATAGCCGACTGCACACCTAGGCTGTAGGGTATAGCTGATTGCTCCTAGGCTACAACCTGTATAGCATTTTACTGTACTGAATACTGTAGACAACTGTAACACAGTAGTATTTGTTATCTAAACGTATTTAAATCTAGAAAAGGTACAACTTGGGTGGGCACGGTGGCTCATGCCTGTAATCCCAGCACTTTGGGAGGCCGAGGCTGGCGATCACCTGAGGTCGGAAGCTGGAGACCAACCTGACCAACATGGAGAAACCCCATCTCTACTAAAAATACAAAATTAGCCGAGCATGGTGGCACATGCCAGTAATCCCAGCTACTTGGGAGGCTGAGGCAGGAGAATCGCTTGAACCTGGGAGGCGGAGGTTGCAGTGAGCCGAGATCACGCCATTGCACTCCTGCCTAGGCAACAAGAGTGAAACTCTGTTTCAAAAAAAAAATGGTACACTTGTATAGAGCAGTTTCCATGAATGGAGCTTGCAGGACTGGAAGTTGCTCTGGGTGTGAGTGGGTGGTGAGTGAATGTGAAGGCCTAGGACATTACTATACACTACTGCAGACTTTATAAATACTGTATACTTAGAATGCATGAAATTTATTTTAAAACTTCAGTAATTTTCTTTCTTCAAACCTTTGCTTACTGTAACTTTATAAACAACTTTTAACATCTTGACCCTTTTCTAATGACACTTAGCTTAAACATTGTACAGCTATACAAAAATATTTTCTTTATATTCTTATTCTATATGCTTTTTTTATATTTAGATTTTTAATTTTTTTTTAACCTTTTGTTAGCTTAAATCACAGGCACACACATTAGCCTAGACCTCCACGAGATCCGGTTCATCAGTATCACTGTCTTTTACCTCCGCATCCTGTCTCACTGGAAGGTCTTCAGGGGGAGTAACAAGCATGGAGCTGTCATTTCCTCTGGTAACAATGCCTTCTTCTGGAATCCCCCTGAAGACCTGTCTGAGGCTGTTTTACAGTTACCTTTTTTATTTAAGTAGAAGTATATTGTAAAATAATGATAAAAAGAATAGTATAGTAAATACATAAACCAGTAACGCAGTCATTTATCATTATCAGGTATTATGTACTATTTGTAATTGTACATGCTGCATTTTTCTGTGACTGGCAGCAGAATAGGTTTGTTTACACAGATGTGAGCTATGATATGACAGCTACAGTGTCACTAGGCAGTAGGAATTTTCAGTTCCATTATAGTCTTACGAAGGTACTGTCGCTGTCATATATGCAGTTTGTTGTTTACCGAAATGCTTTTATGCAGTGTGTGACTGTATATCGTACATTAGGATAGATTTACTGTATTTCAACACAGTGTTGAAATCTGTACCCTAGTACGTGAGCTCTGCCTAGTAGTCACTTAAACTGTTGCTTTTAAAGTTACACAGGGCGGGTGCGGTGGCTCACACCTGTAATCCCAGCACTTTGGGAGGCCAAGGTGGGAACTTGAGGTCAGGAGTTTGCGACCAGCCTGGTCAACATGGTGAAACCCTGTCTCTACTAATAATACAAAAATTATCTGGGCCTGGTGACATGCGCCTGTAGTCCCCGCTACTCCAGAGGCTGAGGCCGGAGAACGGGCGTGAACCCGGGAGGTGGAACTTGCAGTGAGCCGAGATCGCGCCACTGTACTCCAGGTTGGGCAACAGCGCAAGACTCCAACTCAAAAAAAAATAAAAAATAAAGTTACACAAATTAAAAAAAAAATAGAAAAACTCAGTCCTGAGTAGAGAATTGCTGTTCCCACATGTTGGAATTCTGTAATTTACCTGAAACTCTTAATTAGGCTCACTGCCTTCCTCCCTCAGTCACTGGCATTTCACTTTTGGGTGTCTGTCATTCTTTGCTGCCCTCAGGATCCACTGCAGCCTTCTCCTGCTTCCCTCTTCAGCGGCCCAGGACCAGCATAAATGATCCACTGTTGACTTTGAGACTAGAACTGTCTTCTGGCGCCTGTTCTCACTGTCCCTGTTACATCTTAACCTTCTTTCTGTATAACTGAGAGGTCAAGTCCTGGCACGGAATTAATAAGTTTATAAGCTGTTCTCAGTTTTCATCCCGCTGTTCCCAAGTCCTCTGAAAGGACTCATCACACTGATGATCACACTCATCGCAGGCACCACACTGCTAACACCTTGACCAAGAATCAAATGGCCTGGATGCTGCTCTTCCGCTAAACAAGGCCTGTGATTTCTGTTGTGTCCTTTTTTGAGACTATGTTGTACATGCTTATCTCCAACTCTTGGGCTCAAGTGATCCTTCCGCCTCCGCCTCCCGAGTAGCTGACACTGCAAGTGTGCACCACTACACCTGGTTTAGATCTGTGAGTTTGGAAAGACAGGACATCTGGGCCTATAGTGTCTTCTTCTGAGAAATGAGAGTGTTAGACTGGATGCCAAGGCTTCATAGAGATCTAAAACGCAAAGTTCTAAAAATTCATTTCAGCTAATACTAAGTGAACTCCTGTGCCACAAACTACTGGGTAGTAGAGATACAAGGGAGAACCACTTACAGTCCCAATCCTCAAGATGGTTTAGAGCATGTTGGGGAGATAAAATTGCAATTGGGGTAATAAATAGTACTTTGGAAAGTAAGGAAAGGAGCAAGGGGTAAGGGTGCTCTATAACTTAACCTTCAGTGAGGATGGAGAGACCTCATTAGGGATAGAGAGCCAGGCACAGTGGCACATGCCTGTAATTCCAGCTACTCAGGAGGCTAAGGTGGGAGCATCACTTGAGCCCAAGAGTTTAAGACCAACCTGGGCAACATAGCCAGACCCCATCTCAAAAAAACAAAAGCCTAAAGAAAAGCACCAGCAACTGCAGAGAGTTTTGTGCTGCTGGAATATAGAATTTAAGGGAAAGGATGAATACTTCCTTAATAGCTATTGAATGTGATTCCTGCTAACATGAGAGATAGTCGCAGAAGAATCTGGCAGACATTAGATGATAAAAATGGTAGATTGTTTTTTGAACTGGCAGCAGTGACATGTCACTGAAAGAATATTAACACAAAAATGACAAGATCCATATTTATACCAGTCACGGTGCAGAGGAGTCATTTTAGAGAGATGATAGTAATCCAAATTAAGGTAATCAACATGAGATGAGAAAAGGGGCAGACTGAATAGATACTGAGGAAGTTTGGTCGATAGTCTGGGTGATTTATTTGGGAGGAGGTTGAAGTGGGGTCATTTTTCTGACTTGTGCATTGAGTGGATAGTGTGATACTGAGATAAGAATGTAGAAGAACGAACTGGGTTTGGGGGAAAAGATGAGTTTAATATGGGGATATTTTGAATTTGAGGTGCCTATGGGATATCTGTTTGGAGCTAGCCTGTAGACATTGGGTTGGGGAAAGATGCACATGCTCCAGATGCTGATAGGGTAGCAGTTAGCAGTAATGCTAAGTGCAGCCACTGGAATGATGGTCTGTAAATGTGAGAAGACAAGACGAAGATCAGAACCCTGCAGATCACCCATGTTTAAGAGACAGGGCAGGTTAGAAGAACGGGACCTTGCAAAGGAAACAAAAAAATCACATAGGAAGACTGTGGCAATGAGGTATGATGAAAGCTAACATAAAAGTCATTTCAAAAGGACAGAGTAGTCAACAGTGTCAAATACTGTAGTAAAGTAAGGTAGTTAGGCCAGCATAGTATCTAGCCATGTGGTTCGTGACCTTGATAAGAACAAACTGAGTAGACTTCAGTGGTTTATTGAGTATGGAGCCAAAGTACAATCATTGAGAAGTAGATAAGAGATGGGCACGGTGGCTCATGCTGGTAATCTCAACATTTTGGGAGGCCAAGGCCGGTGGTGGATTGCTTGAGACCAGGAGTTTGAGAACAGCCTGGGCAACATGGTGAAACCCTGTCTGTATTGAAAAAAAGAGAGAGAGAGAGAGAGGAGACAAAGCTTTTTAATGAACCTTATCTGTGACAAGGAAGGGGGAAAGAGGTAACAGAAAAGGGAAGTATGTTGTGGTATAAGATGGGAGAGATTCGAGGAAATTAAATGCTGATGGAAATGTGGCAGTAGAAAGAAGGAAATCTAGTGTCTGAGAGAGAGGATCTCAGTGGTAGAGCAGGGTTCCTGGGATGGTAATGAACTCAGCCCACTTGGATAGGAAAGCTGGAGGATGACGGCTGCCTCTCGCACTGTGTGGAAGCAAGGACAGCTAAGTTTATCTTCTAGGGTGGCAGGAAATGGATGGACTTAACTTCTGGTGGCTTTCATTTTCTTGGAGACAAGAGATGGAGTTGTCCCTTGAGACTAGGTGACACTGTAGGATGTCTGAGAAGATTTGAAGTAGGCATTGTTGAAAATGTCTGTATAAACACAGAAGGATGCAAGCATAAAGGGCCCAGCTGAGGTTGGTATCCTTGAATCTCTAGTGAAACCTTTTTTACTTACTCCTTCCCATCTTGCAGTGCTAAGCAGCCTGAGTATAGGCAAGGAAAAGATAGAGGGATTTATTTACCTAGGGGGCAGATTTAACTAGAATGTATAATGTGAAGACAGTGAGTCTCGGCAGTTGGAGTGGATGTCCAGTGAATGTGGTCCAGGCTGGATTGGGAAGGAGGGAGCTGTTGCTTCCTTCTGTTGCTGTCGGGGAGAAAGTGGAGGGGTTGCAGGAGAGGGTTCCTCAAAGAGTTTGATAAGAGTTAGGATTGGCCAGGCACGGTGGCTCAAGCCTGTAATCCCAGCACTTTGGGAGGCTGAGACGGGTGGATCACAAGGTCAGGAGATCGAGACCATCCTGGCTAACACAGTGAAACCCTGTCTCTACTAAAAAATACAAAAAACTAGCCGGGCGAGGTGGCGGGCACCTGTAGTCCCAGCTACCCAGGAGGCTGAGGCAGGAGAATGGCGTGAACCCGGGAGGCGGAGCTTGCAGTGAGCTGAGATCCGGCCACTGCAGTCCAGCCTGGGCGACAGAGCCAGACTCCGTCTCAAAAAAAAAAGAGTTAGGATTAGAGATTGTGATCAGAATCGGCTGTTTGCATTTCACCTTTCAGAAGTACACTAATTGGGTAACTGAGGAAGTCCAGTGGTTGCCGTGGAAGCAGGTAGCTGAGGTGGCATGGAATGGGTGTTTGAGATGTGGCCCAGTGTAGGCCTCTGAGCCTACACTAGTGGCTGAGTTACCACCCACTTTATCTCTCCCTGTTTAGTTTTCTTGTTTTTTTAAAAGAGGCCTAATTATTATGGAATTGTATACTGTAAATCCTCTTGAATTATTAATGATACTTGTGCAATAGATTATGTACTTTCAAACAACTGTTTCAACTTTGCACGTTTAACAGTTTGTCACACACGTTCTCATCATTCTAAAGCCTGTATAAAAGGAGATACAAAAGAAGACATTTGTGTGTAGTAAATATTTTAAAAAGAAAACAAAGGGCAGGAGGGAATCCACCAAATTCATGGTACGAGTTGCTAGGGAGGAGAATGAAGAGGGCCTCTCCTTTATTTAAAGTGGTGTTTTTTTTTTTTTTTTTTTTTTTGAGACGGAGTCTCGCTCTGTCGCCCAGGCTGGAGTGCAGTGGCATGATCTCGGCTCACTGTTACTTCTGCCTCCTGGGTTCAAGCAAT
>NW_012119265.1:1216879-1220691 GCF_000951035.1 Colobus angolensis palliatus | reverse complement strand
ACGGGGTTTCACCGTGTGAGCCAGGATGGTCTCGATCTCCTGACCTCGTGATCCGCCCGCCTCGGCCTCCCAAAGTGCTGGGATTACAGGCTTGAGCCACCGCGCCCGGCAAAAGTGTTTTTATTTGATACTAAAATATTTATGTAGAGAGGGAAAATGACAATTTTAACATTTGTTCTTCTGGATATGGAGTGTGTATGATCTTCTTATGTTCTGTGCCAAGAGGAATTGAAAAGGCAAGCCCTACTAACAGTTTAAAATTTTCCTCATCGAGCCTATTGCATGATCATATGACACTGTGCTTTGTTCATGTCATTCTCAGACAATTGGAATAAACTTTAGGAAGCTTCGACATGTGTATTATTTTATTTATCCTTAAATCATCCCTGTGAGGTAGAGTTCAAGGTCAGGAAATGTAGACTTAGATAAGTTAAATGGCCCATAATTATTAATAAGTGACAAAGAAAAGTCTGGAACCCACGTCTCTCTGCAGAGCTCTCCTTTGCTGTATTTGTTATACTGTTACTACTTGTGTATGCCAGCTGTTATGCCATTATCTAACACCTAGTTCAGTAAATCTGCATTGCCTTCTGTAAAGCCTCCTACAAAGTGAAATTCTGAATAGAGTTTTTGTTTGTTTATTTGTTTAAGAGACACAGTTTTGCTTTTGTTGCCCAGGCTGGAGTGCAATGGCGCGATCTCAGCTCACTGCAACCTCCACCTGCTGGGTTCAAGCAATTCTCCTGCTTCAGCCTCCCAAGTAGCTCTGATTACAGATGTCCACCGCCATGCCTGGCTAATTTTTTGTTTGTTTTTGTTTTGTTTTGTTTTGTTTGAGACGGAGTCTCGCTCTGTCGCCCAGGCTGGAGTGCAGTGGCGCATCTCTGCTCACTGCGAGCTCCGCCTCCCAGGTTCACGCCATTCTGCCTCAGCCTCCCGAGTAGCTGGGACTACAGGTGCCCGCTGCCATACCCAGCTAATTTTTTTGTATTTTCAGTAAAGATGGGGTTTCATCGTGTGTTAGCCAGGATGGTCTCCATCTCCTGACCTCAGCCATTTTTTGTACTCAGTAGAGACATGGTTTCACCATTTGGTCAGCTGGTCTCAAACTCCTGACCTCAGGTGATCCACGCACCTCGGCCTCCCAAAGTGCTGGGATTACAGGCATGAGCCACCATGCCTGGCTTATTTTCATTCCAGCTTCCCAAGTAAATGTGTGTATTACCTTCTGCAGCAGATGCCTTCATAAAATACTATGGCAAAATCCAACATGTTAAGATGCCACAAAATGAGAGCTGCTTATATTGACTTGAGACTTCTTAAAAGTAAATTTAGCCATTTTGATAATTTAAAATTTTTTGTTACAGGATGTGAAGTTACCCCAGATGTAAACATTTCGGGCCAAAAATTTAACATTAAACTCCTGATTCCAGTTGCAGAGGGCATGAATGAAATCTGGCTTCGTTGTGACAATGTAAGTCTTTCAGTTAAAAATACACTTCAATTTTCTTGGATTTATAAATGAGTTGACCAGTCATCCTTATATTTTATACTTGAAAGACCCGTCTCGTGATACATTGCACACATCAGTATTTCTTTTCTCCAGGAAAAACAGTATGCACATTGGATGGCAGCCTGCAGATTAGCCTCCAAAGGCAAGACCATGGCGGACAGTTCTTACAACTTAGAAGTTCAAAATATTCTTTCCTTTCTGAAAATGCAGCATTTAAACCCAGATCCTCAGTTAATACCAGAGCAAATCACGACTGATATAAATCCTGAATGTTTGGTGTCTCCCCGCTATCTAAAAAAGTATAAGAACAAGCAGGTACTTGCTTCATTTTACTTCATCTACTGTTTTCTGCTGGTTTGTTCTTAAAATTTTATACATAACCTTGTTTTTCCCCTCTTAAACAAAACTTTTTAGTCTTAATTTTATGTCAGGTGGTTAGAATATAAAATACAGATAAGAGTATCCCTAATCTGAACCTCTGAAATCCTCCAAAATCTGAAACTTCTTGAGTGCCAACATGACTCTCAAATGCTCATTGGCACATTTTGGATTTCAGATTTGGGATCCTCAGCCGGTAAGTATAATGCAAATATTCCAAAATCCAAAAAAATCTGAAACCCAAAACACTTCTGCTCCCAAGAATTTTGGATAATGGATACTCAACCTGTAGGAAATAAAGTAACCTTTAGTCAAGTTTAAATTGATCATTTAAAACAAATCTTTATCATTTTAATAGAACAGATAAGGAGGCAGAATAGTTGAGAACTTACTCTAAGCAACTTGCAGAAATCATTCTGTTAACATGATGATGTTCTTTCAAACATTTTAAGGAATTGAATATGGTCTCAATGCTTTGTGTTCCTTAATTTATTTAATTTTATTCCTTATATAATTAAGTAAATGTGACGTAAAGTGCAGCCAGCATTTCCCAACAAAATTTATAATACCAGCTGTTGTTGAAATTGGCTTTTCCAACTTTAGAATGAAACTTTACAAGAGTACATTTTTAGCCGTGTCTTTTCTTAACATTATCAGTCAGAACCTAACCAAAATTTTACACATAGTTACACAGTTTGGTAAATTTTCATTGAAATTTGCTTTTGTCCACTCTGTTTAGAATTCTTTTCTTTGGAAATTAATACCATAAAAGGGTTGCTACTTAGGAAAACGGTTCTTTGGTACAACATAAGAAGTCCTTTACAGGGGAATTTCACTTGGGATAGGCCCTGGTATTCTCTGCACCCAACATCATGCCATAAAAGGAAAAGGCTTCAGTTTGGGGGTAGGGGGGATGAAGACCTTTAAAATAAATATTTCGTTTTTATCTAATTGTGCTTTAATCTTTGTTAAGGAATAATTTTAAAACATACGAAAAAGGCTCAATGAAATGCCCAGAACACTTATTAAATCCTTAACTTTAAATATAATATTGATTATATGGGTCTGAAAGTATTTCTACCTAAATGTTCAGAGGTTTTAATCACCGAGTATTTGTCTTTAAGTCTCAGAGGTTGTGTAAGCCTAGAAATTGTTTATCCCATGGTCATATGATGTGGGAGTAATAAGGAATGGAGGAAATGCTGCCCTGGGGAACTGTGTGGAATGTAGATTGTAAGTTAAAAAGGGAAAGTAAAGCAAGTGCTAATTTCATTTTTCATATTCGTAGTTATTTCATTTTAAAATTATTTATACAGAATCTTGTTTCTAAAAGTGAATATATTTGCCTTGAAAGGCAATAAGTAATTTCAAACCTGACCAGTTTTATCATTTCACAGTAAGGCGTCAGGGAGATAGACGAGCTTAAACGAGAACTGCCACACGTTGTTTTCACTGTCAACTCTTTGTTTTCTCAGAAGCCTTTTAAATGATAGTTCTTGACTAGAAACTATCAACTGAAAATTCTCCTGAGAACAAAGATGAGGATTCATCTTTAACTGACAGGAGGACAGTGTGTGTGTG
Source organism: Colobus angolensis palliatus (assembly GCF_000951035.1). Taxonomy (NCBI): domain Eukaryota; kingdom Metazoa; phylum Chordata; class Mammalia; order Primates; family Cercopithecidae; genus Colobus; species Colobus angolensis. The sequence goes on along the minus strand of NW_012119265.1, from coordinate 1,217,219 downwards.
GTCCATGGTTAAAGATCCTTCTGGCCTTGCCTTTCATGTTGCCATCTAATCAAATGCACATTTTTAACCCTCCTTTCTCTCACCAGAGTGGTAGGTTAGGTTTTTGGTGTGTGTTTTGTTATTTTTGAGGCAGAGTCTTGCTCTGTCTCCCAGGCTGGAGTGCGGTGGCACCATCATAGCTCAAGCTCGCTGCAGCCTCCATCTCCCAGGCTCAGCCTCCCTAGTAACTAGAACCACAGGCACACGCTGCCACTCCAGGCTAATTTTTGTATTTTTTGTAGAGACGAGCTCTTGTTGTGTTGCTTAGGCTGGTCTCAAACTCTTTTTTTTTTTTTTTTTT
>NW_012119265.1:1187726-1216719 GCF_000951035.1 Colobus angolensis palliatus | reverse complement strand
TGGTCTCGATCTCCTGACCTCGTGATCCGCCCGTCTCGGCCTCCCAAAGTGCTGGGATTACATACAGGCTTGAGCCACCACGCCCTGCCGATCTCAAACTCTTGAGCTCAAGTGATCCACCTGCCTTGGCCTCCCAAAGCACTGGGATTACAGGCGTGAGCCACCACACTTTGCCAGAATAGACTTACAAATTGTTGGCCAGGCACAGTGGCTCACACCTGTAATCCCAGCACTTTGAGAGGCTGAGGTGGGCGGATCACTTGAGGTCAAGAGTTTGAGACCAGCCTGGCCAACATGGTGAAACCCCATCTCTACTAAAAATACAAAAATTAGCCAGGCATGGTGGTGTGCACGCCTATAATGCCAGCTACTGGGGAGGCTGAGGCAGGAGAATCGCCTGTACTTGGGAGGTGGAGGTTGCAGTGAGACATCACACTCCAGCCTGGGCAACAAGAGTGAAACTCTGTCTCAGGAAAAAAAAGAGAATTGTTTCCAGATATTACTGCCCTGGCGCCTAGTAAGTAGTGATCCTCAGAAGCTTAGTTGCTACTGCGTGTCAGGCACCACACTGGTCACACTGGACGTAGTGAGTGCTCAGTAATTATTAAGCTATATATTTTAGTTGCATTCTGGAGTCTGTAGGAAGATGTGCGGGCCACAAGGACATTCTTCCCTTCCAGGGCATGTTGACTGGTAGTTTTCTTTTGGGTCTATCAAAATAACCTGTTGTATTTAACCTACTTTAATTCCCTTCAATTATACATATATTAACTAAATACTCGATGGGTATTTTTAAACAAATACGACTCTCAAACTGGCTTTTTAAATTTTGAAGAATTATTCTATATGTTGATTTATGTTCATCTAAATGGAAATGACTAATGCCATAAAGCCGAAATTCCTCATGTACTATATGGCATCTCTTTATTTTCCCTTCCAGGAAAAAGGATGCAAAAAACACATGGTAACTGAGGGGTTTGCTTTTCTTGTGTAAAAAAAGAAACAGATGGGCACTGCACTTATTTTATGCCTTCAAATTCTTATTTCTGAAAAGCAGTGCATGGATCATATTATCTGACTAAATCTGAGAAAACTTTAAAGGCTTTTGAATACTTTTATTTTGCTACTAAAATAATTGGCTTTATCCTAACCAGTGAGAACTGGGTACATGATGTAGGGGAAAGAAATATTTGCTCTTTTTATTTTCTCCCTACAAATTTCTACCCTTAGGTTCTTTAGTAACATTTAACATTCTAAAATAATGTGGAGTGTTTCTTAGTGTTCTAAATGGAAAGTAATTGCTGCTTCCTCATTTTCATTTTTCATTCTTGCATTTACTTTGCTTGGTTTCTACCTAAAGTAGTTTTTTGCATGACTTTTGGCTGGAATTTTGGTTTGCAGGTGACCGCAACTTTTTCTTTGCTTCATTGCCATTTTTTCTGATTGCCTTTTTTTTTTCTTTCTGCTTCCTTTTTCTTTCCTCGCATTGCCATCTACAGCCAGGCTATGTAAGAGATTTGGTAAGTTCTCCATATTTACCAAAAAAGAAAAAGAAGAATAAATAAAAATTCATAGCCACAACCTTCCCTGATGGAATTTACTCCTGTAGTGAAATTTAAAATAAAAATGATTACGGTGATTTCAAGTACCTTAAAGCTGCTAACAGATAATCCTGCTAGAAACTTGTATTCCAGGTATTCATTCTGATTATAGACATAGTGCTAAATTTAATTAAAACTCATCTGTATGTGGATTAGAATGTGCTGTTCTGTAATAGTAGTACCATTATCTGTATGCATTTGAAATACGTCTCAAGTGTGGCAACTGTGTACTCCTAATAGTACTTTTTGTTGATATGTGAAAACTGAAATTAAGACTTATTTTGAAAAATCATTATATAATACATTATTAATATTTCCAAATGTAGCTTCAGATATTTTGATTTCAACTCTTACAATGTGATTTTGGGGTACGGGGTGTGTAATTCAATCTTTTGATCTTTTGTCTCGATTGTCCCATGAGAGAATAATGTTCAATGGTAAAGGTGATGTTTAATCATGTTTAGATAACAGCGAGAATCTTGGAGGCCCATCAGAATGTAGCTCAGATGAGTCTAATTGAAGCCAAGATGAGATTTATTCAAGCTTGGCAGTCATTACCTGAATTTGGCATCACACACTTCATTGCAAGGTCAGTGGTTCTGAGCATCTATGTGTAAACCTTAATCTGCATTTTTGCTTAATCTGTGTTGTGTAATTAGATATTAAACATTTAAAGCATACCTATGTAGACCCATTAACTCATATTACAGTAGAATTCAAAGACTGTTAGAATGTATTTTGTAAGCTTTTAATTTCTACATTAAAAATTCAAGATAATTGTGTTTGTTTTACTACTAAGGGAATAGCACTCTTCTAGGGTTAGAGAACACTTACCTTGAAGAAAAGCACTCCAACATGTTCCCCCACAACATGTTTGTAACTGTTCTTTTCTTAAATGTTACAGGTTCCAAGGGGGCAAAAAAGAAGAACTTATTGGAATTGCATACAACAGACTGATTCGGATGGATGCCAGCACCGGAGATGCAATTAAAACATGGCGTTTCAGCAACATGAAACAGTGGAATGTCAACTGGGAAATCAAAATGGTAAACTCATCACAATGTTACTTGAATATAGTCCTTCTGATACAAATTAGCACATTAGGAATAAAAAGGCCTATACATTCTGATGATTGTTTGTACCACCACCTCTTAAAGTACAGATAGACCATAGTTGACTATTCATTTCTCACTTAAATTTGCCTATTTCATAATTAGCCCAGTTACTAAAATTCTAAGCATATAATTTGCTTAGAATGTTGCCTTTTTTGTCTTTCTGTAATGGATAAAGCCCTTCTACTCCGAAATAGCAACTACTATTTGTTGAATGCCTACCCTGTGCCAGACATAATACTAGAGGCTTCCATTAGTACCCCGTCTCGAAACTTCATCACAGCCTTTTAAGGTAGTTGGATTACCGTACATTACAAATGAAGACACTGCAATAGAGAGGCCTGAGGGCCACCATTGTCTATGACCATGCACAAAGTAACTACAGAGTCATTTCAAACTCAGGTGCTTTAGGCTTAAAAACCTGGCACATTTAGCACTGTACATCATGTTGCCCCTGGTCTTGGAGTACACGAATATCATTTAAATTGAACTATCTTTTACTAATAAGTCATTTGGTTTAGGATCATACTGGATTTATTGTATCAATTCCTGTTACTTCAAAGAATCTTATATTTCTGAAATACTCAAACTGATACCTAAAGTTGAAATATCTGAAGCAAATATTAAAACACAGGAAGTAGGCTTTCCTCCAGGACTTGAAGAGAGGCATTCTCATTAATTGAATCGCCAGAGACCGTTTGAGAACTGAATGACCTAAACCCTTGCATTCCTAGTCTTCCTTTTCAGAACATGAAAACTTAAAAAAGGGTAGGGGAAGGGCAATAAACTTAGCTGCTTCTTTGGGACTTAAAGGCATTATTAGTTTAGGTTTTAAACAGACTAATTGAGGATCAACAAGTGTTTTGTGATGGGATAGGTTTTAAGTAGCGCAGTAGTTGCGTGAGTAGTTTTGTGTGGACCCCGCCACCTGGCATTCGGGACAGCACTGATGATTCTTGTCTTTGTTCCAGGTCACCGTAGAGTTTGCAGATGAAGTACGATTGTCCTTCATTTGTACTGAAGTAGATTGCAAAGTGGTTCATGAATTCATTGGTGGCTACATATTTCTCTCAACACGTGCAAAAGACCAAAATGAGAGTTTAGATGAAGAGATGTTCTACAAACTTACCAGTGGTTGGGTGTGAATAGAAATAATGTTTAATGAAACTCCACGGCCATAACAATATTATATTTAAAAGCTGTTTGTTATATGCTGCTTAATAAAGTAAGCTTGAAATTTATCATTTTATCATGAAAACTTCTTTGCCTTACCAGACCAGTTAATATGTGCACTAAACAAGCACGACTATTAATCTATCAGGATATAATAAACTTGAATTTGGCACACATTCCTTAGGGCCATGAATTGAAAACTGAAATAGTGGGAAAATCAGGAACAAACCATCATTGATTTAAGCTGTAAGAAACAAGCCATCTATTTTAAAGCTATCCAGGCCTTAACCTATATGAACTCTATTTATCATGTCTAATGCATGTGTTTTAATGTATGTTTAATTTGATACTATGTTTTAAAATACCCTACTTCTGGTAGCCATTTAATTCCTTCCCCCACCCCCAAATAAATCAGGCTTGCAGGAGGCCTGATGTTTAATAATGTCATTGTGTTTGACCTTGAAGGAAAATGCTGTTAGTCTGTCGTGCTTGATTTGTTTTTGTCCTTGAATAAGCATGTTATGTATATTGTCTTGTGTTTTTATTTTTACACCATATTGTATTACACTTTTAGTATTCACCAGCATAATCACTGTCTGCCTAAAATATGCAACTCTTTGCATTACAATATGAAGTAAAGTTCTATGAAGTACGCATTTTGTGTAACTAATGTACAAACACAAATTTTATAAAATTGTACAGTTTTTTAAAAACTACTCACAACTAGCAAATGGCTTAAATGTAGCATCTCTGCATTAATTAAATGCCTTTAAGAGATATAATTAATGTGCAGTTTTAATATCTACTAAATTAAGAATGACTTCATTATGATGATTTGCCACAATGTCCTTAACTCTAATGCCTGAACTGGCCATGTTCTAGTCTGTTGCGCTGTTACAATCTGTATTGGTGCTAGTAGAAAATTCCTAGCTCACATAGCCCAAAAGGGTGCGAGGGAGAGGTGGATTACCAGTATTGTTCAATAATCCATGGTTCAAAGACTGTATAAATGCATTTTATTTTAAATAAAAGCAAAACTTTTATTTAATAGTTATTTTTGTACTTGTTTTTAATGTTTACATAGTATCAATTTAGTAGAAACGAACTTCTGCCTTTTGGAAATGCTTTGCCTACATGTTGTTATTTTGTGAGAACAACTGGTTAGTATTCCACATCATCGCCAGATAGAGACACTTTATCTCAAAGGTAGTCTTTCACCTCAGTTGAAAAGCCCTCATTTTCTTAATACTTAAAAATGAATGTGTAATACCTAAATGTTAGAAATGTACTTATAAATAGAAGTTGGCTGTGGCAGAATTTGTTTTAAATAACAAAATTATTCTTGGTTTACAAAAAAAATACATATACGAATTTACTGCCAGTCATTACTGCTGTCATCATTCAAGACTCAGACTTACAGTCCTTTACCGTTTGCATATAGACCAATTCCTGATTTTCCCCTCACACAGCCTTGCATCTTTTCTCTTGTCATTGCTGTCACAATCAACCAAATTCAGTTCTTTGTCCTGTGCCTGCTGTAGTGTGGCACCATTTTAAGACAAGGCTGAGATCACATTCTCCATGACTTTTCTTTGCACTCTAAAGCCATAACAGGCCTTGCTCCAAAGTTTAAGAGCTCCTTTCCACTAAATGTTTTAAAATATACTCCCTTTCCTCATCTTTAGTAAGTGACTGTGCAAGTCACCAACTTGCATATTTAGCATCTTGCATGTCACTTACTGAAAGCCCCAAAAGATTACATTGAAACCACACCTATTCAAGTGTTTTCTAGTCCCACGGCCTCCACACAAGTGAGAAGAGCCTCTGTGCTGATTGCCCCACCTCTGGTTTGCCCTGCTGCCCTCCCAGTGATTTTGAGATTAATCCAGCCCCAACATAGCACTGGCTGCATTTCAGCTCTAATGACTTCTTATTGCCTACAGGATAAAAGCCAAAGTAAAGTGCTCAGAGGTTTTGTATGGTCTCCCAGCCCACATTTTCATCCTTATCTCCCAACAATCTGCATTCCAGTCCAGCTGGGCAGCTCACATTCTCCACTTTGCACTCATCCCATTTCCCTATCATTCCCCAAGTCTGGAATGTCTTTAGTCCTGTACCTTCGTCCAGTTTGTACCTGTCTACACCTCATCTGTCTAGCATTTTAGAAAAAGGTCAAGTGGGCCTGGCGCAGTGGCTCACACCTGTAATCCCAGCATTTTGGGAGGCTGAGGTGGGTGGGTCACGAGGTCAGGAGTTCAAGACCATCCTGGTCAAGATGGTGAAACCCTGTCTCTACTAGAAATACAAAAATTAGCTGGGCATAGTGGCACACACTTGTAATCCCAGCTACTGGGGAGTCTGAGGCAGGAGAATTGCTTGAACCTGGGAGGTGGAGGTTGCAGTGAGTTGAGATTGTGCCACTGCACTCCAGCCTGGGCAACAGAGCAACACTCCGTCTCAAAAAAAAAAAAGGCCAGGCACAGTGGCTTATGCCTGTAATCCCAACACTTTGGGAGGCTGAGGCAGGCGGATCATGAGGTCAAGAGATCGAGCCCATCCTGGCCAACATGATGAAACCCCGTCTCTACTAAAAATAGAAAAATTAGTCGGGCATGGTAGTGCCCACCTGTAGTCCCAGCTACTTGGGAGGCTAAGGCAGGAGTATCGCTTGAACCCAGGAGGCGGAGGTTACAGTGAGCCAAGATCTCACCACTGCACTCCAGCCTGGGTGACAAAGTGAGACTCCATCCCCTCCCCAAAAAAAAAGCTCAAGTGTTCTTTCTTCCACAAACACTTTCAAGTTTCTTTGTAGCCAAAAACTCTCTTCCTCTTCTGAACTGCCATTGAATTTGGTCCTTCTGTGGAACTGAAGAGTGATCATCCTTATTATGGCTGAGTATATCATGTTGCCCCTAACAAATTATTACATGTTTGAGGATTTGGTTGAATTTGGTCCTTCTGTGGAACTAGAGTATCCAAATTATTACATCCTTGAGGACTGGATCTCAGTGCTCTAGTTCCTACTTAGGATCACTTACACATGGATTTATTGAATATAATTATGGTTATCTTGGAAATAATGAAATTATTAACCAAACCAAATAACCAAAGGAATTATCATTAGAACTAAGAATCTGTGTAGCCTCAGTATAGTTTAATACAGAGCAAACTAACTTTTTTTTTGGACACCAACTATGCAATAGGAAACATGCTAAGTACTCATATTCTCTCAAGGATGCATACAGTCCAGCCTCATCATTTTTATAGATGGGGCTCAAGGAGGCCAATTGACCTGTTTAAAGTCACACATCTATGATTACTGCCAAGGCCAATCATCTCCCTGTCTAGTAGTAGTAAAAACAAACCTTACATGAAATCTGAGAACACCATTAGTAGTGACCTCTCTAGAGAGAACATAGGTCTGTCTGTGAGAACACCAGCTGGGACTCAGAGACCTAGGTTCAGCTTTCTGCTCCATGTGACTCAAGCTCATGTGGACATGAAAGCACTGGTTACAGGACCCCAACCTAGCTCCCATCCAACTCTTTCCCTTAAATCAGCAGGTTAGAAACCTGCTGGAAGCCCCTGGCCAGGCGCGGTGGCTCACGCCTGTAATCCCAGCACTTTGGGAGGCCGAGGTCAAGAGATTGAGACTATCCTGGCCAACATGGTGAAACCCCGTCTCTACTAAAAATACAAAAATTAGCCCCAACTACTCAGGAGGCTGAGGCAAGAGAATCGCTTGAACCCAGGAGGTGGAGGTTGCAGTGAACTGAGATTGTGCCACTGCACTCCAGCCTGGGCGACAGAGTGAGACTCCATCTCAAAAAAAAAAAAAAAAAAAAACCTGCTGGAAGCCCCTGATGCTGATGTAGTTAATCAGTAATCTCAACTCAGTACAAATGTTTTACATGCCTTGAGCTTTCGAAGTCAAGGAGCTAGAGACATGAACTTTATCAAGGAAAAGCCACTTGCCATTCTCAACCCTCTACTCTTACAGAGGACAAAAAGCAAGTATGTCACAGACTATACTGTTACTCTGTATACTGTATTTCTACTTTTTTTAAAAAAACGTTGAATCTTATTTAAGATGCTTTTAATGATCAGTTAGTGATGCAGTGAGATCATAATATCTATTCCTTAAAACTAAGTTTTTTTGTTTGAGGCTTGTTTTTGAAACAGAGTGTCACTCTCGCCCAGGTTGGAGTGCAGTGGTGTAATCTCAGCTCACTGCAACCTCCGCCTCCTGGGTTCAAGCAGTTCTCCTGCTTCAGCCTCCTGAGTACATGGGATTACAGGCACCCACCACCACGCCTGGCTAATTTTTGTATTTTCAGTAGAGACAGGGTTTCGCCTTGTTGGCCAGGCTGATCTGAAACTCCTGACCTCAGATGATCCTCCCTCTTCGGCCTCCCAAAGCACTGGGATTACAGGCATGAGCCACTGTGCACAGCCACCCTTATAACTAAGTTTGATAAATGATACAGCTGTTTTACACTCATCACTTAAAACATGTTAACGTCTTCACTCATCACTTCAATAATTCAGAAAGTCTGAACATAGGACTTTCTGAAATCCATCCCTTTGTGACATACCAGATCACTGATACTGAATGGATAACCCTGCACAGCTGCCATCTTATCTCTCCTTAATTCTAAAAACATAGACACTGAGTTAAAAATCCATCACTCACAAAATGTTTTGGGAGCTATTGCATCTTCACCTCTTTTTGTCCTATAAATGGTGGAAGAAAGGCAAGGATGAGCTGACTTGCTACATTGGTGTAGACCTAATGAACATGGTACAACAAGCTGATCCAACTCTTACTCTGCTATTTCCAGTCATCTCCACAAAGTAAGATCCAGGAAAAAATTGTTTACTGGAGAGCTCTGTTCTCTTCAACAAATTAACTGTGCCTTTATCTGTTTGAACTGTTTTGGTCTGGCAGCTCAAGAATGAGGGAGGTGGCAGAGATAAGTGACAGGAAATGGGAAATTTGCAATCTGGGTAAAGGGAGTAAAATTCTCAGTGAATTGCAGAGCTACCCAGAACAGGAAGCAGTAGCCAAAAAGCCTTATCTGGTGACCTTATTTCCTGCTGTGTTGATCCTCTCTTGTTTTCTCTGCTTTATTTAATAAACAGTACAAAGTTTCCCAGGCTGAATGTGTACATTAAAATTCCCTAAAGAAACATTTATCAGCAGACACACACACACACACACACACACACACACTCACACACACACTCAATTGGGTTTCCCTTTTGATGTTTGTTCATGGGCCTGCATATTACTAAAAATTACAAGCACTTAAAATAATTTGAGACCATTGTTTCATGAAATCTAATTATAGTCTCATGTGGCTTCACTGGCCAGGCATTATCTGTTTTACTGCTCAGGGAAGTGGTCCAAGTTCAATGTTAATTAAATTTGTGATTAAAAACAGCACAGCCAACCAAACAAGTTTAAAATCGTATCTGTATTAATACGGTTTGCAGATACTGCATGATAAAGAGGAGGTCTGAGCATAAAATTCTCATCTCAGATCTCAATTTTGTGACCTTTATGACAAGTGAGATTCAAGTGAACACATTTACTGTCAGGTTTACGGATCAGTGTATTTAAACAACCTTGTTTATGTCTTGCTGGCCATATTATAAATCCAATTAGAAGGAACATTGGGAAAACAGAAGAGCAAGGGGCCAGGATAGCCAAAACATTCCTAAACAATAGGTGAGGGGACTCGCCTTACTAGATAACAAGTAGTATAAAGTATATTGAAAGTGTAGCGTTGGCACAGAGATCAATAAAACAACTAGAGAATCCAAACAGAAACTCCAGAATACATATGCGCACATACAGACACTTGTTTTCTGAGAGTTGGCCATGCAGATTGGGACAAAACAAAAGGGCTTCGCAGTGAATTGTGCTGGTGCTTATCTTTATGAAACAAGAATTTGGACTACAACCTCATACCTGTATGTAGAAGTCCAAATCAATTCCAAATGGGTCAAAGTCTTGGATGTGAACGGCAAAACCACACAACTTTTAAAAGATGACAGACCATTTATATGACATTGGGGAAAGATATTTTGTGTTGAGGCACAAGTAGTACAAACTGATTACATTAATGAGAACTAGGAAGCTGCTGTAGAGAGTAAAAGGCAAGTCCAATTGAGAGGATATTTGCAACACATAATTGACAAAGGACTGGTATCCAGAAAATGAACCCGCACACAGATCAATCAAAGGAGAAATGGACAAAACATTCGGTATTTCACAAGAGGAAATCTGAAATGGCCAATACATGAGAAACTGTTCAACTTCACTAGTATTCTGGAAAACATGGGAGAAATAAATTTTAAGTACAATTAAAGTACAGTTTCAGATCTACTCATATTAGTAAAATATTTTAAATCTGACTATCAAGTATGGACTCATTGGAATACATATTGTTGGTGGGAGTATAAATTGGAACAGAGCACTTCAGAAACACTTTGACATCATCTGGTAAAATTATATTTATCCTACCCCCATGAAATTCCACTGCAAGGTATACAAACACCCTGGGGAAACTCCTGCCCATACACACCAGGAGACAAGCACAAGAATATGCAAAGCACACAACTTATAACAGGAAGAAACTAGGAACAATCAAATGTCTCAGCCATAGACTAGGGGCCGGGCGCGGTGGCTCAAGCCACCCAGCACTTTGGGAGGCCAAGACGGGCGGATCACGAGGTCAGGAGATCCAGACCATCCTGGCTAACACGGTGAAATCCCATCTCTACTAAAAATACAAAAAACTAGCCGGACGAGGTGGCGGGCACCTGTAGTCACAGCTACTCGGGAGGCTGAGGCAGGAGAATGGCGTAAACCCGGGAGGCGGAGCTTGCAATGAGCTGAGATCCGGCCACTGCGCTCCAGCCCGGGCGACAGAGCGAGACTCCGTCTCAAAAAAAAAAAAAAAGTCACTGCAGCCTAATGGACGTCAGTCTTGCTCTTGACAGCTGCCACTCTGCTCTTTTGATGTGCTTTCCTGAGCCTGGATGAGATCAGCACATGGCTCTGGCCTCTGCTGCCAAGTGAACTTCTAATTGACTGATTGTTTAGCTGCCGTGGTTTAAGAATGGAGTAATGAGCCCAGGGTCAGGGGTTCAGTCCCCTTGTGGTCCAGTTGGCTTTGTTCTCTGTTTCATACTCACAGGCTGTACCACTATCCTGTAAATCTCATAAGAGAGAAGAGACAAGAACAGACCTATCAGCTCTATTAGAAAATCAACTCTAAGCTCAAAGATCTGGTCAGTATACAGATTACAGCATTGTGATGCATTGTATGAAAAGGTCAGCTGGGCAAGGTGACTCACGCCTGTAATCCCAGCACTTTGGGAGGCCGAGACGGGCAGATCAGGAGGTCAGGAGATCGAGACCATCCTGGCTAACACGGTGAAATCCCATCTCTACTAAAAATACAAAAAACTAGCCGGGCGAGGTGGCGGGCGCCTGTAGTCCCAGCTACTCGGGAGGCTGAGGCAGGAGAATGGCGTAAACCCGGGAGGCGGAGCTTGCAATGAGCTGAGATCCGGCCACTGCGCTCCAGCCCGGGCGACAGAGCGAGACTCCGTCTCAAAAAAAAAAAAAAAAGTCACTGCAGCCTAATGGACGTCAGTCTTGCTCTTGACAGCTGCCACTCTGCTCTTTTGATGTGCTTTCCTGAGCCTGGATGAGATCAGCACATGGCTCTGGCCTCTGCTGCCAAGTGAACTTCTAATTGACTGATTGTTTAGCTGCCGTGGTTTAAGAATGGAGTAATGAGCCCAGGGTCAGGGGTTCAGTCCCCTTGTGGTCCAGTTGGCTTTGTTCTCTGTTTCATACTCACAGGCTGTACCACTATCCTGTAAATCTCATAAGAGAGAAGAGACAAGAACAGACCTATCAGCTCTATTAGAAAATCAACTCTAAGCTCAAAGATCTGGTCAGTATACAGATTACAGCATTGTGATGCATTGTATGAAAAGGTCAGCTGGGCAAGGTGACTCACGCCTGTAATCCCAGCACTTTGGGAGGCCGAGACGGGTGGATCATGAGGTCAGGAAATCGAGACCATCCTGGCTAACATGGTGAAACCCCGTCTCCACTAAAACACACAAAAAAATTAGCCAGGCGTGGTGTTGGGCGCCTGTAGTCCCAGCTACACGGGAGGCTGAGGCAGGAGAATGGCGTCAACCTGGGAGGCAGAGCTTGCAGTGAGCCGAGATCGTGCCACTGTACTCCAGCCTGGGTGATAGAGCGAGACTCTGTCTCAAAAAAAAAAAGAAAAGGTCAACACGAATGTTACTAAATGACCCAAGTCATGGCTGAGGAGTCAAGGAGCTTACCAGACACCTTCTCTTGCAGCCTGGATATTAAAGGCATTCCTGTACTGTAGACCCAGGCCTTCCATAAATGCTAACTTTATCAAATAGGAATTCTAAAAATGATGTTGATTCTCAAGAAATCATCCTACACTTTCACTATCTGAAAGTGCTTTATAGATGTATAAACATGAAGACATCAGTACAGGAAAGTTAAAGACTGTTGCCGTATAGCAAAGAATCTTGAAAACACCTAGAATCTATTTTGTTTTGCTTTTCAAATGCCCCTGGTTTGGCTGGGTGCGGTGACTCATGCCTATAATCCCAGCATGCTGCCGGGGGCGAGGCAGGTGGATCATGAGGTCAAGAGTTCAAGACCCACCTGGCCATCATAGTGAAACCCCTTCTCTACTAAAAATACAATGAAAAAAAAATTAGCTGGGCGTGGTGGCAGGCGCCTGTAATCCTAGCTATTTGGGAGGCTAAGGCAGGAGAATCGCTTGAACCTGGGAGGCAGAGGTTGCGGTGAACCAAGATTGCGCCACTGCATACCAGTGGAACTGTGAGAACTATGAAGCTGCTGTAGAGAGTAAAAGGCAAGGCAAGTCTCTGCCTCAAAAAAAAAAAAAAAAAAGGTCCTGGTTCATATAGAGAGGACCAGCAGAAGCAGTAATTACAGGTACGTAAAACCATTAGGAGACTTAAAGATACACATATATATTTGGTAAAACTAGCTCAGGGCAGCTTCAGTGAAAATGGAAAAGGCAGAGTAGCGTAGACTAAAGGAGACACACCTGAGCTTTGTCTACAAGGGTTTATTTTGAATGAAAAGCCATCATTTTTACCAGCAGTGGCAATACCAATTGATCTGTACCAAAGATGGGGAAAGGGAGCCCTAACCTTCAAAAACAGCCTCAACAGGGAAGAAACTTACTTGCCAAGAGCAAATCGGTAACTAATAGGAGGCTAATGTTGAGATCCTCCTTGTCACTTAGATTTGATATGACTTTTGTTTCTAAACCTCATACCCAAGGAATAACTTTATATAATCAGCCTAAACGTCTTCGTGGAAGGTTTATCATACTTTAGTTTCACGTATTCTCAAAAGAGCCTGTCTTGTCCTGTGTGTCACTTTTCTTTCTGATTGGGCTTTAGTCTCTAGCTTCCGGGCTCCAAGTACTCGCCATCTGGCAGTACTTTAGACATTTCCTTCTACTTTCTCATAGATTCTGCTGAAAGCAACCACATAATGAAAAGTAAATGTCTTCTGCTTATTCTTAGCAGGAAGCCGGAACTAAGTTCCTTGCAAGGCCCCATTCCAGACCTTGCGGTGCTACAGATGGAGCCTACACTGTGACCTTGACCTCTTTCACATGCCCAGAATTCCTCCTATGAAGATCTTTTAAGAGGGAACTGGACAGATGTTTTCTTTAATCTTCTCTGGTTAAGACAAATCCATGCAATGTAGAACTTCTAGAGGATTTTTGTTTTTTGTTCTTGAGGCAAACAACATGAATGAAAATTGTCTCCTCTACTTCCAAGAACTGCTTGAGAGCAAATTATGTCGATCCTTAAAAACGATTTCTAAACCTGTAAGATTTGATGGTAAAACTTGCTCTTGAGGCCGGGTACGGTGGCTCACGCCTGTAATCCCAGCACTTTGGGAGGCCAAGGTGGGTGGATCGTTTGAGGTCAGGAGTTCGAGACCAGCCTGGACAACATGGTGAAACCCCATCTCTACTAAAAATACAAAAGTTAGCCAGGCATGGTAGTGGGCACCTGTAATCCCAGCTACTTGGGAGGCTGATGCAGGAGGATCTCTTAAACCCGGGAGGCAGAGGCTACAGTGAGCCGAGGTCTTGCCACTTCATTCCAGCCTGCGAGAAAGAGCAAAACTCTGTCCAAAAAAAAAGGCCGGGCATGGTGGCTCATGCCTGTAATCCCAGCATTTTGGGAGGCCAAGGAAGGTGGGTCACCTGAGGTCAGGAATTCAAGATCAGCCTGACCAACATGGTGAAACCCCATCTCTACTAAAAATACAAAATTAGCCAAGCATGGTGGTGCATGCCTGTAATCCTAGCTACTCGGGAGGCTGAGGCGGGAGAATCGTTTGAACCTGGGAGGCAGAAGTTGCAGTGAGCCGAGATTGTGCCATTGCACCCCAGCCTGGGCAACAAGAGCGAAACTTCATCTCAAAAAAAAAAAAAAAAAAACCAATGCTGGTTGTGGTGGCTCACACCTGTAATCCCAGCACTTTGGGCAGCTGAGGTGGGTGGATCATGAGGTCAGGAGGTTGAGACCAGCCTGACCAACATGGTGAAACCCCATCTCTTCTAAAAATACAAAAATTAGCCAGGCGTGGTGGTGTGCGCCTATAATCCCAGCTACTCAGGAGGCTGAGGCAGGAGAATCGCTTGAACCCGGGAGGCGGAAGTTGCAGTGAGCAGATGTTTTGCCACTGCACTCCAGTCTGGGCAACAGAGCGAGACCCCATCTCAAAAAAAAGAAAAAAAACACTTGCTCTTAATTTATATCCTGAGAAATTAAGCTAAGAAGCTATCTGTATTCCATAAAAGCCTGGGGCATAGTCTTTTGCAATCTGTTAAGGCAACTATTCTTTAAAAAGGGGGTGGGGGTTTTAATAACTAAATGTTTATTACATAATTGAGTGATGTCTCTATATAAGAGGTCACAAATCACAGAGGCCAGTGAGTTCATTTTGTTCCAAGAGATCTACAAATTCAGAGCTGTTCCTCAGCCTGCACTGACCCCAAGGAAGCAAGTAAAGCTGTTTGGTCAACATATTCTTTTGAGAAAGGGAAGAAACTTCCCTTGGAGAGCTGAAGACCACAGCAGGTTACTAAAGTTGAGTAGGGAGAGGTAGAAAGCAAGGGGCCATTATCCTTATAACAAATTGGGTACTTTTAGTGTCCAGAAGGAAGAGAATACTATATTCAGTGAGGGAGGGCCCAGGGATGAAAAGACTCTTGGAAGACAGCACACAAGCCGTTTGATACATATCACACGGCCGGCTGATTATGACAAGCTGCTGGGTGCATGATGGCAGGGATAAGCGTTCAGCAGGCAAAGAGAGGCCGTGGGCCACAGCAACCTGGCCCAGGGGAGAGGGCAGGAAGGCACAGGCACAAGGCGGGGAAGCAAGGTTCCAGGTCAGTGAGGAGCTCCAGACCCTGACATGAAAAAATGGTAGATGCTCAATAAATATTTGTGAAAACCTCCAAAAGGGATTTTTTTTAAAAAAAGAAATTGGATAAAATCCACAAACGAAGAAGGCATGTGGAGTAATGTAGCACATGTTTGAGTTATTCAAATGAAGCTAAACTTAGCCAACTATTTCCCAAGTGCAGATGGGAAAACCAGAACATGAGGGAGATGCTATCATTTAAAATCATCCTGAAGAAAAACAGGAAAAATAATAATGTGCCTGTGGCCAGGTGTGGTGGCTTGTACCTGCAATCACAGGACTTTTGTACCTGCAATCACAGGACTTTGGCAGACTGAGGTGAGAGGATTGCTCGAGCTCAGGAGTTCCAGACCAATTCTACAACAAAAAAAAAAAGAAAGAAAAAAGGAAGGAAGGAAAGAAGGAAGGAAGGAAGGAGAAAGAATTCACCGGGTATGCCGGGTGTGGTGGCTCACACCTATAATCCCAGCACTTTGGGAGGCCAAGACGGGCGGATCATGACATCAGGAGTTTGAGACCAGCCTGGCCAATATGGTGAAACCCTGTCACCCTGTCTCTACTAAAAATACAAAAATTAGCCAGCCATGGTGGTGCTTGCTTATAGTCCCAGCTACTCGGAAGGCTGAGGCAGAAGAATAGCTTGAACCCAGGAGGCAGAGGTTGCAGTGAGCTGAGAGATCGTGCCACTGCACTCCAGCCTGGGCAACAGAGCGAGACTCCGTCTCAAAAAAAAAACCAAAAAACAAAGAATTAGCCAGGTATGGTGGTGCACACCTGTAGTCCCAGCTACTTGGAAGGCAGAGGCAGGAGGATCACTTGAGTCCAGGACCTCAAGGCCACAGCGAGCCATGATTGCACCACTGCACTCCAGCCTGGGCGGCAGAGGGAGACCGTATCTCTAAAATAAATAATAACTTTTTAAAAATACATGCATGTGAAGCATCAGTTGTAACCTAAATTAGTTTAAATGCTTGTATTGTTTGTTTGTTTGTTTTGAGATGGAGTCTCACTCTGTTGCCAAGGCTGGAGTGCAATGGCATGATCTCAGCTCATTGCACCTTTGCCTCCCTGGTTCAAGTGATTCTCCTGCCTCAGTCTCCCAAGTAGCTGGGATTACAGGCACGCGCCACCATGCCCAGTTAATTTTCATATTTTTAGTAGAGATGGGGTTTCACCATATTGGTCAGGCTGGTCTCAAACTCCTGACCTCGGGTGATCCACCCGCCTCCACCTCCCAAAGTGCTGGGATTACAGGCGTGAGCCACCGCGTCCAGCTAAATGCTTGTATTTTTAAAAAAGCCGTGGAGGAACAAAAATGAGAAAGCAACAAAAAAAAGTTTTACAGAAGTCTAAGATAAAGGGGTATAACACACTGAAGCTTCCCAAACAGGATGTCATGGAGAAGACCCGTGGGAAGCCCAATGTCCATTAAAGACACTCCTTACATTTAGGATGAGGAGACAGAGATGGGCCAGAAACACACCAGCAAGTGAGCACAGCCTCAGGGGAGGACAAAAGGAAAGGAACGAGACCACAGATAACCAGCAAGAGAGCTGAAGCGTGGGAATCTTTCTGTGACACAGCTAGCAGTGCACGGAGACCTTAGACCCAGGGCAGATGTGCTTAAATCTGCTTTTCTAAAACAAAACATGTTGTGGTGCTCAGAGCAACTTCTGTGAAGGGATTTGGAAAGCCCGTGACCCTAAATAAATTGTCAGAGACAGCTCTTTCTGGTAAATTCCATCTAGGTCCTCTAGAGAAAAAAAAAAATGACACCGGTAACCAATACTATGCAAAGCAAGAGGGACCAGCAGAGCCCTTCTCATCCCACAGCTCTGCACTCAAGACATCTTGAGGGGACCTTCCCTGACAACCCTCTCTAAAGAGTCCCCACAAGGGTCTTATTAGGTCCTCAGCATCTGTCTCCTAAGCTGAGAACTGGGAGGCTGCCCTCATCCGCACATCCCCAGTGCCTCACAGGGCCTGGCATAGAGAAGGTGCTTAAAACTAATTCCTTGACTGAAAGAAGAAAAGAACTCCAGCCAAAGGAAAAGATTAGCCCATAACAATGTGAGAACATGGAAGTGAAAGCTGCTAATAAAAGAAACTCAGAACGGTATTCCAGGCCCGGGGT
This sequence comes from Colobus angolensis palliatus, assembly GCF_000951035.1. Classification (NCBI taxonomy): domain Eukaryota; kingdom Metazoa; phylum Chordata; class Mammalia; order Primates; family Cercopithecidae; genus Colobus; species Colobus angolensis. The sequence goes on along the minus strand of NW_012119265.1, from coordinate 1,199,142 downwards.
TGATATGATTCTATGCTTAGTTGATTAGCTGGAGAGATTTGTTTTTCCTTTTTTCTGCTATTTTTGGGTCTAAAATCTTAGCCTTCTCTATTACTAGCTGTTGTAAAGACAGGAAATAGAGCCAATTTAAATATTGACCAAGGCCGGGCGCGGTGGCTCAAGCCTGTAATCCCAGCACTTTGGGAGGCCCAGACGGGCGGATCACGAGGTCAGGAGATCGAGACCATCCTGGCTAACACGGTGAAACCCCGTCTCGACTAAAAACTACAAAAAAAAAAAAACTAGCCGGGCGAGGTGGCGGCGCCTGTAGTCCCAGCTACCCGGGAGGCTGAGGCAGGAGAATGGCGTGAACCTGGGAGGCGGAGCTTGCAGTGACCTGAGATCCGGCCACAGCACTCCAGCCTGGGTGACAGAGCGAGACTCCTTGACCCAATCAAAACAATCCAGAGATAGGTGGCCTCAAATTCAAAAGGCAAACAAGAAAAAAAAAGTCAGGGTCGTCTGCATTATCCCTTTATGTGCTATTTGTCAGGAATGTGGAGACAGTGTCATGGAGACAAAGTTCAGAAGTTAATTCTCAAGTGTGAAGGTGAAGAGTCTACGAGTCCTTTCTCATTTATTCTTACCCAAATCTCCTGCAGTGTGACCCTATCATGCCAGTTCCCAGGTATCAGTCACATTCAAAATAAACAGAAAGGGATTTTTCCAAAACCAAATAAGAATAGTTTTTTGTTTTGGGTTTTTTGTTTTGTTTTGTTTTGTTTTGTTTTGTTTTCAAGACAGAGTGTTGCTCTGTCACCCAGGCTGGAGTGCAGTGGTGCAATCTCAGCTCACTGCAACCTCGCCTCCTGGGTTCAAGAGATTCGCCTGCCTCAGTCTCCCGAGTACCTTGAATTACAGGCACCCACCACCCCGCCCAGCTAATTTTTGTATTTTTAGTAGAGACGAGGTTTCACCATGTTGGCCAGGCTGGTCTCGAACTCCTGACCTCAGGTGATCTGGCAGCCTCGCCCTTCCAAAGTGCTGAGATTACAAGCATGAGCCACCGTACCTGGCCAAGAATACATTTTCCTACAGGTGATCTCTGCCCCACTTTCCCTCCATGAGCGGTAATGAACACTTATTGAACAAGTAGTGCATCACAGGGGCTTGGCATTGCACTTTACACCAGAGGCGTGTGATCTCACATGAATGTTACAAGCCTGAAGAGGGAACCAGACTACGGAGAAGTCGAGAAATTTTCTCAAAGCCACATAGCTGCAAAATGGCTCCAAAGCTTGTAATAGTATAATGTGTTCCGTCCCCTTTATATGGATAATTGAACATTGCCCAGGAAAAGTATAGAGATGGCAGCAAACTATGATCTATCCAATCAGTTGGTTTTTATATTTCATACTTTTAAAAACTTTTTATTATGAAAACATTCAAATATATGCAAAGAAAACACAGTATATAATGAATCACGCATGGCCTGCATAGATTTTTAAATTATCTTTTTAGCTCCTATTAATACATTAAAGACTGCTGGGATTATGCTTGAGATTGTACCGAATCTCTATTTTACTTTGGGGAGAACTGACATTTTAATATTGAGTGTTTCCATTCACAGGTATGGTATTTCTTTCCATTTATTGGAATCTTTAAGAGAAAAACTATTATTAGAAGTATCTTATTCCTAGGCCAGGTGTGGTGGCTCACACCTGTAATCCCAGCACTTTGGGAGGCCAAGGTGGGCAAAGCATCTGAGGTCAGGAGTTCGAGATCAGCCTGGCCAACATGGTGAAACCCCATCTCTACCAAAAAAAAATACAAAAATTAGCTTGGTGTGGTGGTGGGCGCCTGTAATCCCAGCTACTTGGGAGGCTGAGGCAGAAGAATTATTTGAATCCAGGAGGCAGAGGTTGCAGTGAGCCGAGATCATGCCACTGCACTCCAGCCTGGGCAACAGAGTTAGGCTCTGTCTCAAAAAAAAAAAAAAAAAAAAAAAGTAGATGCTGAATGAAAGATAATGGAAAGTAGAAACTCCAGTTTCCTAGTGATAACACAGGGCGGCCTCTCTCATTAACTTCTTAAAGAGAGTTGTGTGATTTGTCATAGAGAAAATCATTGTCTAGAGTGATTTGTGATTTTTTTTTTTTTTTTTAAGACAGTCTCTCCTGTCGCCCAGGCTGGAGTGCAATGGCACGATTTCAGCTCACCGCAGATGCTGCCTCCTGGGTTCAAAGCAATTCTCCTCTATCAGCCTCCCGAGTAGCTGGGATTACAGGTGCCCACCACCATGCCCAGCTAATTTTTGTATTTTTTAGTAGAGATAGGGTTTCACCATGTTGGCCAGGTTGGTCCTGAACTCCTGACCTCAGGCAATCCACCCACCTTGGCCTCCCAAAGTGCTGGGATTACAGGATGAGCCACTTCGCCCAGCCTGTGATATCTTGTATAGTTTCACATGTTAACTCTTGCAACTCTACAAAGACTAAGGAGAGAGAGAGAATTCACTCTGAAATAGAAAAGGGAAAATCCTTATCAGAGAACAAAAAGAGTATGCTGTTGGTACTTTTTATGAGATTAACATTCAGCAATGGTTAACTTCCCCATGGCCAAATTAATTAGATTAAGGAGGCATTATGAGATGCATTTTGAATGTGATCCAGATACATCTTTCCCTTTGTGAATAAAAGGTGCTTTAGGGATAACTAAACCAAATTCTAAAACTATTTTTCTCTACTGTGTAGTAGAGATGATTTGGGCTAGAAGTTTACAGGATTAAAAAGTCAGCCTTTAGTAATTTAAAAAACACCTGAATTCTTGAAATGTATGAATGGAACTATTAACACATCCAGTACTCTAGCCAGGTGTGGTGGCTCACACCTGTAATCCCAGCACTCTGGGAGGCTAAAGAGGGAGAATGGCTTGAGTCCAGGACTTTCAGACCAGCCTGGGCAACATGGCAAGACCTCATCTCAACAAAAAATATAAAAATATTAAAATATTTAAAAATATATAAAACATAAAAAATTGGCCAAGTGCTATGGCTCACACCTGTAATCCCAGAAGTTTGAAAGGCCAAGGCGGGTGGATCACTTGAGGTCAGGAGTTCAAGACCATCCTGGCCAACATGGTGAAACCCTGTCTCTACTAAAAATACAAAAATTAGCTGGGTGTGGTGGCTTGTGCCTGTAGTTCCAGCTACTCAGGAGGCTGAGACAGGAGAATCGCTTGAGCCTCCCAAAGTGCTGGGAATTTAGGAGGCAGAGGTTGCAGGGAGCCGAGATCACGCCACTGCACTCCAGTCTGGGCAACACAGTGAGACTGTCTCAATCGATCAATCAATAAAAATGAATTAGCTGGGCGTGGTGGCATGTGCCTGAGGTTCCAGCTATTTGGAAGGCTGAGGTAGGAGGATCTGTTGAGCCTGGAAGGTCAAGGCTGCAGTGAGCTGTGACTGCCACTGCACTCCAGTGTCACCCACTGCACTCTGGGTGACAGAGTGAGACCTGTCTCAAAACAAACCACAAGCCATCCCGTACTCACCAGAGGTATCCCAGCATCAATAATACACTCTACATCTTAAATATCTGGTATTTAAACAAGTGCAAGCAATTCAAATTAGAATCATTATAAAATCATGACAAATCCCACAAGGAGATAACTGTGTGTGTGAATGTGTTGGAGATGGAGGTGAGGGTCACAGGAAGAGAATTCTCTAGTTAGAAGTTTTTCAGCACTACCATCTTTTCATTTTTCCTCCAAAGATGGACTGGCCAGACAATATCTGAAAGAAATGTTGCCAGGCCTGGGGAAGTGTCTGCTGCTGCCAGGACAGCATTAGAATAAACAAAAGAGGGCCGGGCCCCATGCATGCACATCTCTGGATTACTCATGCTCACGCTCAGGGCCTCTCCCTGGCACAGCTGTGAAGCAGGCAAAATTTATCTTTAGACTCTCCTACTTCCCCTTCTGGGTCTTGGTCCTCTCTCCTGGTTCCATCCGAGCTACTCAATGCCTCATGCTGTCCAGGGTAGCACCACACCCAGGCACCCACATTCCTCCTTGGAAGGTGACCTTGTCCCCAAAGTAAAGTTTCTTCCTCTCCCTCTCCTTCTCCCCAACCCTCCACTAAAGTTAAAGTTAAAATTCTCCTCCTCTCAGCTAACTGCCTGGGAGGAAAGCAATGTAAATGAATTCATACCGGTACGTGAGTCACTAATATTTTTTATTCCTCCCATGTGTACTGGCATTTTAAAAGTTTCTTAAGACAGGGCCAGGCACGGTGGCTCACACTTGTAATCCCAGCACTTTAGGGGGCCAAGGCAGGTGGATCATGAGGTCAAGAGATCGAGACCATCCTAGCCAACATGGTGAAACCCCATCTCTACTAAAAATACAAAAATTAGCTGGGCGTGGTGGTGGGCGCCTGTAGTCCCAGCTACTCAGGAGACTGAGGCAGGAGAACTGCTTGAACCTGGGAGGCGGAGGTGGCAGTGAGCCGGGATCACGCCACTGCATTCCAGCCTGGAGACAGAGCAAGACTGTCTCAAAAACAAACAAACAAAAAGTTTGTTAAGTTAAAGGAATGCTTCCTTTAGAAGGAAAACTCAATCTGTAGGATACCCAGCAAAGGAAATTTGGGGAGGCCCGAGTTTCCTCAAACCATCCAAAGGCCATGGAGCCAATAGAGTCATTCCCTAGACCAGGTCTCCTCACCCCGACTGCAGACAAGTTCATGACCCACACTGACTCTTGGGCAAAGGGCTGGTGAAAAACTGTGGCAAATGCATGGATTTTGAAAATGTATTAAAAAGTGAAATATAAATCTAAAAGGTTGGATTTAATTCTAACAGTTTTCTTTTCTCAATGTCGAATAAAACAGAATGATTAACAAGGATATCAAGACCATTCAATGGAGAAAAGGACCATCTTTTTCAACAAATGGTGGTGGGAAAACTGGATATTCACATGCAGAAGAATACAACTGGAGCCTTATCTTACACCTCATACGGAAATTAACTCAAAATGGATCAAAGACTCAAGTGTAAGAGTGAAAACTATACAAGTCTTGGAAGAAAACATAGGAATAGGCAGGCACAGTGGCTCACATCTATAATCCCAGCACTTTTAGAGGCTGAGGCAGGAGGATTTCTTGAGGCCAGGAATTCAAGACCAGTCTGGGCAACATAGGAAGATACCATCGCTACAAAAGATAAAAAGTTAGCCAGGCACAGTGCTGCACACCTGCAGTACCATCCACGTGTAGCAGCAATTAGCAAGGTTGAATTTCCTACCGATCTCTCCTTCAGCTGCTGGCAAGTCGTCTAGAGCTAATCCATTCTGATAGAGAGCATTTCTCATCTGAGTTTCTTGCGGGGCCAGAATAGTCAAGGTTCTGCCGGTTTTCTTAGTGATTGTTTTTAAGACAGCTTGTAACCACATGATTTGGTTGATCATGTAAACGGGGGTCCGACGCCCACAGGCCGTCTGGTGCCTGAGTAGCAGCCCTCTAATATTGTATGATTCTCTCAGGAGGCCATTTAAGGCGGGAGAATTGCTGGAGCCCGGGAGATTGAGGCTGCAATGACCCCTGATCACACCACTACCCTCCAGCCTGAGTGATAGAGCAAGATCCTATCTGAAAAAAATAAAAAAAGAAAGAAAACATAGGAGTAAAACTTCATGCTATTGGATTTGGCAATAATTTCTTTGATATGACGCCCGCCAATAGCATGGCCAACAAAAGAGAAAAAGAGCTAAACTGAATTTCACCAAAATTTAAACCTTCTAAAGGAAACTATCAACAGAGTGAAAAGGCAACCCACAGAATGCGAGAAAATATTTACAAATTGGCTGGGCATGGTGGCTGACACGTGTAATCCCAGCACTTTGGGAGGCCGAGGTGGGAGGATCTCTGAGCCCAGGAGTTCGAGACCATCTTGGGTAACATAGTGAGACCTCATCTCTATGGGGGGGGAAAAAAAAAAGTAAAAAAAGAAAATAGTTGCAAATCATATGTGATAAAGGATTAATATCCAGAATATATAAAGAACCCCTAGGCTGGATATGGTGGCTCACACCTGTAATCCCAGCACTTTGGAGGCTGAGATTCGGAGATCACTTGAGCTCAGGAGTTTGAGACCAGTCTGGGCAATATGGTGAAACCTCACCTCTACAAAAAATACAAAAATTAGCCAGGTGTGGTGGCACTCACCTGTAGTCCCTGCTACTCAGGAGGCTGAGAGGTAAGAGGATTGTTTGAGCCCAGGAGGTGGAGGCTGCAGTGAGCCAAGATTGCATCGCTACGCTCCAGCCTGGGTGACAGAGTAAGACACTGACTCAAAAATAAAGTAAAATAAAACAAAGGAAATTCTAACATATGCTACAATGTGGATGAATCTTGAAGACATTAGGCGAAAAGAAATAAGCTAGTCACAAAAGGACAAATAATTATATTATTCCACTTATATGAGGTGCCTAGAGTAATCAAATTCTTAGAGTCAGAACCTAGAATGGTGAATACCAGGAACTGAGAAGGACAGAATGAGGGGTAACTATTTAAGGGGTATAGAGTTTCAGTTTGGGGTGATGGGAAAGTTCTGGAGATAGCGGTAAATGTGATTGTACTTAATGGCACTGAATTGTACACTCAGAAAGGGTGAAAATTGTAAATTTTATATTTTGTATATTTTCACACACACACACACACACACACACACACACACACAACCCTACATGAGCTTTTAAGATAATTATCTCACCCCACAAGGTCAGGTTTATAATCTAAAATGTATTTCCAACTTTTTAATAGCTAAAACTAATACAAGGTGATTTGATTCGTCCATTTTGGCCCTAGAATATAAATCAAGACTTCCAAGTCTCTCTGGATCCAGTTTAACAACAAATTGTTTGGCTGGGCTGGTAGAAGGCCTGGAAGCTCTGGCTGACACCTGAGAATAACTGGCCCAATGGTTGACCCTGCTGGCCCCAGCAGCACTGGTATCTACCTTTCAGAAGAGACATCACGGCCCTCACACAGAAGCCCTGTGTTTATTACCTCCCAAGCGCAAGTCTGAGAAAGGCTTTTCCGCCTCTCAGATGAACTGCACCAGGGCCTTCACTCCCCACTTCTGCAGTGGACAATCATATTTAGTACATACGACAACAGCCTTCTCCTTCGCCAAGCTTTGGTCAGCCTCCTCTGAGTCCTCTGCTCAACAGGCCTGGACCTTGACCCCTGTTGTTACCAGTTGAGGGTGTCCAGCCTCCTGCTGTTTTGAAAAAAGAATTGGACAAAACGCACAAAGCAAGGAAAGAATGAAGCCACAAAAGCACAGATTTAACGAAACAAAAGCACACTCCACAGGATGGGAGCTACCTGAGCAAGGGGCTCAAGGGCGGGGTTACAGAATTCTGTGGGGTTTAAATACCCCCTAGAGGTTTCCCACTGGTTACCCGGTGTATGTGCATGTAATTGAAGAGGCTGAAGTGAAGTTACAAAGTTATTTACTTGTTGTACCCCCTATGCAAATGAAGAAGGTGAAGTGAGGTGACAAGGTTATTTAGTTGGTGTACCTCCTATACAAATGAAGAGGATGTTTCCTGTCATAGCTGAAGTTATTTACAAAGTTATATACAAAGTTATTTACTTGGTCTTAGAAAGCTAGGGTTTTTCTGTTGGATTTAGCTCTAGGAAATCCTTAGGTTCCCTGCCCCAGACCCTATTCTCCTGCCTCACTGCCCTTGCTGGGTCTCCATAAACCCAGTTTTAGCAAGAATCCTGCCGAGTCCATACAGAGAGAATCCCCACCCCTCAATATCTGATCAAGTTCCTCATCCCCCGGGACCTTTGACATGTAAGTCCTTGACCTGTCTTCAGCAAGAATCCTATGTTATCAGTTTAGCAAGAAGCCCCCTATCCTTGATGTCTCTTAGTAATTTCCATCCACTGACTCCCTCACTCTGCTTGCTGGCCATCAAACCTCAGCTGTCTTGATTATATTCAGAGCTGAGCCCAGTCTCTCTGTTTCAAAGCTCTTACTGCAATTGTCCTGAGCAAAGTCCGCCTTACTATTTTAACAAGTGTGTCAGATTAGTTTTTTCTTTAACACACAGCAGGAACCTTGGAAGGCTTAAAAATGTTGGCATTTCAAAAGCAATAGTCCCATGGGAATCATAGTTACTGGCAAAGTAACCAATAATTTATCTGATCATCTAATTGCATTCTGGTAAATAAAATCCAACAGCATTTGTCCTATGAGTCCATAGGTTCACGACCTTCTAAAAGCTAGAAAATTTAGTGATTATATCCGAGCCCTCTTGGGAGAATAGAAAAAATATTATTCAGGCTGGGCACAATGACACACCTGTAATCCTAGCACTTTGAAGGCTGAGGCAGGCGGATCACCTGACATCAGGAATTCGAGACCAGCCTGGCCAATGTGGTGAAACCCCTTCTCTGCTAAAAATACAAAAATTAGCTGGGCGTGGTGGCAGGCGCCTGTAATCCCAGCTACTCGGGAGCCTGAGGCAAGACAATCACTTGAACCCAAGAGGTGGAGGTTGCAGTGAGCCGAAATTGCACCATTGCACTCCAGTCTGGCCGACACAGAGAGATTCTGTCTCAATAAATTAATTCATCAATTAAATCAGGGATTTAAAAAACAATGCCTAAGGCTTGAAATCCTGTTGCAGGCAGTCTAAATCCTACACACATTTACTGTCACCACCTGCCTACCCCACCCCTGACCCAGCACACTTTCAGCCCTCGCCCCCACATACGGGCACACGTGCTGCTCTTGTTAGGTGACGCACAACAGTCCTCAGTGACCCGCATTTCCCTCCCACTCTGTAGGCTCCTTAGACATGTTCCTTGGTTTCTCAAGGCCGTGGCACCTGGCAGAGTCTGCAACCCACTCCAAGAAATTGGAGGGGCTGCCGTCACTGTCGGTGACGTGGGAGGCCATTGCTGGGACGCCACCCTGTCTGTGCTTAAAAGAGAACACAGCCCGGCGGCTGGAGGGTGTCGGTCTGCATGACTCATTGGAGAAGCTGTCTCCTTGGGAGGAAGTGTGGAGCAGCCTCTCTAAATTTCATTTAGGTAAATTAAGGGGTGGAAAACCACTTGAAGTAGGAAGGCAAAGGCCAGAATTTATCCCTGGACATGCAACTGCTTTCTACATTTGGCCAGTACAGAGTCATTCAGATGGAAACAATTTATTCCCTTCAAACCATGAGAAAGAAGCATGCCTTTGTCCTCTGTCAAGGTGTCCAGGGACTCATGGGTGGCTCTCATTAATGAAAACAACTGTTTCGCATTCACATCACACCTAATCTCCCGTATGGTAAATAATGGAAAGTACTTTAGAAAAGTGCTTGGAAACCTCTATTTCATCAAAGATGCTTCTCTGCATGTAGTATTAGCAGACCTCTTTGGCCCAAGGCCATTTGAGTTTCCAGGGAAGAGGCATTGATGGGATTAGGTAACTAGGTCATTTGTCTTCATTAACTTTATTACTAACTTCCTGACTCTGGTTATAGGCCCCACAATTAGTTTGTTTCTAAGTGAGAATCATATTTAGGGTTTTCAATGGCAATTGTTTTATTCATTAAGTTTTCTAAGTAACACAAAAAAGCTTTCTTTTTCACAAAAATAACATCTGCTACCTGGGGATTTCTGCCTGGTAATTAGCTAACTGGTAATCACCTAAATATGTACCCACCTCATCAAATTTTAATTTTTTTCCTGTTTTTTTTTTTTTTTTTTTTTTTTTTTTGAGACGGGGTCTGGCTCTGTTGCCCAAACTGGAGTGCAGTGGCTGGATCTCAGCTCACTGCAAGCTCCGCCTTTCGGGTTCACGCCATTCTCCTGCCTCAGCCTCCCAAGTAGCTGGGACTACAGGCGCCCGCCACCTCGCCCGGCTAGTTTTTTGTATTTTTTAGTAGAGACGGGGTTTCACCGTGTTAGCCAGGATGGTCTCGATCTCCTGACCTCGTGATCCGCCCGTCTCGGCCTCCCAAAGTGCTGGGATTACAGGCGTGAGCCACCGCGCCCGGCCTGTTTTTTCTTTATACGGCCAGGCGCGGTGGCTCACGCCTGTAATCCCAGCACTTTGGGAGGCCGAGGCGAGCAGATCACGAGGTCAGGAGATCGAGACCATCCTGGCGAACACGGTAAAACCCTGTCTCTACTGAAAATACAAAAAAATTAGCCGGGCGTGGTGGCGGGCGCCTGTAGTCCCAGCTTCTAGGGAGGCTGAGGCAGGAGAATGGCGTTAACCCGGGAGGCGGCAGAGCTTGCAGTGAGCTGAGATCATGCCACTGCACTCCAGCCTAGACCACAGAGTGAGACTCTCACAAAAAACCAAAACAAAACAAAACAAAAAAAAAACACTAAGCTATTTTCACAGGCCAAAAGAAAATGCCTTTAGTTTTTTTTTTTTTTTAATGCCTAATAATTCAGAATTCTCCTTAATCATGTTCTGTTCTGTTATCCAAAGACATATTTTCTAAAGTATGATGTGAACCATCTCTACATTCATCTGTAACAAAAACATGCCAACACAATGAGTCAGCCAAAATGAAGATGTAATGTGGTACACTAGATGACTTCCATTTTTGGACCAAAGAGTTCCATGACAGCAATTTCAACTGGACTATAAAATATATTTCAACCAGCACATAAAAATGTATTTCAGATGCGAAACCCCTTTCCTTAGTTATCTGTATTACATCATGTGATTCTTTGTTTCCAATTAACTATTCAATATTATCTGTCTTTATGCATCTAATGGATTTTTCCCCCATCAAGTGTTTTCAGATGAATAGTAATTTAATCAAATGTTCCCCTCTGTTAAAAAAAAAAAAAATGCTAGAGCTTGCTATGGGCTAAATGTAGCTTAATTATATTTAGGTTTTTATAAAATACATTAGATAAGGCTTAAGAGAACATATTTTGGAAAAGCCTGTTGCCAGTGACTTCAATGTCTTCTCATTAATTTTTTAAAAACTGAAGCCCTTAGTTTTGTCTTATGTTATGAACTAATTAGCTGAAGAACAGATCTGGTTCTAATTCCCAAGTCCAGCTCTAATTCAGAACGAGCTCTTTAGTCACTAAACTTCAGACGAAAGTCTGCCGTACCCACTGACTGTGCCCGAGGCAAAGAGGAAAACCTAGATGAGGAAAGCATAGTAGAGAACCATGGAGCCACGAGATTCATTTAGTCAGGCATCTGTAGGGTATATGTTTCATATCGAGGATTCTGTGGAATCCTAATGAAGTTCTAGTGGGGAAATTACATCTGACATTGATTTATCTTTGACTCTGAGTTTTGTGAAAACTGCCTTTAACTGAACAATTTCCCTAGAAATTTTGCATCAGAATTGATGGCACATGGAGCCAGGATCAGGGGAGAGAGTTGGGGGGTGG
>NW_012119265.1:1182212-1186610 GCF_000951035.1 Colobus angolensis palliatus | reverse complement strand
CCTGGCTAATTTTTTTTTTATTTTTTAGTAGAGACGGAGTTTCACCGTGTTAGCCAGGATGGTGTCCATCTCCTAACCTCATGATAAGCCTGCCTCAGCCTCCCAAAGTGCTGGGATAACAGGTGTGAGCCACCACACCCTGCTATTGTAGACTTCTCATACTTCTTAGCCAGGGTTCTGTAGAGAAACAGAACCAATAGGGCAGACACACACACACACACACACAAACACACACACACACACATACACACACAGATTGACTTTAAGGAATTGACTCACGTGACTGTGAGGGCTGGGAAGTCTGAAAACTGAAGAGCAGACCAGCAGGCTGGAAATGCAGATAAGAGAGGCTGTTGCAATCCAGAGGCTGAATTCCACAGGGCAGCAGGCTGGAAGCTTGGGCAGGGTTTCTGTGTGGCAGTCTTGAGAATTCCTTATACTTTAGGGAGCCTCAGTCTTTGCTCTCAAGGTTTTCAACTAATTGAATGAGGCCCACCCATATTGCAGAGGGTCATCTGCTGTATGCCCTGCCTATTGATTTAAATGTTAATCATCTATAACATACCCTCACAGCAACATCTTGACTGGTGTTTGACCAAACAACTGGGCACACTATAACTTAGCTAAGCTGACACAGAAAATTAACTATCAGACTACTGGAAACAGGGTATTCAAGGATCAGAGTGAGTTAAGCCCTTGTAGGAAAATGGCAATAAAACCTAGCAGGCTCCCTGCCTTCAAGAAAAGGAAACTCTAGGGACAAGCCTGTGCCATGTACACACGAAATAACTATGACAATTTAAAACGACAGAACGAAACCCTCAATGCCAAGGTGCGGAGCACAGGGATTCACAACAGGTGAGAAGGGTTGGGAAAGGGAGAGGGCTCACAGACAAAGGAGTAGGCAAGATTTAAGGAAGAGAAGGCTTCCTGTTGGGCATGGGGCCAGGGGTTCTTCAGATGAACTCAATCAACTCCTTACTCTATTCTTTTTACTTTCTCAAAGAATTAAACAAGCAAAGAAACATAACCCTCAGTAAGTAGCATTATGTTATAGGGTTTTACGCCCTCCTAAATCAGCATCCTCAGTTCATAAATCCTGCAGATTTATCATGGAACTTTCATACTATAAGGGACTACAGAATTGAGAGCCTGATTCATAATTTTCCGATTGTCTTAATTACTTAAATATGTAAAATTTTAGAAGTCTTTTGTTTGTCTTTAATAGGAATGCCATATAATTCAATTTTCTAATTCAGTATTTTTTACTCAATAGATGTTTTCAGACCTTTGAAACTTGTTATTTTATTACTTTGTCGTGGTTTTCTTAATTGAAAACTCAAGCATAATTTTAAGTCTAATCACTATATCTAATTACAAAAAATACTAAGTAGTGACATTATTTAACTTAAATACAACTTTTTAAAATAATGACTCACAGATGGACAGGAAGCTGCTATTAGAACAGCTGGAGTTGAAAGATGCTTCTGCCAGTACAGAAGCCCTCTTTAAAATCTCAACTTAATCTATGTTAACTTTCCAATTGTATTTGTCAATTCAGTTTAAAAATATCAGGAAAATTTTGGAATCCTAGGCCTTTGACTGCTTTTTTTCCTTTTCTTTTCTTTTTTTTTTTTTAATCAACAACAGCTCTTCCACAAGAAAAATTAAAAAAAAATATGTGCCTCTACAGAAGACAAACACCCTTTAAAATCTGGAGCAACTTCACACAAGTCAATAGGAGTATTGAGAAGTCTTCTTAAATTACTTTTTCATCTACAAATAGAGAAAAACCTTGCATTACCCTGTGTCTTGCCCATATTAAGTATTTACTCATTCAACAATCATTTATTATATGCCTATCTGGATTACTTTCATCATCTGACGCTGTTCTTCCTCATTTCTGTTACAGCCCCTTAAAATCAGGACTCTAGGGCGGGGCGCAATGACTTACGCCTATAATCCCAAAACTTTGCGAAGCCAAGGCAGGAGCATCACTTGAGCCCAGGAGTTCGAGACCAGCCTGGCCAACACACGGAGAACTTCCCCCTGCCAGCCCCACACCCCATCTCTACTAAAATTAAAAAAAAAAAAAAAAATTGGCTGGGCACGGTGGCTCACACCTGTAATCCTAGCACTTTGGGAGGCTGAGGTGAGTGGATCACCTGAGGTCAGGAGTTCAAGACCAGCCTGGCCAACACGGTGAAACACCATCTAATTGCAAAAATTAGCTGGGCGTGGTGACAGGTGCCTGTAATCCCAGCAACTCCAGAGACTGAGGCAACAGAATAGCTTGAACTTGGGAGGCAGAGGTTGCAGTGAGTAGAGATCATGCCATTGCACTCCGGCCTGGGAGATAAGAGCAAAACTCTGTCACAAAAAAAAAGAAAAACAATTAGCAGGTTATGGTGGTGTCCAAGTGTGGTCTCAGTTACTTGCAAGCCTGAAGCAGAAGGCTCACTTGAGCCCAGGAGGTCGAGACTTGCAGTCAGCCATGATCGTGCCGGTGCACTGCAGCCTGGGTGACAGAGTGAGACCGTGTCTCAAAAATAATAATAATAATAAAATGCAATTGCTTTCAGTGGTTCCCTATCACTGGCAAATTAAGTATTTATATGTATATACATAAAAGATAATGTGTGTTGTAAGTGTGTCCATGCGACATAAGCACTGGATCTCCAGAGAAGGCCCCTGAGGCCTTTTCAAGGCAGGATAGTATAGCATTTAGGTACACAGACTATGGAGTTTGAATTCCTGAGTTCAAATCTCAAATGTATATCCCACCACACCCTCCCGCATCAGCTCCCCTGACAGATTCTGCCTCCCAGGCCTTCTGAACTGCTTGTCTTTCTCTGAGTAAGTTATGTGAACACGTTTGTGCCCTGGCCCTCGGCTCTGCATGCCTCTTACTCGATATTTTTCCTGTAACTCTTAGTAGTCCTTCTTTGAGCACCTCCCCAGAACCTCTAAGCTCCTCCCCAGAACCTTTTAGGCTGTGGAGAGCACCAGGGCTCCCTCAAGCAGAGCACTTGCCGCAGAGCTGCTTTTCTCCCCATCTAGATCACGAGGACAGGTGGCACTCCCTCCGGTAAGTGTTCCCTCCTTGGGCAGGTCTCCCCTGACATTTCCAGGCAGAACCAGGGGCTCCTTCCCAGGTGATCTCTTGGAACCTGGAGCATATTTCTGTGTGTGTAACAAGACTCTGTAATTATCTCTGTCTCCCATTGACACTGAGAGGGACTTTGTCTTATTCCACTTAGTAGCTTCAAGCACAAACATAATTCTCAGAACACAGTGGGTGTCTGTGTTCAAACAGATAATTTGTTGAACAAATGGATACATATCTACAACATCTAACAATATTTTTAAAATATAGGAGAAGAGGAATCACAGAAAAATCAACCAAAACGTCAAGTAAATTGTAGATTTCCCTAGGCAAGCTCTGGCCAAAGAAGTTACACTATAATATTTACCTGAGATGCCCAGAATTCTGTTGTCTCATAATCTGCTTTTGTCTTCATCTCTTTTTTTTTTTTTTTTTTTTTGAGACGGAGTCTCGCTCTGTCGCCCGGACTGGAGTGCAGTGGCCGGATCTCAGCTCACTGCAAGCTCCGCCTCCCGGGTTTACACCATTCTCCTGCCTCAGCCTCCCGAGTAGCTGGGACTACAGGCGCCTGCCACCTCGCCCGGCTAGTTTTTGTATTTTTAGTAGAGACGGGGTTTCACTGTGTTAGCCAGGATGGTCTCGATCTCCTGACCTCGTGATCCGCCCGTCTCGGCCTCCCAAAGTGCTGGGATTACAGGCTTGAGCCACCGCGCCCGGCCTGTCTTCATCTCTAATTAAGCTACATTTAAAATGATAAACTGTAAACATAGTGAAATGATAAACTTATCAAACTGTTGAGTAGCTCTAAGAACTTTGAGAGAAAATAAAACCTATTCATTGTTTACAATTTACAAGGCTAAGGCATAGAAAATTTCCCCTTTATTTAACACACTTTTACAATATCTTGTTTAAAGGTGAATTGTTTCACTATTAATGCCTTTAAATATAGTTTCAAAACAAAGCACCCAGAGATAAACATAAGAAGTTTGCCTATAAACACACTGATGGCCAAAAATGGAATACAACTCAGACCAAATAAATCATTTTAAAAACAGCCACAAAGGAAATCTTAACCTGAAATCTATTCTTCAACAGCTACTCAAACATAACAGGCAAACTAAATGACGACTTTGTGATTTACCATCAAAGCATGGTGTGTTGATAATACTAGAATGAACAGAGACATAAAGATAGATGCTCATGGTGTTAAAAGTAAATGCCCTTGGCTGCTGTCTGAGGCACTGTCACAGTCTATTATTTCTTAAATCTGATTTTTGTTTGTTTTGTTGTTT
>NW_012119265.1:1173232-1177722 GCF_000951035.1 Colobus angolensis palliatus | reverse complement strand
TGCAACCTCCGCCTCCCAGGTTCAAGCAATTCTCCTGCCTCAGCCTCCTGAGTAGCTGGGACTACAGGCACATACCACCATGCCTGGTTAATTTTTTGTATTTTTAGTAGAGACGGGTTTCACCATGTTAGCTAGGATGGTCTCGATCGCCTGACCTCATGATCTGCCCACCTCAGCCTCCCAAAGTGCTGGGATTACAGGCGTAAGCCAACGCTCCTGGCCTTAAATCTGTTTTTATAAAATCTCATAGTAGCCTCACCAATGTTTTTGTTTGAACTTCATCCTCTCTACACTATGAATATTCCTGTTCTCCTTGGGTTGGATTTTCTCCACTTTTTGAAGAATGTCTTTATAATCTGCAGTAGCCTTCAAGAGCCAAAGTTAAGTATAGTAATGTTGGACTAGCAGGCCATGTGGTAGGTATTTCTTTCTAGATGAAGAACCCTGTCTTGTGTCCCCTCAAATCACATCACGTAGGTAGCCATCTGTGTACTCTATCTCAAAAGGTAGGCCCCGGATAGGGAGGAATAGGGAGACAATGCAGGAATTTAGACACTAGAGTTTCACTAACAATTCCCTATACATGACTGCTGCACCCTTCCAGAGGTGTTTATGACTGAAACAAGACATTATTTTAGGGGTTCAGCAGCAGTTTCTATGCCCCTAGATCTAACCCTTAAGCAGTGTTTTCTCTGAGTAACTGTGTTAGTCTTTGGCAGCTAACACAAAACACCATCAACTGGGTGGCTAATAAACAACAAACATTGATTTCTCACAGTTCTGAAGGCTGGGAAGTCTAAGATCAAGGTGCTGGCAGATTCAGTGTCTGCTGAGGGCCTGCTTTCTGGTTCATCGATGGCATTTTCTAGTTGTGGCCTCATATGGTGGAAGGAGTAAAATGAGTTCTCTGTGTCTCTTTTATTAGGGCACCAATCCCATTATAAGGGCAGCACTTTCATGACCTAATCACCTCCCAAATGTCCCACCTCCTAATGCCATTACCTTGGGGATTAAGTTTTCAACATGTGAATTTAGGTAGGATAGGGCACAAACATTCAGATCCTATCACTAAAAAAAAAGAAGTAAACAGTGGCTTCTAAAGTGATGGGATCTGAGTGCAAGCTTGTAAGACAAGGGCCCAGGAGGTTCCTGTTGTAGACATCGTCATGAAGGGACACAGCAGAAAAGCATTTCAGAATCGGAAGGGATTTTTTTTTTTTTTTTTTTGACAGGGTCTCACTCTCTCACCCAGGCTGGAGTGCAGTGGCATGATGATGGCTCACTGCAGCCTCAATCTCCAGGGCTCAAGCAATCCTCCCACCTCAGCCTCCTGAGTAGCTGTGGCTATGGAGGCAATGCTACCACACCCAGCTAATTTTTAAATGTTTTGTAGTGATGGGGTTTCACTCTGTTGCCTAGGTTGGTTTCGAACTCCTGGCCTTAAGCAATCCTTCCACTTTGGCCTCCTAAAGTGCTGAGATTACAGGCGTGAGCCACCATGCCTGGCCAGAAGGGATCTTAAACATATGGAAGTCATGTGTCCCAGATTTTCCACTGCAAGCACAATTCCAAATATTCCTCCCCTCCATCAGACCATGAGCCACAGGTCACCTGGGCTACCATCTTAATTTAATTTTACTATTATTTTTTGAGATGGAGTCTCACTCTGTCACCCAGGCTAGAGTGCAGAGTGCAATGGAACGATCTCAGCTCACTGCAACCTCTGCCTCCCAGGTTCAAGTGATTCTCCTGCCTCAGCCTCCTGAGTAGCTGGGGCTACAGGCGCACACCACCATGCCCAGCTAATTTTTGTTTTTTCTTTGTATGTTTGTTTTTGAGACGGAGTCTCTGTCTGTCACCCAGTCTGGAGTGCAGTGGCGTGATCTCAGCTCACTGCCACCTCTGTCACTCGGGTTCAAGCAATTCTCCTGCCTCAGCCTCCCGAGTAGCTGGGATTACAGATGCCTGTCACTATGCCCGGCTAATTTTTTGTATTTTTTTTTCTTTTTTTTTTTTTAGTAGAGATGGAGTTTCACTCCCTTGGCCAGGCTGGTCTTGAACTCCTGACCTTGTGATCCACCCGCCTCAGCGCCCCAAAGTGCTGGGATTACAGACGTGAGCAACTGTGCCCGGCCAATTTTTATATTTTTAGTGGAGACAAGGTTTCACCATGTTGGCCAGGTCTTGAACTTCTGACCTCAAGTGATCCATCCGCCTCAGCCTCCAAAAGTGCTGAGATTACAGGCATGAGCCACTGCGCCCAGTCCCATCTTAATTTTATAGGCAAATAAACTGAGCATAAATAATTTGCCACTGTGGAAATGCGGATGGTGAAAGAAAAATAAATTAAAAATTAAAAAAAAATTGTCAAATACACACAAGTAGTTAGTGGCAGATGGAAATGCTAAACTGTTACTTCCTAACTGTCCTTCTAACCAATCTCCAGGACACATGTGAAGGTCTCTTGCTGTGTAATTCTAGACTTTTTCACTACTTACACTGAATATGCATTTTATGATTTTCATCATTAAGAAGACAATCTGAATTTTAAAAGGAAGTTTCAGATGAACCAATATTTTCTCCTCCAAAAATTAATGAATGTTTTTAGTATTGAGAGTTAGCAAGAGTCTATTTTAAGTTGAGAGCCTTTTTAGTCACTGGTTTTAGGATAAACTAAGGAGACGCTCACAAGACATCTGAACGTGTGAGCTTCACATTAGAACGCTTGATGAGTTATAATGCATACAATTAAGTTGTAATAATGGAGTCAATAAAAAGTCATAAAATAAGGCCAGGCACAGTGACTCATGCACTTAAGGAGGCCAAGGCGGGTGGGTTGCTTGAGCCCAGGAGTTTGAGACGAGCATGGGCAACATGGCAAAACCCCGTCTCTACAAAAATACAAAAATTAGCTGGGCATGGCAGCACTCACCTGTATTCCCAGGTACTGGGGAGGCTGAAGTGAGAAGATCGCTTGAACTGGGGAGACTGAGGCTGCAGTGAGCTGAGATCACGCCACTGCACTCCAGCCTAGGTGACAGAGTAAGATCCTGTCTCAAAAAAAAAAAAAAAAAAATTCATAGAATAAAATGAATGAGGGAGAGGGAAAACCCTGAAGAAGAAAAGTGGATAATATAGATATATTCAGGGAGATTTGTTTAGACATGATTATTCACTGCTGTCTAAAATAAACTTCAGATTTTAGAGTTTCAAAGTTTTCTCAATCATAATCAAAGAGTGAAAAGGGAAAGCCAGTGAGACATAATGATTCTGACTCTAGGAAATGAAGCTATATGTAGCATTTCCTCCTCATTCTCACTGCCAGTCTGAGGGAGGAGAATGGGAAAGCTGAAAAGCTCTCAGCCTCCGATGATCAATGTCAAGTTTCAGAATGACGAGTTTCAAAATCACTTCAAATGCTACTTATTTCATTTTGAAAATAACATTTTTTCTGCCTATAGAAGTATTATTTATACTTCATAGAAAACTTGAAAAATAGAAGAAAGTTGAAAGAATAACTTATACTCTTCATATTTAGATAACCTTTGTTAATATTTGAATGTTTTTCATTCTTTTCCTCCAAATACTGTAATATTTTTATAAAGCTAATACCATGTTAATAGATTGTAGTCTCCTCTCTAATTTAGGATAGTATTATTAATATTTTCTTTATGTCATTTAGAATTATTTGCAAAAAGTTTGTAAATGGCTGTGAGATATCATAACCATATCCTAATTTATGTAATGATTTTCTTATTTACAAGTACCATATGTAATGATGTAGTCAATATCTTTGCACGTAAGTTGTCCATATTTCTGTTTATTTCCTACAGAAAGCAGACTAGAAGTTGGACTACTAGGTCAGAGTTTGAACAATTTAAGGTTCTTGATAACATCTGTCAGATTAACTTTCAGAATATTGTACTAATTCATGCTCCTACTGCCTGAGGGTGAACTGCCTGTCTTACCACTCACTCAGCATCTCTGAAATATGACCACTATATGGACTTTTTTGCTTGTCTGAAAAGGACAAGGGGATACCATGTTGCTATTTTAGTTTTTAATTCTTAGTGAGTTTGAATATATTTTCACGTAATTATTACCAATTTATATTTCCTTTTCAGCAAGTTATCCGTGTTCTTTAACCATTGGGAGTTCTTTGATAAAGTAATTTAGATGTACACATAATGATAGTCTATTATCTGTCATTACTATCTATTTTCATCTTAATTTGGAGAATCATTCTCTTTCAGAACTTTTTTTTTTTTTGAGACGGTGTCTCGCTCTGTTGCCCAGGCTGGAGGGCAGTGGCGCGATCTCGGCTCACTGCAAGCTCTGCCTTCTGGGTTCAGCCATTCTCCTGCCTCAGCCTCCTGAGTAGCTGGGACTATAGGTGCCCGCCACCACGCCCGGCTAATTTTTTGTATTTTTAGTAGAGACGGAGTTTCACCGTGTTAGCCAGGATGGTGTCCATCTCCTAACCTCATGAT
>NW_012119265.1:1134865-1172947 GCF_000951035.1 Colobus angolensis palliatus | reverse complement strand
GTGATCCGCCCACCTCAGCCTCCCAAAGTGCTGGGATTACAGGCATGAGCCACCGCGCCCGGCGGAAAATTTCATAAATCAATAAAATAAAATTTTAAACTTGTCACAACTGTATAATACTGTTGCAATAACTTTGGAATGACAATACCTTCTGTAAAATGATTCGTACATTAAACACTTTACCTAAAACAGGCTTTAGTCCTGGCTCTGCCTCAAACCAGAATTTTTATCTTGAAACAAAATTTCAATGAATCTTAGTTTATCTGTAAAATAAGATGGTTAATCTTTGAGTCCATCCAATTTAAAAACTAGGCAACTTGTGCTTACAAAATACAATACACAGCACCATCTAGAGGTGAAAAGGAATACTTTTGTACATTTTTCACGTATTAAAAAATGATTTTTTAGCCTTAAAACCACAATATTAAGTCAATATATTTTATGCCTGCAGCAAGTGCCTGGGTAAATGCATGAGAATTGTAATAGGTCTATCACATCGGATAAAACTTTTAGAATGAATGTCACAGTTGTCAGGCCTCTGAGCCCAAGCTAAGCCATCATATTCCCTGTGACCTACACATAGATACCCAGAGGGCCTGAAGCAACTGAAGATCCACAAAAGAAGTGAAAATAGCTTTACTGATGACATTCCACCATTTTAATTTGTTTCTGCCCCACCCTAACTGGTCAATGTACTTCGTAATCTCCTCTACCCTTAAGAAGGCTCTTTGTAATTCTCCCCACCCTTGAGAATGTGTTTTGTGAGATCCGCCCCCTGCCTGCAAAACATTGCTCCTAACTCCACCACCTATCCCCAAACCTGTAAGAACTAATGATAATCCCACCACTCTTTGCTGACTCTCTTTTCAGACTCAGCCCGCCTGCCAGGTGAAATAAACAGCCTTGTTGCTCACACAAAGCTGTTTGGTGGTCTCTTCACATGGACGCGAGTGACATTTGGGGCCAAAGACCAGGGTCAGAGGGACTCCTTCAGGAGACCAGTCCCCTGTCCTCACCCTCACTCCGTGAAGAGATCCTCCATACGACCTCGGGTCCTCAGACCCACCAGCCCAAGGAACATCTCACCGATTTTAAATCGGGTAAGCTGTCTTTTCACTCTCTTCTCCAGCCTCTCTCGCTACCCTTCAGTCTCCCTCTCTCACTACCCTTCAATCTCCCTGTCCTTCCAATTCCAGTTCTTTTTCCTCTCTAGTAGAGACAAAGGAGACATATTTTATCCGTGGTCCCAAAACTCTGGCACCAGTCACGGACTCAGGAAGACAGTCTTCACGTGGTGTTTAATCACTGCGGGGACACCTGCCTGATTACTCACCCACATTCCATTTATTGGTGTCTGATCACTGCAGGGATGTCTGCCTTGGTCATTCACCAACATTCCCTTGGTGGCAAGTCAATTGCGGGGACGCCTGCTTTGGCTGCTCACCCACATTGCAGCCCAGCGCTGCTCCCCACCCCCCTTCTCTGTGTCTCTACCCTTCTGTTTAAACTTGCCTCCTTCACTATGGGCAACCTTCCACCCTTCATTCCACCTTCTTCTCCCTTAGCCTGTGTTCTCAAGAACTTAAAACCTCTTCAACTCTAGCCTGACCTAAAATCTAAGCCTCTTATTTTCTTCAGCAACACTGCTTGGCCCCAGTACAAACTTGACAATGGTTCTCCATGGCCAGAAACTGACACTTTTGATTTCTCCATCCTACAAGACCTAGATAATTTTTGTCGAAAAATGGGCAAATGGTCTGAGGTGCCTTATGTCCAGGCATTTTTCACACTTCGTTCCCTCCCTAGTCTCTGTTCCCAGTGCCACTCATCCCAAATCCTCCTCCTTTCCCTCCCGCCTGTCCCTTCAGTCCCAACCCCAAGCTTCACTGAGTCTTGTGAATCTTCCTTTTCTACTAACCCATCTGACCTCTCACCTCCTCCCCAGACTGCTCCTCCTCAGGTCGCTCCCCGCCAGGCTGAATAAGGCTCCAACTCTTCTTCAACCTCTGCTCCCCCACCCTATAACCCTTCTATTACCTCCCCTCCCTACACCCGGTCTGTTTTACAGTTTCATTCTGCAACTAGCTCTCCCCAACCTGCCCAGTAATTTCCTCTTAGAGAGGTGGCTGGAGCTGAAGGCACAGTCAGGATACATGAACCTTTTTCTCTATTAGACCTTTCCCAAATCAGCCAGTGTTTAGGCTCTTTCTCATCAGACCCCACTTAAATATATACAGGAATTCTGATCTCTAACTCTGTCCTACAATTTAACCTGGAGTGACTTAAATGTCATCCTAACTTCTTCCCTCTCCCCAGATGAACCGGAAGGAGTTTTTCTCTAGCCCAATCTCACGCTGATAACTGCAGGCTTCATGAGCCAGACCTCCAGGAAGGCATTAGAGCAGTTCCCTGAGAAGATCCCCAATGGAACTATCAAGCAGATTCCCCAGTTATAGCTAGGCAAGATTACATGGTTTCCTGCCTAGTTGAAGGGTTTAAAAAGGCAGCTTACAAAGCTGTTAGTTATAACAAACTTAAAGAAACTACCCAAGGTAAAGATGAAAACCCAGTTCATGGCCTGTGTAGCAGCAACCCTTAGATGCTTTACTGCCCTAGACCCAGAGGGGCAGAAGGCCGCCTTATTCTTAATATGCATTTTATCACCCAGTCAGCTCCTGACATTAGAAAAAAGCTTCAAAAATTGGAATTCAGCCCTCAAACCCCACAACAGGAATTAATCAACTTTGCCTTCAAGGTGTACAAAAATAGAGAGGAGGTAGCCACATAGCAACACATTTCTGAGTTACAGCTACTTGCCTCCGCTGTTAGACAACCCACAACCACGTCTCCAGCACACAAAACTTCAGAACATCCAAGCCACAGCTCCCAGGTGCTCCTTCAAAACATCCTCGTGGACCTTGCTTCAAATGCCAAAAGCCTGGCCACTGGATCTCAGAATGCCCGCAGCCCGGGATTCCTCCTAAGCCATGCCCTGTCTGTGCAGGCCCCCACTGGAGGTCGGACTGTCTGACTCACATTGCCACTGCTCCTAAAACCCCTAGAGCCCAAACCCAATGTTCCTTGGCCAACTCCTTCCGAGATCTCCTCAGCTTAGCAGCTGAAGACTGACGCTGCCCAGTCGCCTCAGAAGCCCCCTGGACCATCACGGACACCGAGCTTCAGGTAACTCTTACAGTGAAGGGTAAGTCTGTCTCCTGTTTAATCAATATGGGGGCTACCCAGTCCACATTACCTTCTTTTCAAAGGCCTGTTTCCCTGCCCTGTAACTGTTGTGGGTATTGATGGCCAAGCTTCAAAACCCCTTAAAACTCCCCCACTCTGGTGCCAACTTGGACAACATTCTTTTATGCACCCTTTTTTAGTTATCCTCACCTGCCCAGTTCCCTTATTACGCCGAGACATTTTAACCAAATTATCTGCTTCCCTGATTATTCCTGGACTACAGCCACATCTCATTGCCACCCTTCTTCCCAACCCAAAGCCTCCTTCGCACCTTCCTCTCGTACTCCACTACCTTAACCCACAAGTATGGGACACCTCCACTCCCTCCCTGGCAACCGATCACCTCCCATTACTATCCCATTAAAACCTAATCACCCTTACCCCGCTCAATGCCAGTATCCCGTCCCACAACAGGCTTTTATCACTCGCCTGCTACAGCATGGGTTTCTAAAAACCTATAAACTCTCCTTACAATTCCCCCATTTTACCTGTCCAAAAACCAGACAAGTATTACAGGTTAGTTCAGGATCTGCACCTTATCAACCAAATTGTTTTGCCTATCCACCCTGTGGTGCCCAAACTGTACGCTCTTTTGTCCTCAATACCTTCCTTCACAACTCACTATTCCATTCTTGATCTTAAAGATGCTTTTTTCACTATTCCCCTACACCCCTCGTCCCAGCCTCTATTTGCTTTTACCTGGACTGACTTTGACACCCATCAGTCCCAGCAGCTTACGTGGGCGGACTGCCACAAGGCTTCAGGGCAGCCCTCATTACTTCACCCAAGCTCTTTCTCATGATTTACTTTCTTTCCACCCCTCCGCTTCTCACCTTATTCAATATATTGATGACCTACGGTGTAGCCCCTCCTTTGAATCTTGTCAATAAGACACCTTCCTGCTCTTTCAACATTTATTCTCCAAGGGATATTGGGTATCCCCCTCCAAGGCTCAAATTTTTTCTCCATCTGTTACCTACCTCGGCATAATTCTTCGTAAAAACACACGTGATCTCCCTGCCAATCACGTCTGACTGATCTCTCAAACCCCAACCTCTTCTACAAAACAACAATTCCTTTCCTTCCTGGGCATGGTTGGATACTTTTGCCTTTGGATACCTGGTTTTGCCATCCTAACAAAACCATTATATAAACTAACAAAAGGAAACCTAGCTGACGCCATAGATCCTAAATCCTTTCCCCACCCTTCTTTCTGTTCCTTGAAGACAGCTTTAGAGACTGCTCCCACACTAGCTCTCCCTGACTCATCCCAACCCATTTCATTACACACAGCCGAAGTGCAGGGCTGTGCAGTTGGAATTCTTACACAAGGACTGGGACTGTGCCCTGTAGCCTTTTTGTCCGAACAACTTGACCTTACTGTTTTAGGCTGGCCATGATGTCTCCATGCGGTGGCCACCGCCACCCTAATACTTTTAGAGGCCCTCAAAATCACAAACTATGCTCAACTCACTCTCTACAGTTCTCATAACTTCCAAAATCTATTTTCTTCCTCACACCTGGAACATATACTTTCTGCTCCCTGCCTTCTTCAGCTGTACTCACTCTTTGTTGAGTCTCCCACAGTTACCATTGTTCCTGGCCCAGACTTCAATCCAGCCTCCCACATTATTCCTGATACCACACCTGATCCCCATGACTGTATCTCTCTGATACACCTGGCATTCACTCCATTTCCCCATATTTCCTTCTTTCCTGTTCCTCACCCTGATTACACCTGGTTTATTGATGGCAGTTCCACCAGGCCTAATCGCCACATACCAGCAAAGGCAGGCTATGCTATAGTATCTTCCACATCTATCATTGAGGCTACCGCTCTGCCCCCCTCCACTACCTCTCAGCAAGCTGAACTCATTGCCTTAACTTGAGCCCTCACTCTTGCGAAGAAATTAAGCATCAATATTTATACTGACTCTAAATATGCCTTCCATATCCTGTACCACCATGCTGTTATATGGGCTGAAAGAGGTTTCCTCACTACGCAAGGGTCCTCTATCATTAATGCCTCTTTAATAAAAACTCTTCTCAAGGCCGCTTTACTTCCAAAGGAAGCTGGAGTCATACACTGCAAGGGCCACCAAAAGGCATCAGATCCCATCGCTCAGGGCAATGCTTATGCTGATAAAGTAGCCAAAGCAGCAGCTAGCATTCCAACTTCTGTCCCTCATGGCCAGTTTTTCTCCTTCTCATCGGTCACTCCCACCTACTCTCCCACTGAAACTTCCACCTATCTCTTCCCACAGAAGGAAAATGATTCTTAGAGCAGGGAAAATATCTCCTTCCAGACTTACAGGCCCATTCTATTTTATCATCATTTCATAACCTCTTCCATGTAGGTTATAAGCCGCTAGCCACCTCTTAGAACCTCTCATTTTGTTTCCATCATGGAAATCTGTCCTTAAGGAAATCACTTCTCAGTGTTCCATCTGCTATTCTACTACTCCTCAGGGATTGTTCTGGCCCCCTGCCTTCCCTACACACCAAGCTCGGGGATTTGCCCCTGCCCAGGACTGGCAAATTGACTTTACTCACAGGCCTTGAGTCAGGAAACTAAAATACCTCTTGGTCTGGGTAAACACTTTCACTGGATGGGTAGAGAGAGGCCTTTCCCACAGGGTCTGAGAAGGCCACCATGGTCATTTCTTCCCTTTTGTCAGATATAATTCCTCAGTTTGGCCTTCCCACCTCTACACAGTCTGATAACGGACCAGCCTTTATTAGTCAAATCACCCAAGCAGTTTCTCAGGCTCTTGGTATTCAGTGGAAACTTCATACCCGTTACCGTCCTCAATCTTCAGGAAAGGTAGAACAGACTAATGGTCTTTTAAAGACACACCTCACCAAGCTCAGCCTCCAACTTAAAAAGAACTGGACAGTACTTTTACCTCTTGCCCTTCTCAGAATTAGAGCCTGTCCTTGAGATGCTACAGGGTACAGTCCATTTGAACTTTTATATGGACGTACTTTCTTGCTTGGCCCCAACCTCGTCCCAGACACCAGCCCTCTAGGTGACTATCTTCCAGTCTTCCAGCAGGCTAGACAGGAAATTCGCGAGGCTGCTAATCTTCTCTTGCCTACTCCAGATTCCCAGCCATATGAAGACACCCTAGCTGGACAATCAGTTCTTGTTAAGAATCTGACCCCTCAAACTCTACAACCTTAATGGACCGGACCCTACTTAGTCATCTATAGTACCCCAACTGCCGTCTGCCTACAGGACCCTCCCCATTGGGTTCACCGTTTCAGAATAAAGCTGTGTCCATCAGACAGCCAGCCCAATATCTCCTCTTCCTCCTGGAAGTTGCAAGTACTCTCCCCTACTTCCCTTAAACTCACTCGCATTTCTGAAGAACAATAATAAACCTTATGAGCCTGATACATACCTTCATTCTATTAGGTCTATTCATCCTTACCCTACTCTTTGCAACAGGGCTTTACAGTCACCCCACTACTTGGACTGTGTCCCCAAAATTTGTTATCCCTACTATATTCTGTCTAGTCATACTCCTATTCAACATTCTCAACTACCCATAAATGACCTGCTCTTGTTTATGCTGCCGGTTTACACTGTTTCTCCAAGACATCACAGCTGATATCTCCTGGTGCTATTTCCAAACCACCACTCTTGACTCCCTCTTGTAGTGGATAGATGATCTTTGCTGACAGGGCACCCTCCAATACTTCCACCCTGATGAAGTTGTATTCTTTACTTTTATACTCACTCTTATTCTCATTCCCATTCTTATGCCATTCTACCTCTCCCTAGTTACTTCCAGCATGCTATCAATCTCACCCACTCTCTTCTCACTGCCTCTAGTCCTTCTCTAGCACAGAATTGTTGGCTATGTGTTTCCCTTTCTTCCTGCTCTTACACAGCCACCCCTGCTCTATAGGCCGACTGGGCTACCTCTCCCGTCTCCCTGCACCTCAGAACCTCTAACAGCCCTCATCTTTATCCGCCTGAGGAACTTCTTTACTTTCTAGACAGATTTGGTGAGAACGCCCCAGGCATTTCACACCAACAAGTTGCCACACTTCTCTGCATCTACCTATGGCACCTTTCTCCTTATGTCAATTCCACCCCCCCAATATTTGGATCCCTAACCACACAAACAACTATCCCTGTTGCCGTTCCTTTATGCATCTCCCGACAACAGCCTACTGGAATTCCTTTAGGCAACCTTCCACTGTCCAAATAATCCTTTGCTCTTTATCTCCAGAACCCAGTCACATACATTACCAAACAGATGGGAGCATTCCAACTTCACATTACTGATATGCCCTCTATCATTACTGACAAACTAAAAAACATCGGCAGTCACTACTGGTTAGGAGGACACCTACCCTGCATCTCACTCCATCCTTGGCTACCCTCCCCCTGCTCGTCTGAATCTCCTCCTGGCCCCTCCTCTTGCTTGCTTATACCCAGCCCCATGAATAGCAGTGAAAGGTTATTTGTAGACACTATGTGCTTTCTCGTACACCATGAGAACTGAACTTCTCCCTCTACGCAGTTGCACCATCAATCCCCATTACAACCTCTAATGGCTGCTGCCCTTGCTGGATCTCTATGAATAGCAGTGAAAGGTTATTTGTAGACACTATGTGCTTTCTCGTACACCATGAGAACTGAACTTCTCCCTCTATGCAGTTGCACCATCAATCCCCATTACAACCTCTAATGGCTGCTGCCCTTGCTGGATCTCTAGGATTTTGGGTACAGGACTCCTCTTTCAATACACCCTCTCACCTTTTCACTTTATATTTCCAGTTCTGCCTGACACAAGGTCTCTTCTTTTTATGTGTCTCTTCCACCCACATGTGCTTACCTGCCAACTGGATAGGCACATGTACTCTAGTCTTCCTTACCCCCAGAATTCAATTTGCAGATGGGAACGAACAACTGCCTGTCCCCCTCATCACACCAACACAACAAAAAGAGTCATCCTACTAATCCCTTTACTTGTGGGTCTAGGACTTTCTGCCTCCACTGTTGCACTTGGAACTGGAATAGCAGGCATCTCAACCTCTGTCACAACATTCCGCAGCCTCTCTAATGACTTCTCTGCTAGCGTTACAGACACATCACAAACTTTACCTGTCCTCCAAGCCCAGGTTGACTCTCTAGCTGCATTTGTCCTCCAGAACTGCCGAGGCCTCGATTTACTCGCTGCTGAAAAAGGAGGACTCTGTATATTTTTAAATGAAGAGTGTTGTTTTTACCTAAATCAATCTGGTCTGGTATATGACAACTTAAAAAAACTCAAGGATAGAGCCCAAAAACTCACCAACCAAGCAAACAGTAACGTTGAACCCCCTTGGACACTCTCTAATTGGACGTCCTGGGTACTCCCAATTCTTAGGCCTTGAATACCTGTTTTTGTCTTTCTTTTATTTGGACCTTGTGTCTTTCATTTAGTTTCTCAATTCATACAAAACCACATCCAGGCCATCACCAATAATTCTATACGACAAATGCTCCTTCTAACAACCCCACAATATCACCCCTTACCTGAAAATCTTTCTTCAGTTGAATCTCTCTCACTGTAGGTTCCGACGCCGCCCCTAATCCCGCTTGAAGCAGCCCTGAGAAACATCGCCCATGATCTCTCCATACCACCCCAAAATTTTTCACCACTCCAACACTTCACCACTATTTTGTTTTGCTTTTCTTATTAATATAAGAAGACAGGAATGTCAGGCCACTGAGCCCAAGCTAAGCCGTCATATTCCCTGTGACCTGCACTTATACATCCAGATGTCCTGAAGTAACTGAAGATCCACAAAAGAAGTGAAAATAGTCTTAACTGATAACATTCCACCATTGCGATTTGTTTCTGCCCCACCCTAACTGATCAATATACTTTGTAATCTCCCCCACCCTTAAGAAGGTTCTTTGTAATCTCCCCCACCCTTAAGAAGTTTCTTTGTAATTCTCCCCACCTTTGAGAATGTACTTTGTGAGATCCACCCTCTGCCTGCAAAACATTGCTCCTAACTCCACCGCCTATCCCAAAACCTATAAGAACTAATGATAATCCCACCACCCTTTGCTCTCCTTTTGGACTCAGCCAGGCTGCCAGGTGAAATAAACAGCCTTGTTTCTCACACAAAGCCTGTTTGGTGGTCTCTTCACATGGACGCACGTGACAATAGTAGCTGTAAGAATTCTTAGCTCCTATATGAATCTAGGTCATGTTCTTTCCCCTATCATGACTTTTCTTTTTTCTTTTCTTTTTTTTTTTTTGTGACAGAGTTTCACTTTTTTTTTTTTTTTTTTTTTTGAGACGGAGTCTCGCTCTGTCATCCAGGCTGGAGTGCAGTGGCACAATCTCGGCTCACTGCAAGCTCTGCCTCCTGGGTTCATGCCATTCTCCTGTGTCAGCCTCTCAAGTAGCTGGGACTACAGGCACCCGCCACCATGCCCGGCTAAGTTTTTGTATTTTTAGTAGAGACGGGGTTTCACCATGTTAACCAGGATGGTCTCAATCTCCTGACCTCATGATCTGCCCACCTTGGCCTCCCACAGTGTTGGGATTACAGGTGTGAGCCACCGCGCTTGGCCTTGAGACAGAGTTTCACTCTTGTTGCCCAGGCTGGAGTGCAATGGTGCGGTCTCGGCTCACTGCAACCTCTGCCTCCGGGGTACAAATGATTCTCCTACAGGTGCCTGTCACCATGCCCAACTAATTTTTGTATTTTTGGTAGAGACAGGATTTCACCATGTTGGCCAGGCTGGTCTCGAACTCCTGACCTCAGGTGATCCACCTGTCTTGGCCTCCCAAAGTGCTGGGATTACAGGTGTGAGCCACTGTGCCCAGCCTATCATGACTTTTTAGGGGATCAACTATTCTTTTTGGCATTCCTTAAGAAAATCAGTAACACTGTCTTTTAAGTCTGATACTAAGGATCAAAAATGTCTACATAATACTGTGATATGTTGTATACACGATATATATTGAGTAAACTGGATGCATTCTTTACCCTGGGGGCTTTGTGGACTTGCTGAAACTATGGTCACAAAAACAGTTCCTCCATGGTTAGATACACAATGCTATTCCAGTCTTCAGCTTCAGGGAAGGAATCCCTAAATTGGAAATGTGGCTAGCAACAGAAAATTCCAATGGTGGCACCCTGAATCTGCTGGGACTTGAAGAAAAATGTAATCTCTGCAGAAGTGTGACATCTATAGCAAACGTCTGGTCATTGTTCACATCTGGATTATCACCACAGCTTCTTTTCTACACCAATGTTGGTGACAGCTTCCTCCTTATCACCACTTTTGGAACTGTGCTGTTTTATTTTATATTTATTTATTTAAAAACGGAGTCACACTTTGTCACCCCGGCTAGAGTGCAATGGCCGATCTCAGCTCATTGCAACCTCTGCCTCCCAAGGAACTGTGCTATTTTAACTTGTAGTTTCCAAATTGTTCTGAGGGTGTTCTTCAGCTTCACCATGTTTTGGCTTCCAATTAAATTGTAAACTCACCAAGTGAAACTGCATCTTCTAACTGTCCTGGCTCCACTGCCCACCACGCCCCCAGGTGTGCCATAATGTGAACACTTATGTGGACTAGGTGGCATTGCCTTGCTAGGAATTATGAAATACAACTCTTCGCCAACACAAAGGTGAATGTACAAGGTTAAACGGAGTTCAGGCAAATAAACATTCAATATTTGTTGTGACAAAGTTCATGAACAGTGTTGCCTCAGATCTAAGTTCACCCTTGAGTGGTATAACTTAGATTTAAAAGAAAAACACCAAAATCCTTTCTGAATCTTCCTCCAATTTGTATGATCTCCAATTTCTAATTCATATTTTGGGAATAGATTCTCTCTGGGAAATTGCATAATAACTTCTTTTTAAACAGGGAAAAGTAAAAAGAACTATAATTTTTTTATCTAAGTTTTTATTTTGAAAAATTTCAAACACCCTTAAAAGTTGGGGGAATAGAATAATGAGCACTCATAAACCCACCACCTTCATCTGGCTATTAGTAAGAGTCTTCTTTATCTATTTTGATTTCTGAACCCATTTAAAGTCACAGATATCATGACACTTTTTCCCTAAATATTCCCTCAAGTATCATTTAAGAACAAGGATATTCTCCTTCATAACCCCAGTGTCATTATCAAACCTAAGAAAATCAACAGTAATGCCCTATCTCATATCCAGCTTAAATCAAAATGTCTGTAATTGTCCCAGTGATGTTCTTTACAGCTCTATTTATTTATTTATTATTTTATTTATGAGAGTGTCGTTCTGTTACCCAGTTTTGAGTGCAGTGGCACGATCACAACTCACTGCAGTCTTGACCTCCTGGGCTCGAATGATCCTCCTGCCTCAGCCTCCTAAGCAGCTGGGACCACTTCTACGATAATTACACATTAACTGCCTAAAGCAACCTGTTGCAGGATAACAATTAAAAATCATGCCAATTTTGCATCTGTTCAATATGTTTTGCTTTAATATTTAAAATGACTTTCAATTTAACCTCAAGGAGGAAGAGTTTCCCATTTGTCTTGTTTGGTCACAGGGTGTATTAGATTCGGACACTTAAATACATGGAGCCAATACCAAATATCAGATTTAGCATCCAGGCAATTTCTTTTTTCTTTTTCAGGTCACAAGATTTTGAGAACACAGATTCAAATAAAGAAATAGATATAGCCAGGCGTGGTGGCTCACGCCTGTAATCCCAGCACTTTGGGAGGCTGTGGCGGGCAGATCACGAGGTTAGGAGATCGAGACCATCCTGGCTAACATGGTGAAATCCCATCTCTACTAAAAATACAAAAAAAAAAAAAAAATTAGCTGGGCATGGTGGCACGTGCCTGTAGTCCCAGCTACTTGGAAGGCTGAGGCAGGAGAATGGCATGAACCTGGGAGGCATAGCTCACAATGAGCCAAGATCTCGCCACTGCACTCCAGCCTGGGGGACAGAGTGAAACTCTGTCTCAAAAAAGAAAGAAAGAAAGGAAGGAAGGAAGGAAGGAATAGATATAAATAGCAATAACATTTTAATCTTGTGAGTTATGATAGGCTAATACCTAATAAGATATACACAGATTTATTGCAATAAAGGTGATAGAGTAAAGCAATTTCAGCCTAATTTTGGTATATTTCTTGACAAGTATTATCTGGTGGGAAGGTAAGTCATTTATGTCATTTGCTGGGCTAAAGTTTCTCTGATTTTTTTTTGTCAGTCCCTTTTAGAATCTAGGAGACATATTTGTCAAAGAACTGTTAGGAAAGAAAGATGTCTAATAATGATTTTTACCATGACTACTATAATTTTGATGACAGGTAAATGAAGAGTCTCAAATAACTTCTAGTTTCTATGATAAATATTAATTACAGCAATCTTGTACAGAAATGTATAGTACTGCCTTTCATGTGTTAGCTGGATCTGCTAAATAAGCCAGCTTTGTAAGTCACCACCTGCATTTAACGTAAGCAGTGAAGTCATTCGCCTTATTCAGATTTTTATTTTTTTTGTGTGATATATTTTCCATTCTTTATGAGGGAAAATAATCTAAACCTGAATTCAAAGAAACTGTCATTTTCTTCTGCTAAGCCAGCATATGTCTATCCAAATGAGCAATTTTCAGTCATTTTTTTGTGTGTCACTAGTTTGTATTAAATGGTTAGTATTGATCAGACTGAAAGTTTTTACCTTTATCTTTTAAATCATCTGCTTCACATACTGAGAAAATAAAAAGGCAAACTCTTTGGGTTGAAGTATTTTCAGGAAGGATGCAGGTTGACAAGTGCATTCAGAGTGTGCTGAAGCCTGGCCATTACTGCAGTTTTGCCTATCAGAAATTTGACCTTGGCCAGGGCATGGTGGCTCACGCCTGTAATCCCAGCACTTTGGGAGGATGAGGAGGGCGGATCACGAGGTCAGGAGATCAAGACCATCCTGGCTAACATGGTGAAACCCGTCTCTACTAAAAATACAAAAAATTAGCCGGGCGTGGCGGTGAGCACCTGTAGTCTCAGCTACTCGGGAGGCTGAGGCAGGAGAATAGCGTGAACCCAGGAGGCAGAGCTTGCAGTGAGCCGAGATTGTGCCACTGCACTCCAGCCTGGACGACAGAGCGAGACTCCGTCTCAAAAAAGAAAAGGAAGTTTGACCTAATTATGCAGATATACATATCTTTTTGCCAGTCAATGCTGTGCTCACTAAAACGACCTTTAAGATTTTATCACCTGCAATAAAGTATTTTTCAAATTAACATGTCTTCAGAAATATTTTACATGTAGAGAACAAAGACCAATAAAATAATGAATTTCAGGCCAGGCGTGTTGGCTCACGCCTATAATCCCAGCACTTTGGGAGGCTGAGGCAGGCAGATCACCTGAGGTCAGGAGTTCAAGACCAGCCTGGCCAACATGGTGAAACCCCATCTCTACTAAAAATACAAAAACTAGCCCAGTGTGCTGACGGATGCCTGTAATCCCAGCTACTCGGGAGGCTAAGGCAGAATTGCTTGAACCCAGGAGGCGGAGGCTGCAGTGAGCAACCTCACGCCACTGCATTCCAGCCTGGGCAACAGAGAGAGACTCCATCTCAGAAAGAACAAATTTCATTAATAATCATACATTGTACCCAACACACAAAAAAACTACAGTATTCTGCTTTTAATAGACTAGAATTTAAATCTCATAAGAACAAAGGTTTTGTCGGTTTGGATCACTGCTAAATCCACAGTGCTAGCATGTAGTAGGCATTCAATAAATTAAAATAAATTCAATAAAAAAATTCACTGAATGGATATGTTAAATGTTTCAACTCTTGAGACAGCTATTAGGCGCTGAGAAGACAATGACCACGAGCAGACCACTTGATCTAGCAGTGCTGCAAAGTGGGTGCTTTCTGATCCACAGAGCGATCACCTGAAGCACCCCCAGCAATCAGGCAGAAACAGCACATGTGAAACTGAACCCAAGGGCGCGTGAAGGCACAGACTTCGCGAAAAAGCAGGGGGCTTCCACCCTCAGCCTGCATACTCTGCCACACTACCTCTCCCCTCTTTCAGCCTTCACCCACAGGCCTGTGGGGAGCTCCAGATGACATGGGCTGAAGCTAGAAAAAATCCATACCTACTAGGAGGAGGGATCTGTCTTACCAGATATTAAGAATACTGCATGTTCTCACTTCTAAGTGGGAACTAAATGATGAGAACACATGGACACAGAGAGGGGAACAACACACACCAGGGCTTCCTTGAGAGTGGTGGATGGGAGGTGGGAAAGGGTCAGAAAAAATAACTAATTGGGTGCTAGGTTTAGTACCCGGATGATGAAATAATCTGTATAACAAATCCCTGTGACACGACTTTACCTACATAACAAACTGCACATGTACCTCTGAACCTAAAAGTTAGGAAAATATAATAATGTTTTTAAAGTATTGTTTACATGTTGAAATAATATTGAATTACTTTCAAGTCTTAATAACTAAGACTACTTTCTGGTATAAGGATAGATGATAGACCAACAGAGCCAAACAGAGAAACAGGCTTATATTTATATAGCTATCCGATATATGACAGATGGCATTATAGATCAGTGTGGAAAAGATGGATTAATCAATACATTCTATTGGGACAATGGCATATCCGTATTGGGATACATTTAGATCTGCATCTCACACTTAAATACAAATTAATACCAGGGAACCTAAGGCTATAACTATGAAAAAAAAACACTTTCGCCGGGCGCGGTGGCTCAAGCCTGTAATCCCAGCACTTTGGGAGGCCGAGACGGGTGGATCACGAGGTCAGGAGATCGAGACCATCCTGGTCTACACGGTGAGACCCCCGTCTCTACTAAAAAATACAAAAAACTAGCCGGGCGAGATGGCGGGCGCCTGTAGTCCCAGCTACTTGGGAGGCTGAGGCAGGAGAATGGCGTAAACCCGGGAGGCGGAGCTTGCTTGCAGTGAGCCGAGATCGCGCCACTGCACTCCAGCCTGGGCGACAGAGCGAGACTCCGTCTCAAAAAAAAAAAAAAAAAAACACTTTCAAACTCTTAGAAAGACGCATGCCACAGTGAAACTTGAAGACATTATGCTGAAAGAAGCCAGTCACAAAAGGAGAAATACTGTATGATTCCACTCATACATGGTACCTGTAGTCAAACTCATAGAGACAGCAAGTAGAATGGTGCCAGGGGCCTGGGTTTTGGAGAAAATGGGGAGCTATTGCTTCCTGGGTATAGAGTTGCAGTTGGGGGATGATGAAAACTCTACAGGTGAATGGTGGTGATGGTTGCACAACACAGTGAGTGTACTTAAGGCTACTGAGGTGCACGATTTAACATGGTTAAAATGATAAAATCTGTTTTGTATATTTTACCACAATTTTTAAAAAAAACTCTTAGAAGACAATGTTACACTCAGTAATGGTACATTGCTATACAGACAGCATCTCCCACTGATAACTAAAAATACTTAATAGGCATTAAAAATATTCTTTAAAACAGAAAATCACTCACCAGAGGGTAAAATCACTCACCGGAGGGTAAAATCACAGGCCAAAATCTAAGTAGAAGTGGGAACTCAGAGCAGATTGCAAGAGAAGATGTTTTGGTGCTTAGAGGCTTAGGGAGAATGAGAACACGCTCCTAAGAAATTGTAACTAAAACCCGAGCCTCACCTGGGTATTCTGCCCAAATTCACATCAGCTGATGATTCCCGAAGCCGGCGCCTACAGCGTTCAAGTGGTCGCGTCCTGGGATAGTAGAATTCTAAGCACCTGGTAGAAGTAAGTATAAATACACTTTGAAGGGACCACCTTCACCTGAGGCCTCACAAAATCCCCCACAAATAATTTTCTAGGGATAACGAACAGCTTACAGTTAAAAACAAAACACAACAAAAACCAACCACACAAGAAACAAAGCGCAAGAGGAAGAATCAGCAGAAACAAAACAGCAGAAAAGGACTCACAGAGATTATTAACAGAAGGAACAGTCTAGAGAGTCCGAGATGCAAAAAGGAAGTAGCAAATATGTTAGTAATATGTAAATGAATGTTGACGATATAAAATAAAAACAATGATTTACGGTGTAAAATTGGAAAAGACAGAATTAAAATACACTGCAACAATAATATAGATCCAGAGGAAGGTAAAAGGAATTAAAGTGTTCTAAGGTTCTTAGACCAAAGGTAAAAAGTATTGCTTAGCTACAGACTTGGGTAAGTTAACACGCATGTTGAAATTTCTAGTAACCACTAAAGAATAGAAACAGTGTGCTTATAAACTCCAAAGGGGAAAACATGTAATGATTATTCCAGAAACCTCAATCAATTCAAAAGATTTCAATAAAGAAGGGAAAAAGAAATTGAACAAATAAAAATCCTGGATGGCTAAGCAAATTTTATCAAATATTCAAGAAATAAATAATTCCTAATTGTTTCAAGGGATAGCATAACATGTGAGTGCAAAACTTACAAGAAAAAGAGAAAAGATAATTATCCACCAATCTCATTCACAAACATAGATGTAAAAATCCTAAGCAAGTAATCGCACATCAAATCAAGCAATGTATAAAAAAAGGAAAACATGAGGTAACCAAGTTGGGTTTATTTTACAAAGCACAGATTGGTTTCACATTTTTACAAAAACAATGTAATTCACTACATTAACAGATTGAAGTGAAAAATCATACAATTAATAAATACAGATAAGAGCATTTGATAAAATTCAATATCTATGACTTCAAAAATCTTAGCTAAAAAGAAATACAATTTCTTTTTCTTTTGAGACAGGGTCTTTCTCTGTCACCCAGGTTGGAACACAGGGGCACACTCTTGGCTCACTGCAGCCTGTCTCCCAGTCTCAAGGAATCCTCCCACCTCAATCCCCTGAGTAGAGGGGACTACAGGAGCAGGCCACCACACCTTGTTAATTTTTTTTTTTTGTAGAGACAGGTTTGCCATGTGGCCCCAGTTGATCTTGAACTCCTGAGCTCAAGCAATTCATAGTTGGGATTATAGGCACCCACCACCACGCCTGGCTAATTTTTGTATTTTTACTACAGACAGGGTTTCGCCATGTTGGCCAGGCTCATCTCGAACTCCTGACCTCAGGTGATCCATCTGCCTGGGCCTCCCAAGTGCTAGGATTACAGGCGTGAGCCACCATGCCCAGCCAATATATTTTTAAAAGCCAATTCTTCTCAAATTGATCTATAGATTCAATGTAATTTCAATCAAAATCCAAAGTTTTTGTTTTGTTTTTGTGAAAGTTGTCAAACTCTATATGTATATATATATAAATGTCAAACATTTATATGTAAGATCCAGAAACACACTTCTAAAGATGAACAAGATAGGGAGATTTACCTTACTAGATTACCTTATTAAAAGGCTATAATGGCTGAGGAGGGCAGATCACGTGGTCAGGAGTTTGAGACCAGCCTGGCCAATATGGCGAAACGCTGTCTCTACTAAAAATACAAAAATTAGATAGGTGTGGTGGTGCACACCTGTAGCCCCAGCTACTCAGGAGGCTGAGGCAGAAGAATTGCTTGAACCTGGGAGGCAGAGGTTTCAGTGAGCTGAAATTGCACCACTCTGTCGCACTCCAGCCTGGGTGACAGAGTGATATTCCATCTCAAAAAATAAAAAATAAAAAAAAAGCCATAGTAATTAAGGCAGTGTGG
The DNA here is from genome assembly GCF_000951035.1 of Colobus angolensis palliatus. Taxonomy (NCBI): domain Eukaryota; kingdom Metazoa; phylum Chordata; class Mammalia; order Primates; family Cercopithecidae; genus Colobus; species Colobus angolensis. The sequence continues at coordinate 1,155,007 of NW_012119265.1, read as the reverse complement.
TGTTGGTTCAGAGAAAGAAAAAATGGCCAAAGAGAATCATAAACCCAAACAGATCCTTACCTACTGGAAACTTGTTTTGTGATAGGCTTACTTTGTATATTAGTGGAAGAAAGAATGGACTTTTTAAAAATGTGCTAATACAATTGAAAAGCATGACATTAGACCAAGACCTTCCACTGTGCACTAAAATAAATTCCAAATAGATGAAAGGCCTGAGTGTGACAGCCAAGTAAAAAACTTTTAGAAAACCATATTGAAAAATATTTGATGGATTTGGAGTAAGAAAATATTTATTTAAAAAGATCCAAAAAACGTAAATTAAAAAAAAATGATAGCCCAAACAGTCTTGAAAAAGAAGACCAAAGTTGGAGGACCCACACATCCCAATTTCAAATGTGTATAACAAGAAATGTATATTTTTTGGCCTTTGTCTCCAGTTTATGCTAATGAGATGACTTAGAGTGGAACCCCTAGATAACCTCAGGATGGGGCTAGCCACCAGGAAGACCATATGATTATATTATTAGAAGGATGAAATTCAGCTCTAAACACTAACCTCAAGGAAATGGGGGAGTATTAGAGGGGGTACTGGAGATCAGGCCTTATAAAAACCCTTGGATAAAGAGATTTGATTTTTGGGTTGGTGAAGGCATCCACAGTGCTGATAGGGTGTCCCACCTCATCTCCACTGGAATAGAAACCCCTGTGCTCAGCTGGGCACAGTGGCTCACGCCTGTGATCCCAGTACTTTGGGAGGCCGAGGTGGGCGGATCACCTGAGGTCAGGAGTTAGAGACCAGCCTGGCCAACATGGCGAAACCCCATCTCTTCTAAAAATTCAAAAATTAGCTGGGCGTGGTGGCAGGTGCCTGTAATCCCAGCTTCTCGGGAGGCAGAGGCAGGAGAATCGCTTGAACCCAGGAGGCAGAAGCTGCAGTGAGCCAAGATCGCGCCATTGCACCCCAGCCTGGGTGACAGGAGCGAAACTCTGTCTCAAATAAAAAAAAAAAAAAGAAAAGAAACCGTTGTGCTGGAGACACTTTCAGATCTTGCCCTATGTAACTCTTAATCTGGCTATTCATCTGTGTCCTTTATAATTTTTTTTTTTTTTTTGAGACGGAGTCTTGCTCTGTCGCCCAGGCTGGAGTGCAGTGGCCGGATCTCAGCTCACTGCAAGCTCCGCCTCCCGGGTTTACGCCATTCTCCTGCCTCAGCCTCCCGAGTAGCTGGGACTACAGGCGCCGCCACCTTGCCTGGCTAGTTTTTTGTATTTTTTTAGTAGAGACGGGGTTTCACCGTGTTAAGCAGGATGGTCTCGATCTCTTGACCTCGTGATCTGCCCGTCTTGGCCAAAGTGCTGGGATTACAGGCTTGAGCCACCTCGCCCGGCCTGTAATATTCTTTTATTTTATTTTATTATTTTATTTCATTTTATTTTTAAGACCAAGTCTGGTGCGATCTTGGCTCACTACAACCTCCGCTTCCCAGATTCAAGCAATTCTGCCTCACTCTCCTGAGCAACTGGGGCCACAGGCGTGAGCCACCACTCCCCGCTAACTTTTGTATTTTTAGTAGAGACGGGGTTTCACCACATTGGCCAGGCTGGTCTCCAACCCCTGGCCTCAAGTGATCTGCCCATCTCGGCCTCCCAAAGTGCTGGGATTACAGGTGTGAGCCACAGCTCCCAGCCTGTAATATTCTTCATAATAAACCAAAAAACACAAGTAAAGTGTTTCCCTAAGTTCTGTGAGCCATCCAAGCACATTATTGAGCACAATGAGGGGCATTGTGGGAACCCCGATTTGTAGATGGTAGATCAGAAGTACAGGTCACAGCCTGGGACTTTCGAGTAGTGTCTGAAGTGGGGAGGTGGGCAGGTGGGGGGCAGTCCTGTGGCACTGAGCCCTTAACCTGTGGGATCTGACACTCTCTCCAAGTAGATAGTATCAGAATTAAATTGAATTCTAGGACACTCAGTTGGTGTCTGCCGAAGAATTCCTTGGTGTGGGGAAGAACCCGCACACGTCTGGTCACAGAAGCATGTTGCAAGTGTGTTGAGTAGAGAGGAAAAATGGTCTCTTTTTCCTTTTACAAAACTATGGTAATACAGACAGTGGTACTGGCTCATAGATAAACATACAAATCAATGGAATAAAATGGAGAGTCCAGAAGTAAACCCTTGTATTTACAGTCAACTGATTTTCCAGAAGACTGCCAAAATAATTGAATAAGGAAAAAATTGTCTTTTCAGCTATTGCTGGGACAACTGGATATCCACATGCAAAAGATTGAAATTGAACACTTACCTCAACCATACATAAATAATTACTAGGAGTACATCATATACCTAAATGTAAAAAAAATACCAAAAAACCCTAAAACTACTAGAAGGGAAACATAGGAGTAAATCTCACCAAAAGCACATGTGATGAAAATAGAATTGCTAAATTGGACTTCATTAAAATTAAAATCTTTTGTGCCACAAACCACACCATTAAGAAAATGAAAAGACAGTCCACAGAATGGGATAAAGTATTATTTGAGGATGGCAAAGAAAGCCCTCTCATAAAGCAAAAGATGCAAATTTTGGGGAAAGCCAACTTTTTTTTTTTTTTTTTTGAGACAGAGTCTCCCATGCTGGGCGCCATCTCAGCTCATTGCAACTTCCAACTTCCGGGCTCAAGCAATCCTCCCACCTCAGCCTCCTAAGTAGCTATAGGCACGTGCCACCATGCCTGGCTAATTTTTGTATTTTTTTTCAGTAGAGACGGGGTTTCACCATGTTGCCCAGGCTGGTCTTGAACTCCTGGGCTCAAGTGATTCTCCCACTTCTGCCTCCCAAAGTGCTTGAAGGGATTACAGGCATGAGCCACCACTCCTGGTCAGCAAGCCCTATTAATATTAAGGCCTAAAAGCACATGGAAAGGACACCAGTAGCATCTGCTATGCAGTCCCTGACTGTCTTCAGTGGGATTAGGCAGATCCCAGTTTTAGCTTGTGTTTCTCCAGAAAGCACGGTCTGAGGCAAAAGGCTTATGTGCTATTACTTTATTAGGGAGAGCAGTTCCAAGAAACAGGGATAGGGAAAGGGTAATGAAGCGAGGAAGAAAGGAGAACCAATATTAGATTGCATTATGGAGCTGGTCATCATTAAATGTCACTGATTGCTAGAAGCCTCAAAAAGCCCTGGCACTTACCTAAAGACTCAAAAAATGCCTGAATAAAATTTTTTTTGTAATGTTTTTCTGCTGCAGGTTTTAGTTGATATTTGTAAATTAAGACTCTCTGAGACCTCACTCATAACTCGAGTTTCCTTTAATCACCATCCAGCTCCTAATTGGTAGTAATGGATAGCAGGGATAATGGAAATCCACAGAATAATAGCTACCATTTAGTAAGCACAAGGTAGCTTTATATAATGTCAAATCCTCACAAAGTAGCTTTTGTTATGCCATTTTATTAATGCCCAAAATGAGATTCAGCTAACTTAAGGAACGTGGCCAAGGTCATGGAACTAGTAAATAGCAGACCAGGTTTCAAAACTAGGTTCTTTTTTACCCCCAAAACAACGCTCTTTTTATTACACCATGATGCCTCTTAGGTGAAAGGACTGAGATTCCTAGATCTCCTCTTAGCCAATACTTTAAAATTTTTGATTCATTTTTTAAAAATAGGTCATACAAACCAGTGGTTCAAAATTCAAGAAATATAAGAGTTTTCACTGAAAACTCCCTTTTTGCCCTGCCCATTTGGTCAGTCACCCAGTGACTGCCACTAATACTGCCAGTTTCATGGGTATCTTCCCAAAAATGTTTATGTTAAATATATTATTTTCCCCCTTTAACAGAAATATATGTGTGTGTGTGTGTGTACTATTCTCACCTTGTTATTTTGTTTTTCATTCCACAGTATATCCTACATAAAGCTTAGTCAATATTTTGAAATGTTCTCATCACTAAACCTTTTACTGTTAAGGAGTACAAGATAAATTGCACTAAAGTTTATTCTTGTCCCACTTGTTCACTGCTGAAAAAATAAACCAAAAGCAAAATGGCCGAGGATCTGGCAACAGGAAGGGGATGGAGAAGCACAAAATAACCACAGGCCGATCAGCGGCCCTACATCAAAAGGCTTCTTGTTTTTGTTCTTGGCCTATTTTGGCCCTACTTCATCCGTAATTTTCAGATGTGTTTCACAAAGCAATTGCTGTTACTCTTCCCTTCTACATTTTCTGTTCACATACATGAGTGGAATGTGAGTGTCTATTTGTCCTTTTGGCAGCTTGGGCCATCTGACCCCAAAAATTCCAAGATGAGAAGACAGTGTTGTAAAAGTGAGTGGGAAACCTAGATCTTGTTCTTCTCCAGATGTCATAGTCCTAAAGTCTGTATCACACCATATAGCACTTGACTGCATTTAGTCCAAAACTTTTCACTGGTTGTTTCTTTTTCTTTCTTTCTTTTTTTTTTTTTTGAGACAAAGTCTCCCTCTGTTGCCCAGGCTGGAGTGCACTGGCGCGATCTCGGCTCACTGCAAGCTCCGCCTTCCGGGTTCACGCCATTCTCCTGCCTCAGCCTCCCGAGTAGCTGGGACTACAGGCGCCCGCCGCCACGCCTGGCTTTTTTTTTGTATTTTTAGTAGAGGTGGGGTTTTACCGTGTTAGCCAGGATGGTCTCTATCTCCTGACCTTGTGATCCACCCGTCTCGGCCTCCCAAAGTTCTGGGATTACAGGCGTGAGCTATCACGCCCGGCCTGTTTGTTTCTTTTGTGTAGTAAATTACAATATAAAATTCTCGGCCAGGAGCAGTGGCTCAGGCCTGTAATCCCAGCACTTTGGGAGGCCAAAGCGGGTGGATCACAAGGTCGGGAGTTCGAGACCAGCTTGACCAATATGGTGAATCCCCATCTCTACTAAAGATACAAAAAATTAGCCGGACATGGTGGCGCCTGTAATCCCAGCTACTCGGGAGGCTGAGGCAGGAGAATGGCTTGAACCCGGGAGGCTGAGGTTGCAGTGAGCCGACATCATGCCATTGCACTCCAGCCTGGCCGACAGGGCCAGACTCGGTCTTTAAAAAAAAAAAAAAAAAAAAATTATTGAGGACAGAGCCCACATCTCACAGGATGGCACTAAGTTGTAGTAGGTGCATATTAGTAAGTACTAGGGGATAGAAGATAAATTCGGTGATCCTGACAGTTCCTCCTGCATTGACAAAAGGCCAAGATAACTGGTGGGGTATAGGGAGAGGTGAGGATAAAAGTAGGTTGGAATCACAGGAAGTTTTGCCAGCGTATATGTACTAATCCACCCACACTGCTCTGTCAACATCTCAGTTGGTGAGGGGGCGTGAGATATGTATTCGGATAAAGCTCCCTATAGGTGATTCTCATATTCCACCATCCTCACACTCCTGACTTATAATTACAGTTAGGAGAATGGAGAGGTGCAAAGACAAGAGCAAATATCAAATATCCACTTCAGCTGGAAATTATTAAACTTTTTTTTTTTTTTTTTTTTTTTTTTTGAGACGGAGTCTCGCTCTGTTGCCCGGGCGGGAGTGCAGTGGCCGGATCTCAGCTCACTGCAAGCTCCGCCTCCCGGGTTCACGCCATTCTCCTGCCTCAGCCTCCCGAGTAGCTGGGACTACAGGCGCCCGCCATCTCGGCCGGCTAGTTTTTTGTAGTTTTTAGTAGAGACGGGGTTTCACCGTGTTAGCCAGGATGGTCTCGATCTCCTGACCTCGTGATCTGCCCGTCTCGGCCTCCCAAAGTGCTGGGATTACAGGCTTGAGCCACCGCGCCCGACCTAAACACTTTCTAAAAAGAAAGAAGATAGGTCTTTCTTTTTCTTTTCTACTTTCCTTTGTGCCTCTAGCCATAGTAGTAGCAATAATACAGAGAAGGATATGAGTATATCTCCACGTCTCAGATGGTAAAGAAAGACAGAAGGAAAGAAAGAAAGGGCACATTATAACACTGAAAGCTGTCCATGACTATCCTCAAAGAGGCTCAGATGGCCTATTTTTGCATATCCAGGTGTTCTACTTGTCTGGTTGCAGTTGTTCTATATTCTTTTTTGTATCTTCCTGAAAAATTCCCTCAGGAAGATCCTGGGTCCATGACATTAATGTCCACTAGTACACTAATATTTTCTAATTTGGTAGTTCTTAAATTTGAACCAGCTTTTGAATAACCCGAAGTGCTTGTTAAAACACAAACTCCTAGAATCTACTCCTACAGTTTCTGATTCAGTAAGTGTGGGATGGCCGGGCGCGGTGGCTCACACCTGTACTCCCAGCACTTTGGGAGGCCAAGGCAGGCAGATCACGAGGTCAGGAGATCGAGACCATCCTAGCTAACACGGAGAAACGCTGTCTCAACCAAAAATACGAAAAATTTTAAGTGTGGGATGGAATCCAATAATTTATATTTCTAATAAATTCCCAGATGATGCGGATGCTGCCGGTCTCAGGACCACATTTGAGAACCACTGTTCTGCTTATTAGTAATTTCATATTTCCCACTGTAGATGGGAGGGAATATCCCAGGAACTAGGAAGGGTGATTGGGAATGCCAATCCCAATAGATGTTAATAGCAGAAGACTCTGTAATACTTGTGTGGGGAGAATAAATGCTCTTTTAGCATGATCATGTTCCGAAGTTTCACCAGCATTTGGATGAGACTGCTGTATAGTACTAGTGAGACTTTTAAACTAAAATTTGCCTTCCCTGTATGAGATTTCTCATTAAAAAAAAAAAGTGGAGAGAAATTTACAGCCCATGAAGATGTCCCTTTTCCCCAATCTAGCATGAAATATATTTTGGAGCCAGCCGCCTTGCTGTATCTTTATTTCTGTAACACTCTGAACCAATATCATCTCTCTCGGGGCATTAGCATTGAAGTTAGCCAAGGTGAAAAGTAGAAGAAAAATATAAATGGGTGTATGTACATATGATATATACTATATATATACAATGTTTATATATTTCAACATTGTGTATTATAATGTTAATGTTAATATTAAACTGTGTCTACATAGATACAGTTTTCTGGTTCACAATTTGCTGCTTTTTTTCTTTTCTTTTTCTTTCTTTCTTTCTTTTTTTTTTTTTTTTTGAGATGGAGTCTCCCTCTGTTGCCAGGCTAGAGTGCAATGGCTTGATCTTGGCTCACTGCAGCCTCTGCCTCTGGGATTCAAGCGATTCTTCTGCCTCAGCCTCCCAAGTAGCTGGGAGTACAGGCATGTGCCATCACGGCCAGCTGATTTTTGTATTTTTAGTAGAGATGAGGTTTCGCCATATTGGCCAGGCTGGTCTCGAACTCCTGACCTCATAATCTGCCCACCTAGGCCTCCCAAAGTGCTGGGATTATAGGCATGAGCCACCATGCCTGGCCTGCTGCTTTTTTTTTTTTTTTTTTGAGACAGAGTCTTGCACTGTCACCTGGGCTGGAGTGCAGTGGTTCAATCTCAGCTCACTGCAACCTCCACCTCCCAGGTTCAGGTGATTTCCTGCCTCAGCCTCCCAAGTAGCTGGGATTACAGGCTCCCGCCACCACACTCAGCTATCTTTTTTGTATTTTTAGTAGAGACGGGGTTTCACTATGTTGGCCAGGCTGGCCTCAAACTCCTGACCTTGTGATCTGCCAGCCTCACTCCCAAAGTGCTGGGATTACTGGCATAAGCCACCGAGCCCAGGCCCTGCTGCTTTTTTTCTATGTCTGATAATTTCTTGTTGGATATCAGACATTAAATGTTACGTTAAGTATTTAAATTTTGTTGTCTTTTTTCAGAGTTTTGGCCCACAGGTTAGTATTATAGTTAGGTTAGTTGCTGATCAACTTGATTGTTTGAAGGAATTTTTTTTTTTCTTGAGACAGGGTATCACTCTGTTACCCAGACTGGAGTACAGTAGAAGGATCATAGTTCACTGTAACTTTGAACTTCTGGGCTCAAGTGATCCTCTCACCTCAGCCTCCCAAGTAACTGGGACTGCAGGCACATGCCATCACGCCTGGTTGATGTTTACTTTTTATTTTTTGTAGAGGGAGGATCTGGCTGTGTTGCCGGGCTTGTCTTGAACTCCTGGACTCAAAGGATCCTTCCACCTCATCCTCCCAAAACACTAGGATTACAGGCGTGAGCCATCTGCCCGGCTGATTTTATCTTTTTGTCTGCTTGACCTATCACTAAGAAATAGATGTTAACATCTCTCATTATGATTGTGGGATCTTCTCTAAATCCTGTCATCCTTGGATTTGGATTCTTTTATCATATCTAGTGACCCTTTTTATCTTTAGTAATGCTTTTGCCTTAAAATATTGCTTTTTTCTGATATTAATAGATCGATACTGGCTTTCTGTTTTTGAGTATTTGCCTGCTATTCTCTTCCTTACTCTGTTTTCAGCTTTTCTATATTATTGTTTTGAGCTGTATCTTTTAAGAAGACTGAAAGAATTCAGTTAAACCCTGTTTTGTTACTGTAAAACAGGTGTCCCCCATAACATTAGCAATAATAGCTTGTGATAAAATATGCTTTTTCCTTCAAAATAGTTTTCTTGTTTTATATTTGGTTTTGAAGGTTGGTACAACATAGGGAAGACAATAGAAAGTAATTGGATATATTGTTGTAGAATCCAATAAAGAAAATAAAAAGTATAAGAACTTTAACAAGATCAAGCTGTGGAAACAATCTTTAGATGAAATCAGATCCTAAGTGCAAGGCCAAAGGATAAGAGAAAAAAACAAGAAGTTTTGAAATCTATAGAAAAGAAAAGTCTCCAAAGTGTGCAGTGTGAAGCTCCAGACACTACAACACCCAAGACCTGGTCTGAAAAGATCAGAAATGCCCGTGAATAGGATTGGAAGAGACTATTGAAAGAAAAGAATCATCCAAAACTTATAAAGCAAGATGTAGAGAGTAAGCCATAAGTATGATTTTTATAAGAACCTGTATTTGCACACATATATATGCGATTTGCACCCAGAGGCTTTAGTACTCTCACTGGCTTATTGTGTATGCTATGTGCCGATCAACTGTGATTCACTATTCTCCTTCCCAAGCCTTCTCCTCCTTGAGTATTCCCTATTTAAGTAAATGGCCTCCACCCATTAGCTTAAGCCAAAAATCTGAAAGTCATCCTTGATTCATTCATCCTTACCTCACAATCTACTGATCCTATTTCTTAAATATCTCATGAATCAGTCCATATTTTCCCCCTTCTCTGTCAATCCCCAATCCATTTCCTCCAGCTGCCTCCTAATTTGTTTACCCATATATATATTACAGTGTTTGTGCGCCATTATCTCCTCCACTCTGTACGTAGTGCCCAGAATGATGTTTTTAAAATGCAAGTGATCATGTCACTTTCCCGCTTAAATATATAAACCAAAAAGCAAAGAAACAAACAAAAAACTTAGATGCCTTTTCATTACCTACAGTACAAAGGCCAAATCCTTTATAAAGCCTCCAAGATCTGGATCCTGTCTTTCTACAATGTAGCCATGTTGGCTTTCCTTTCCACACTACTTCAAAATCAATTCAGTGCTGGATCCTATTCCTAAACTACTTTCCCCTCTTAGCCAACTAAGAAGTTTCTTAGGCAAGTCTTCTTCGTTTTTCATGTTTTAGCTTTGATATCTCAGGCTGAAGTGAGAGGATAGCCTGAGCCTGGGAGGTCGAGGCTGCAGTGAGCTGTACTCCAGGATTGGTGACAGAGTCAGACCCTGTCTCAAAACAAAGACAAACAAAAAACCCAACAACCACACAACACAACACAAACCAAAGAAAACAAAACACAAAACGCAAAAAAGGTATTTTGTGTTTCCATTTTTCAGATGAGAAAACTGAGGTTCAGAGATGAAAACTACTATTTATGGTCTCAAAGCAACTCGGGTGATCGTTAAATTATGATTATGCCACATGTTTTCTGTGTTTGACATTGAGTTATGGCCAGTATTGTAAAACTGTTTTTATGATTAGATAAAGGCTATGCTTAGAGAGTCTTATACTAAAAAATGAATCATTCCAAATCCTAAAAATGTTTCCAGCTGCATGTCCCATAATGCTCTAACCCTTCTTTTCTAAGGTAACAACATTGTTCTCAAAATAGAGATTTTGCCTCATATCAAACAGATTACAATTAGGGTGAACTAAATTATGAAAACCAAACTGAAAACAAAACACAGAGCTTTTTTTTTGTATACCAGTCTTCTAACTTATTCATGTCATGAAAGTGCAATTCTCCCTATGTTTGTAATTCTCTTTGCTTTGGCCGTAGTTCTTCCAACATAGCATAGCTTTCCAGCAATGTCATACATTTTCCTTTAAACATTATGTTCTAGTTGTGTGACTAACACTGACAAATTTGTCTGTGACAAGAGTTCTTCCTTACTACTTGGGCAGCTTGTCACCACTTCCCTTCAATGCAGGGTGGTTCTAAGTGAGTGCTCTTTTAGAGAAACTCCCAGTGGTGTCTGGGAGTGACCTCACAATCAAGTTAAGTAAGGTTTAGGGAGTTGACCAAACTCTCTGAACTGAATGAGGCTGATTTCATTTTTTGCTTCAATCACAATCATCTAATTGTTGAGACTCTCGGGCATCTTAAGCAAAAATGTAGAATTTACTCAAAATGTTTCTGCAGTGTAGCCTGTTTCTATGGCAACAGTAAGTAAACTGAAAAAATAATTTACTTATTTATTTAAGACAGAGTCTCACTCTTGTCACCTAGGCTGGAGTGCAGCGGCACAATCCCGGCTCACTGCAACTTCTGCCTCCTGGGTTTAAGCAATTCTCATGCCTCAGCCTCCAAAGCAGCTGGAATTACAGGCGCACGCAACCACACTCAGCTCATTTTTGTATTTTTAGTAGAGATGCAGTTTCTCCATGTTGGCCAGGCTGGTCTCAAACTCCTGACCTCATGTGATCTGCCTGCCTTGACCTCTCAAAGTGCTGGGATTACAGGTGTGAGCCACCGTGCCTGGCCCAAAAGAGTAAATTTAAGCTGGGTGTGGTGGCTCACTCCTGTAATCCCAGCACTTTGGGAGACTGAGGCAGGCAGATCACGAGGTCAGGAGTTCGAGACCAGCCTGACCAATATAGTGAAACCCTGTCTCTACTAAAAGTACAAAACTTAGCCGGGCGTGATGCCATGCGCCTGTAATCCTAGCTTCTCAGGAAGCTGAGGCAGGAGAATCACTTGAACCCGGGAGGCGGAGATTGCAGTGAGCCGAGATCGTGCCATTGCACTCCAGCCTGGGTGACAGAGCAAGGCTCCATCTCAAAAAAAAAAAAAAGAATAAATTTAAGTGAAGGAATTATAAGTGTGTGACTAAGAAAGGTTTCTTTTCCAGTTGTACCTTGCATCTGTCCAATTACTTGAAAAAAATATCCAAAGTATTTTTGAACCAACTTTTTTTTTTTTTGAGAAGATACAGTTTGCTCTGTTGCTCAGGCTGGAGTGCAGTAGTATGATCAATCCCACCTCAGCCTCTTGAGTAGCTGGGACTACAGGCTTGTAGCACCATGCTTGGCTAATTTTGTTTTTTTATTTTTTGTAGAGATGGAGCCTTACTGTATTGCTCAGGCTGGTCTCAAACTCTTGGGCTCAAGTGATCCTCCCACCTCAGCCTCTCAAAGTGCTGGGATTACAGGTGTGAACCATGGTGTCTGGCAGTATCAGTACTTTAATGCTAAAAACTTTTTTTTTTTTTTTAAGATGGAATCTCGCTCTGTTGCCCAGGCTGGAGTAGAGTGGTGCAATCTCAGTTCACTGTAACCTCCGCCTCCCGGGTTCAAGTGATTCCCCCGCCTCAGCCTCCCGAGTAGCTGGGACCACAGGCGCACGCCACCATGCCTGGCTAATTTTTGTATTTTTTCTTTTTTTTTAGTACAGATGGTTTTCACCATGTTGGCCAGGATGTTTCCATCTCCTGACCTCACCATCCGCCTGCCTCAGCCTCCCAAAGTGCTGGGATCATAGGTGTCAGCCACTGCTCCCGGCCCTAATGCCAAAAACTTTTAAATTGCTTGTAGATACAATATTTTCTGCAACCTGCTTTTTTACATCCTCAACATAGTAAAATGCTATAAGAATTATTAGGCACTGACATATTTAATAAAGCCATCACTAAGTTTTACTTCTCAATTTACTATTTTTTAATAGAGAATTTATTATATGTCCAATCACTTTGAAGGAAATCATACAAAGGCGGGAATAAAAAAAGATAAGACATGATTAAGAATTTAGCAAATAATTGGAAAGATGAAATTAGCATATGAGAAACAATGATGCAGCAAAAACCAGCAATGTCTGGAGCCAGAGTTAAGGAGGGTGTGGGGAAACAAACAAGTTAAAACATTGTTTCTGAGGCGGTACATTGGTAAGACTTTTTTTTTTCTTTTTTCTTTTTTTTTGAGATGAGTCTCATTCTGTCACCCAGGCTGGAGTTCAGTTGCACAATCTCAGCTCACTGCAACCTCCACCTCCTGTGTTCAAGCAATTCTCCTGCCTCAGTCTCCCAAGTAGCTGGGATTACAGGCACCATGCCTGGCTCATTTTTTTCTTAATTTTTATTTTTAGTAGAGATGGGGTTTCACCGTGTTGGCCAGGCTGGTCTCAAACTCCTGACCTCAAGTGATCCACTCACCTCAACCTCCCTTTTACCAGGGCTACTTTTTGTTTTTAACTTTTTTCATGGAAAATTTCAGACATGTACAAAAATAGTAAAATGCATGTTCAGGCGTCACCAAGTCACTCTGACAGTTTTATTTTCTTGGAATGCTCTTCCTCTAGACATAGTCACAAGGCTCACTTCCTCACACCTTTCAGAATTTAACTCAAATGACATTTCAGAGAGGTCTTCTCTGACTATTCTATTTAACACTGCACCTCAACACTTCTTCTGCCTCTTCCCTTTCCTATTTTTCACCATAACTTTGATCACCTTCTAACATTTTATAATTTTTTAAATGTTTTTTTTCTGATCTGTTCACAGTCTAATGAAATTATCAAATGTTTTCTTCACTGATATGTCCTAGTACCTAGAACAATTCCTGATACGTAGAAGGGCTTAACAGTCAATGAGTGAATGAATATTAATATGGAGAGTTGTTAAGAAAAAAGAAAAATAGGAAGCTGCCCCGTGGCCGGAAGTGGGCCTAGAGCGCCACAGGCCCAAGATGAAGCCGGCCGTGGATGAGGTGTTTCCCGAGGTCGTCGGGCCCTACGTGGACCTGCACGAGGCGGTAGGCAGCACCAGGTTCTTGATGGACTTGGCAACTAATGAAAAGGCTGTTCATGCAGAATTTTTAAATGGTTTTGAAGATCTCTTCCAGATGATGACATCCGGTGAGATGCCGTTTGGCTGCAGGCAGGGCCAAACCCTTGATACAGAGCCGTGGCGTGAGCCTGCACAGGACAGTTTCAGGTGATTTTAAAGAACATACGGAAATTCTTTGAAATTAGGGCCCGGTTAACCAAGAAAGACAAAATTGTACTTGACCACCTGGATGAGGCTGTTAATCTCTGAACATGACCAGGTTTTGTCTTCACTTCAATTAAAAGAAAGCAACGTCACACGCCAAAAAAAAAAAAAGAAAAATTACAACACAGTTTGGACAGTATTATATGACACTAGGGAAAAAACATGTGGATTGTGACAGAGGTAAAGCAGTCACCAAATATTCTCTACTCTGAATTTCCCTGCTACCTTGGTACCTAGGCAGGCTTACAATTACTAATATGGCAAATAAATTGTGAGCGGAAGGGAAGTATGTCAATTATGGGATGAGGCAGTAAAAGTTCCATGTATGATTTTCCAGTCCCTTTTCACTACTCTGGTCACTAAAGATGTCATGTAGTTCAGATTTTGTTCAGAATAGGGTGGAACTGCCATTAGCCTCCATCTCTGAGTGATTACATGGAGAAAGTGCCCTAACAATTGGTGTAAGACAAGAAAAAAACTTGTTGTGTTAAGTCACAGAGATTTGGGAGGTTGTTTGTTATTGCAAACTTATTCTGACTATATGCAAATATATGTACACAAATAGCATTTATTAAGCACGTACTATATGTCAGGCACAATGCTGAACACTTTACATATGTTATTTTATTAAACCTTCATCAAACTCTGAAAACCTGTACTATTATACTGAGATAAGAAAACTGGGACAAGGTGAGGACAAACCATTTGTCCAAGGCTGTCAGCTAAATGGAAGGGCTGAAAATGAAACCAGGCAGTCTGAAGAAACATCTACCAAGCTGTTAACAGTGGTTGATATGGTTTGGCTCTGTGTTTCCATCCAAATCTCATCTCAAATTGCAACCCCCAGGTCTTGAGGGAGGGACCTGGTGGGAGGTGATTGGATCATGAGGGTGGTTTCCCCCATGCTGTTCTTCTGATAGTGAGGGAGTTCTCATGAGAGCTGATAGTTTCGAAAGTGTTTGACAGTTTCCCGTTTGTTCTGTCTGTCTCCCTCCTGCTGCCTTGTGAAGGTGTGCCTTGCTTCCTCTCACCTTCTGCCATGACTAAGTTTCCTGAGGCCTTCCCAGCCACGTGGAACTGAATCAATTAAACCTCTTTTGTTTATAAATTACCCAGTCTTAGGTAGTATCTTTATGGCAGTGTGAAAATGGACTAACACGGTGGTTATCTTGAAGGCAGAAATATGGAGACTGATCACTCTTTGTTCTATATTTCTGTAATATTTCAAGGTTTTTTTTGTTTTGTTTTGTTTTTCCAACCTCCACCTCCCAGGTTCAAGTGATTCTCCTGCCTCAGCCTCCCGAGTAGCTGGGACTACAGATGTGTACCACCACACCCGGCTAATTTTTGTATTTTTTAGTAAAGACAGGGTTTCATTATGTTGGCCAGGCTGGTCTCAAACCGGCCTCAAGTGATCCGCCCATCTTGGCCACTCAAAGTGCTGGGATTACAGGCCTGAGCTGTGTCTATTTAAAAAAAAAAGAGTGATATGGTTTGGCTCTGTGTCCCCACCCAAATCTTACCTTGAATTGTAATAATCCCCACGTGTCATGGGAGGGACCCAGTGGGAGGTAACTGAATTATAGGGGTGGGTTTTCCTGTGGTGTTCTTGTGATAGTGAATAAGTCTCATGAGATCTGATAGGTTTTTTGTTTTTGAGATGGTGTCTCACTGTGTCGCCCATGCCGGGGTATAGTGGCGTGATCTTGGCTCACTACAACTTCCACCTCCTGGGTTCAAGTGATTCTCCTGCCTCAGCCTCCTGAGTCGCTGGGATTACAGGCGCCCACCACCACACCTGGCTAATTTTTGTATTTTTAGTAGAGACAGGGTTTCTCCATGTTGGCCAGGCTGGTCTCGAACTCCTGAACTCAAGTGATTCGCCCACCTCAGCCTCCCAAAGTGCTGGGATTACAGGCATGAGTCACCATGCCTGGTCAATCTGATGGTTTTATACAGGGGAGTTCCCCTGCACATGCCCTCTTGCCTGCTGCCATGTAAGACATGACTTTGCTCCTTCTTTGCCTTCTGCCATGATTGTGAGGCCTGTCCAGTCATGTGGAACTAGGAGTCCATTAAACCTCTTTCTTTCTCTCTTTCTTTCTTTCTTTCTCTCTTTCTTTTTTTGGATGGAATTTCACTCTTGTTGCTCGGGCTGGAGTGCAATGGCATGATCCCAGCTTTTTTTTTTTTTTTGGATGGAATTTCACTCTTGTTGCTCGGGCTGGAGTGCAATGGCATGATCCCAGCTTTTTTTTTTTTTTTTGACGGAATTTCACTCTTGTCACCCAGGCTGGAGTGCAATGGCATGATCCCGGCTCACTGAAACTTCGGTCTCCCAGGTTCAAGCAATTCTCCTGTCTCAGCCTCCCACCACCACCAGTCCTGGCAAATTTTTGTATTTTTTTAGTAGAGATGGGGTTTCATCGTGTTGGCCAGGCTGGTCCTGAAGTCCTGACCTCAGGTAATCCACCTGCCTTGGCTCCCAGAGTGCTGGGATTACAGGCATGAGCACCTCCTTTTCTTTATAAATTACCCAGTCTCAGGTATGTCTTCATTAGCAGTGTGAGAACAGACACACAGCTTCATTCATAAAAAAAAGAAAAAGTACAGCTGGGTACAGTGGCTCATGCCTATCATACCAGCAATTTGGGAGGCTGAGGTGGGCACATGATGGCTTGAACTCATGACTAGTCATGAGTTTGAGACTAGCCTGAGCAATGTGGTGAAACCTCATCTTTAATAAAGATACAAAAAAATTAGCTGGGTGTGGTAGTGCACGCCTGTAGTCCCAGTTACTCGGGAGGCTGAAGTGGGAGGATTGCTTGAGCCCAGAAGGCAGAGGTTGCAGTGAGCTGAGATTGTGCAGCCATACTCCAGCCTGGGCAACAGAGTGAGACCTTGTTTCAAAAATAAAAGGAAAATTGCTTGAGTTTCACTTGCATTATGGAAATAATAGTGCCCACTTTATGTCACAGGATTCATATGAGGATCAAATGAAATAATTTATAAACATGTTTAGAGAATGTCTTAACTTTTCTGCTGCTGTAATAGAATACCCAAGACTGGGTAATTCATATAAAAAGAAGTGTATGTGGCTCACAGTTCTGGAGGCTGGGAAGTGCAAGAGCATGGTACCAGTGTCTGTTGAGGGTCATCCCATGGCTGAAGGCATCACATGGAAGGAGTGGTGTAAGAGAAAGCAAGAGAGGGAGGAGCTGAACTCATCCTTTTTATCAGGAACCCACTCCCATGGTAACAGCATTAATCCATATTATGTGAGGGAGGAGCACTCATGACCTAATCACCCCTTAAGGGCCTCCCCCTCTTAATACTGTACCACGGCAATTAAATCTAAATGTGAGTTTTGGAGGGGACATTGAAACAATAACAGAGAATTAAAACTTTAAGACCATATTAAGTATGTACCATATTACCTTTTTTTTTTTTTTGAGATAGAGTCTTGCTCTGTCGCCAGGCTGGAGTACAGTGGCGCGATCTTGGCTCACTGAAACCTCCACCTCCCAGGTTCCAGTGATTCTCCTGCCTCAGCCTCCTGAGTAGCTGGGACTACAGGTGCGCACCACTACACTCAGCTAATTTTTGTATTTTTAGTAGAGATGGGGTTTCACCATCCTGGCTGGCCAGGATGGTCTCGATCTCTTGACCTCGTGATCTGCCCACCTCAGCCTCCCAAAGTGCTGGAATTACAGGCATGAGCCACCATGCCCAGCCTGTACCATATTTCATCCAGTCTTAGACACATCCATTGTATGACACACCATTAATTTATATACCACTAAGAAAGAAACAATGTGGCTAATTTAAAACTATAATATCTTATCACTTGGAACTTGTAATACCTAGTGAAACAACTCTTTTATACTTAATTAGACATGGATTGTTATATCTAATTCCTGTGCAAACATTAAGAGGAAAATATAAATGAAATAAATTGGTTAAGGTATTCTTTTTTTGAGGGGGATGGAGTCTCGCTCTGTCACCCAGGCTGGAGATCAATGGGTGCAACCTTGGCTCACTGCAATCTCTGTCTCCTGGGTTCAAGTGATTATCCTGTCTCAGCCTCCCGAGTAGCTGGGACTACAGGCGAGTGCCACCACACTGGCTAATTTTTGTATTTTTCTGAGACAGGGTTTCACTATGTTGGCCAGGCTGGTCTTGAACTCCTGACCTCGTGATCTGCCCACCTCAGCCTCCCAAAGTGCTGGGATTACAGGAGTCAGCCACTGTGCCTGGCCAAGGTATTCTTAAACTTCTTGTTCAGGCCAACATTCCTGAATCATTTCTCAACTGAATCATTGACATCCATGTTTTTCCACATAATAGCCTTATCTGTGCCAATGAGGATATTGTTGTTGGTTGGACATGGTGGCTCACACCTGTAATCTCAACACTTTGGGAGGCCGAGGTAGGCGGATCACAAGGTCAGGAGTTCAAGACCAGCCTGGCCAACATGGTGAAACCCCATCTCTACTGAAAATACAAAAATTAGTTGGGTGTGGTGGTGCGTACCTATAATCCCAGCTACTCAAGAGGCTGAGGCAGGAGAATTGCTTAATCAGAGCCCAGGAGGTGGAGGTTGCAGTGAGCTGAGATCACGCCACTGTACTCCAGCCTGGGCTACAAAGTAAGACTCCCTCACAAAAAAAAAAAAAAAAAGAATATTGGTGAATGCAGCATTTCTTCTAAGAATCTAGAAAAATAAATAAAAATCACCAAAGGACATACCAATGGTTCCATTAAACCAGAAGTTGAGACTGTCTCCTGGTTATCTTGGGCTCATCATTGCCAACTGAACCTACCTATAGGCAAAGAAAGGGGTTAACTGTACTGGCCAGAGTGATCGACTTTGTCTATTAATGAGAAATTGGGTTCTTATGGCCCAATGTGGGTAAGGAGGAGGATATCTGGAATGTATGAGATCTCTGGGGGTACCTCTTACAAGTCTTGTGTTCTGTGATTTTATATAATTGCTTACATTTCACTTTTTGCTAATTTATAAAACATACAGCAGTTTGTTGTACAGGAGAAAATCACTGAAAACATTTGACCAGAAATATGATAAGAAAAACGGGGAGGGCCATATGCTTAAGATTAGTGGTGTGTACATAAGTATTTTTTTAAATTTTTGTTTGTTTTGAGACAGGGTCTTGCTCTGTGGCCCAGACTGGAGCGCAGTGATGCAATCATGGCTCACAGCAGCTACCTCCCAAGCTCACGTTATCCTCCTACCTCAGCCTCCTGAGTAGATGGGACTACAGGCACATGCCACCATGCCTGCCTAATTTTCACTATTTTTTTGTAGAGACAGGTTTTTGCCATGTTGCACAGGCTGGTCTCAAACTCCTGGGCTCAAGCTCAAGATCCACTTGCCTAGGCCTCCCAAAATGTTGGAATTACAGGTGTAAGCCACCACACCCAGCCATGAGTGTTTATTTTTATTTATGCCTTACATATTCTTTTTTTTTTTTTTTTTAGAGACAGGGTCTTGCTCTATTGTCCAGGCTGCATTCAACCTCGTGGGCTCAAGTGATCCTCCTGCCTCAGCCTCTGGAGTAGCTGGGACTACGGATGCACACCACCACATCCTGTTTACGCCCTATATATTCTTTTGTATATATGGGTGTAAAAACAGAGATAAAAACAGAGATGTGGATGCCATCAGCTCACTGATATTTGAAGTTCTGAGAAAGCATAAATCAGTAAAGGAGTTAACTGAAATTTAAATCTCACAAATGAGCAAAAAATATAATTTCTAGTATACGATCTATGCGGTTCTTTGAATACTATTGCTTAAGAATAAAATACTTTGCGATTTCAATAAATCAAAAATTATGATACAAGGCAAGGAAGGGGAGCTACTAGCTAGGAGACTTTTGTAAATTATGTAACATCTTTGAATCTCTGTTTCCTTATCTGTTAAAATAGGGACAAAGTGCTACTTAGGTAAGACACTTCAGAAATGGGGCTCTGAAAAAAGTCACTTTTCTTCTCCTAACGAAAGGTTTCTAAACCTCAGCACTCCAGACATTTCAGGCCAGGTAATTCTTTGTTGTGCGGCGCTGTCCTGCCCATTGTAAGGCGTTTAGCAGTATTCCTGGCCTCTACTCACCTGTGCCCTCCACCATCTGGAGATTCCAATGGCACCTCTCTCCCAGATGAGAGGCTGAAAATGATTCATACATTGCCAAATGTCTCCCGGGCGGCAAAACTGTTGCAGTTTTTATTGGATGGGTTCATCCAATAAAGGGTTTGAGGGACTGAGAAATGAAACAATAGTCTCGAAGGAGTAGAATGCAGTGGCCCTAACTCCTAGTTTCATGAAGGCAGGAACTGTGACTCAGAGGCCTGGGGATGCGGAGCTCTGAGCTGCCAGTTGGTAGGAAAAGTCCTAATTAATGGATTGAATCATGAAGGGAGGGCAACAAGGGACAAATGGAGAGGGCCAGTGGTCGAGTCTCAGGATCAAAGAGGCCCACACTGGTCACCACTTAACGCTGCTGGGCTGACTGCTAGGTAGACGTACGCAGATAAACTGAGACAATGACGCGGTGGGAAAGGCCTTGTGGAGGGAGGAGGAGGAGCCGGGAGAGCCCAGCTTTGGTCCGGCGGCCACCGCCCCGGGCGCCAACGCGAA
>NW_012119265.1:1128267-1134735 GCF_000951035.1 Colobus angolensis palliatus | reverse complement strand
TGAGGGGGCAGAGGCGGGGTGGAGGCGTTGGCGCTGCCACGTCTGGGCCGCGGTTCCCGACTGTGGCGCGGGCGGTGGAGGAGGAGGTGGGGCTGGCGCTGAAGCCGGATCCGGATCCGGTGCTGTGCACCCTGGTGAGGGAGAGTCCGACGCGCCTGGCAAGGAGCGCCGACCGCGGGGCCTCTACGGGTGAGGAGGGACCGGGGCCGGGGCTCGAGAGCTGGACCTTGTGTCCTGGGGGCTGGGGCGGGCCTGCCTTCAGGTTTATCTAACAGGTGTGACTGGTGCCCCGGCGAGGCCCCCGGGGGTGGAGGAGCCGGGCATTAATCCTCGCCAGCTGGGTGCACATGGTGTGGAGCGCGGGTCCCAGGAAGTTGAACGCACGCGCGCCTGGAGCAGAGGTTAACGATGATGGCCAGCGGTCCGGCCATACGAGGGTCTTGGCCTGGCAGGACTGGAACTGGGACTGGGGTCGGAACTTCGCTTCCCAGACTTTGGCGTGGGAAATGAGACAGTTGGTCGCGCTCTCTGCAGCCATCGGTTTTGAATGGACACGAATGTCCCAGGCCCCTTCTATTCCCGGGCGCATCCCACGGTGGTCGGGAGCCACTGAGGCAGCTGCTCCGAAGACCACCTCCGCACCGACTAGGTCGGCGCTTTCCCCACGGTACAGAGGGACATCCTTTGTCTCCTTTTCCTAGGCTCCTACCTCTAGAAACACCGAGTAGTGTACTGTGATTTCTGTTGTAGGAACTGATGTTTATGTAAGCCAAACTAATTTAAAATTTTCATACAAAATTGAACGGACGATTATACGATTCGTTTTGTTAGGATAATCCCTCATGAACGAATCCTAGAATGGATCTCAAGAAATTTAGGCAGGATTTGCCAAATAGGGGAGAGAGCGCTAGCTGTATGGTATGATGATGTGAAGATTGGGGTCTGCTGAGGATGGTAATCGAGGTCAAGATGCGAAAACAAGAGGATTCTAGCCCCAGGTCAC
The DNA here is from genome assembly GCF_000951035.1 of Colobus angolensis palliatus. Lineage (NCBI taxonomy): Eukaryota > Metazoa > Chordata > Mammalia > Primates > Cercopithecidae > Colobus > Colobus angolensis. Next base: position 1,133,732 of record NW_012119265.1, on the reverse strand, counting down.
TTATATGCTGTGTTACCTAAGGGGCAAGTCTTGGGAGTTCCAGGTTCTCCAGCTTCCTCATCTGTAGACTGGGAATAACACCTAGATTGTAAAGGTCAAATAAACTATCAGAAAATACTTTTGAAAACTCATGCAGTTACACAGTTTAATAAACATGGCCAGGTGTGTTAAAAATCATTAACGAAATAGATTCAGAATGGATTCTTGTTATCGAAATTGTTATAAAATGAATATAGAGGAATCCGAAGTCTGCCCCTCCCCCATTCACCTGTACTTAGAAGGTGCCCCAGGAGCTCTTGAGAAATACTTAGAGTGGTTTAGATTTGGCCTTAGATTATGTTTTTAAAATCTGTAGATCGACTTTTAAAATCTTCATCTCCGGTGTCTATTACTTGTTGCTCTCAGTTGGTTGCTTCTAGCAGCAGCCTCTCTCCCCAATTCGTATTCCAATCTGATACCGAGGCTCAGAAGCCAAATAGTTGAAATTTTGTTTAAAAATATTCAATTGAGTGAAAAAATATTAAATTGACGTGATGACTAGTAAAAATGAATTTGGTGTATGTTTTCCGCGGTATTGTGGCAGTTTGGGAATTTTTTTTTTCTGTCCTTCTGGATTTTCTGAAATGTGACCTACAAGTAAGTCTTATTTGTTATTCATTCACTAGGCATTATTGGGCTAGGGTTAGGCTTAAACGGGTCTTCTAAACGCCCGCTAATTTAGCAGTTAATCAGAAAAGGTTCTGAGGAATACTTAAGGAGGGTTAGTGTTTACTATACTTTTTAAAGTTAATCTAAAAACTTTAAAGATCCTAATGATACGAGATTTTGCTTCATGCAACTGTGCAATTTTATTTGCAGAAATTTCCTGGTTTTGCAGTATCTGGGCACCTGAAGATGCTAAAAGATTATTTATATAAAGTTACTTATTTAATTATGTTCTAAAACCCTTTGGAACTGAGTTTCAAGTCATATCTTGCTTCACCTTGCCCAGTACATTAGTTGGGCACCAGCAGAATTTTACCGTTTTGAGGACAGAGTGAGCTAAAGTGGGCCTTCAGTATGGCTCTGTTTTGTAGAAGAGCCCATAAAAACATTTTTGATCTTAATTTCTGATTGCCTGGTTAATAGATTCTTATTTCAATCTGGAATGCTTTGTTTAATGTGACTAGTCTGATTCCCATTTTCCAAATGTAGGTTCTAAGTGCTGCTTATGACTTAATTTTTAACCCTTGTACAAATAAGGTAGGGAATATATCTACTCTAGTGCACCTTCAGTGTAATGGTTAAGAGCAGAGTCTGAAGTCATACTACCTAGCAGGACTGGCTAAGTATCTGTAGTAATCCAAATTAAAATGCAGAGTTCTTTGTTAAAAAGTTAAGAATTTCAAAACAGTGGCAGCAGGGCATTAAACTAAGTGACCTGTGCCCTCTGCACAGGTCAGGGGCTTCTGAAGCTGGCCCTGTTGCCTCATTTTGAATCCTCACTCTGTTCCTTATTGGCACTGTAACCTTGAGCAAGTTACTGTGCCTGCTTCCTTATCTGTAAAATTGGGATAATGATACATCGTTCACTGTATTTTTAAGTTAACATATAGAAAGTTTTCATTAAGTGTTAGCCAATATTATTTATTTTTATGATCATTCGTGGAATAGGACTGTCTCTAAAGTACAAGAAAATATTAGTATTTCCTGGTTAAAACTCATTAGTTAAGGGCTTCATAATCCTAGTTGTTTTCCTGTATGCTTCTTCCCTGTCATGAAAATTATTAACCCTATTTTTCATGTTTTCTAGACCACATTTTTATTGTAAACACAGATTTTATAGGAAAAAGGAATCTAGTTAAATGTGGTTAAGGTTGATTTAAATTCTCTTTTGAGTTTTCTTTGAACTTTGTATTTACAACTATGTTTAATAGTGTGACCAAAATGTTTAAATAGTGTGTGTGCTGCCTTGAGGAATTTACGTTTTTAATACTGTACACATTTCACTTTATTAATAAATACTTAGCCTGTTTATCTACATACCTGAAAAACAATGTTGCTACCTACCTTTCAGATGAGAGTACACACAAAAACCTCAAGGATCCCATTTAGACAAAACACTAAAACACATGGATTCAAATTCATCTATTAAAAACTTGTTTCGGCTGAGCATGCTGGTTCATGCTTGTAATTCCAGAACTTTGGGAGGCCGAGGCTGGAGGATCACTTGAGGTCAGGAGTTCAAGACCAGCCTTTCCAACATGGCAAATCCCCAACTCTACTAAAAATACAAAAATTAGCCAGGCGTGGTATAAGTCTGTAGTCCCAGCTACTCGGGAGGCTGATGTGGGAAGCTGAGGTAGGAGGATCACTTGAGCCCAGGAGTTCGAGGCTGCAGTGAGCTATGACTGCACCACTGCACTCCATCCTGGGTAACAGAGTGAAACCCTGTCTCAAAACAGAATAAAGCAAAACAAAAAACCTATTTTGAATGGATATTAAACTTGTTAAATTTGAAATGACTGCTTGATCATCACAATTTCTGTATTTTCCTTAATACTGTTAGAACTAGGTATAGTGTGTGCAGCATAATTTGAATCCTTTGTGTGTGTGTGTGTGTGTGTGTGTGTGTGGCTGGGGGGACCTCTCAGCAGTCTACATTATAAACTGTGTTATTCTTTTCTATGCAAGAATGCTAACTTTTGGTATAACATAAACATAACAGCCTGTCATTCTTTTTGCAGTCCCTGTAACCAGCACAGTGCCTGATTCATGAATTAAAATAAAGGTGAAAAAAATGAACAAGAATTTATGAACTTGAATTTTAAATTTATTGCTAACTAGCATGTATCTTATTGAATACTTGCTGTATTCCAGGTATTGCTAAGTGCTTGACTGCATACAGTCATGCATTTAATTCTCCCAGTAATTTCATCTCCATTTTACAAATGAGGAAACTACATTCTAAGAGCTTAATTACCTTAGTACGTACCACACAGTTGACATTTGAACACCAGGTCTGAATCCAAAGCTCATGCTCTTTCTATGCCTAGGTTTAAATCCTGGCTTCACTAGTTTTGTGGCCTTGGCAAATTATTTAACATTTTCTCATCTGTTAAAACTGTAGATAATAACCACACCTAACCTGTAGGATGGTTGAAATAAATGAATTAGTAAAGTTCTTTCAATAGTCTGGCACATAGGAAGTGCTAAGCAAGTGTTAACTTCTGTTGTTACATCACATCACGCTACCTTCCCATAACTACTATATTGTAGCACTGCTTATATAGTTACATAGGATTACACAGGCAGAAACTTACTAGTTTAAGGAAAAGTTAAGAATATTAGCCCTAAAGCATACTGTGACTTATGCAATAAGGAACAATTGGGAGTTAGGTTATTGGGCAAATTGTTCTCTCATTAAAATACGGTTTCTTTAACTGGATATAGAAATAAGTTGGGGACTGCTTTTTTTGGATCTCTAATCCAAAAATCCAACACTCCAAAATTTGAAACTTTATTGAGGGCCAACATGATGCCACAAGTGGAAAATTCCACATCTGATTTCATGTACAAAAAGTTTTCCATGCACAAAATTATTTAAAATATTGTGTAAAATATTTGTGCTATCCGTATAAGGTGTATATGAAACACAGATTAATTTTGTTTTGACTTGGGTCCCATCCCCAAGATATCTCATTATATAAATGCAAATATCCCCAAATCTGAAAAAAAAAATCCAAAATCTGAAATATTTCTGGTTCCAAGCATCTTGGATAAGGAATACTCAACTTTTAACTGTTGGGAAGCATCTGTTTCTTTCAGCAATTCTGTGCTGCACAGAAGCCCCCGGCCCCAGTTTTATGCTTTATATGATTTGTTTTTCCTCCTTCCTATCATTACTTCTCTGCTATTTAGTCTCAATTTTAAAACACTACAACGAGTGAGAACCTGCTCATTTCTAAATGTTCAAAAAAGGGGGGGAAATATCATGATCACTTTTCAATAGCATGAAAAACACCAGCTGTTTTTAAGCTGCTTAGATGTAACTGAGAAACTTACACTATACATTTTAATTTTAATTATTTAATTTTTTTGAGATGGAGTTTCACTCTTGTTGCCCAGGCTGGAATGCAATGGTGTGATCTCGGCTCACTGCAACCTCCACCTCCCAGGTTCAAGTGATTCTCCTGCCTCAGCCTCCCAAGTAGCTGGGATTACAGGTGGCTGCTACCACACCTGGCTAATTTTTTATTTTTAGTAGAGATAGGGTTTTGCCATGTTGGTCAGGCTGGTCTCGACCTCTGGTGATCTTCTGTCCCCACCTCCCAAAGTGCTGGGATTACAGGTGTGAGCCACCATGCCTGGCCCACACTACAGATTTTTAGAAAATCGGCTGTGAAAACAAAATCCTTCAGTGTATATCTATCATAGCCAAGATAAAGTATTTCTGAGAATGCCAAAAAAAATTAATTTGAGCCTGTTCATCAATTATCTTCTATTCATAGTTCATTTAAAACAAAACAAAACAAAAAGCTACATGTGGCCAGGCATGGTGGCTCACATGGTAGCTCTTAAATTTTTTATATTATGTTCTTGGATTTTATTATTGAGCCAAGAAGTCATCCGTTTCAACAGGAAATTGCAAGGGGAAAAATAAAAAATAAAAAAAAAGTAATCTCTTAGTCTTACTTGCCAATAAAGAAAACTTTCAGCCATGCGCGGTGGCTCATGCCTGTAATCCCAGCACTTTGGGAGAGTGAAACTCTGTCTTAAAAAAAAAAAAAAAAACTACATGCCCAATAAGTTTTCTTTTTCCTTGAGAGGGAATTTCACTTATTGCCCAGGTTGGAGTGCAAAGGCACTATCTCAGCTCACCGCAACCTCTGCCTTCCAGGTTCAAGCGATTCTCCTGCCTCAGCCTCCTGAGTAGCTGGGATTACAGGCATGCGCCACCACACCCATCTGATTTTTGTATTTTTAGTAGAGGCAGGGTTTCCCCATGTTGGTCAGACTGGTCTTGAACTCCCGACCTCAGGTGATCCGTCCACCTCGGCCTCCCAAAGTGCTGGGATTACAGGCATGAGCCACCGTGCATTGCTGAAAGTTTTCTTTTTTGGCAAGTAAGACTGATAGATTACTTTAAAAAAAAAAAAAAAATTTCCCCCTTGCAATTTCCTGTTGAAACAGATGACTTCTTGGCTCAATAATAAAATCCAAGAACATAATGTAAAAAATTTAGGAGCCCATGAAAAGTCAGCTATACATTAGTAGCACAAACCCAGAGGAAAAACATGTTTTAAAAGACCTGATAATAGCCGGGGGCGGTGGCTCATGCCTGTAATCCCAACACTTTGGGAGGCCGAGGTGGGCAGATCACCTGAGGTCTGAAGTTCCAGACCAGCCTGGCTAACATGGCAAAATCCCGTCTCTACTAAAAATACAAAAAATTAGCCAGGCGTGGTGTCACATGCCTATAATCC
>NW_012119265.1:1119738-1128217 GCF_000951035.1 Colobus angolensis palliatus | reverse complement strand
AAAAAAAAAAAAAAAAAAAGAAGTAGAAGAAATGAAAATTATTTGACAAGATTAAAACAATTTATATATTTTACTAAAAGTTTATATAGTATAGTCTATGTAGATTAAAAAGTACCACTTGTCTTTTCTGTGAATTATAACTATTCATTTGTTAAAAACGCCTAAGAGCAATTATAGTGGGACATCTAAGGTCCTTTTTAAACAGTGAATTAGTAAACCTCAGCATATGTGTTTCTACCCTGATTTATTTTTTCATGGGTATCTGAAGCCTCTCCTAAGTTTTTTCAAAAATAGAGTATCACAAAATTGAGTGAAACACAATACTTAAAAATGTATTGTACTAGATTTGCCAAATTCATAAAATGTTGATGGAAGCTTTACTTTTTAATGTGATTATAATGGCACTATTCTGGTCATTATCCTGTTTTATTTATTTAAATTTTTTAAAGTTGAAGAATTAAATACTTTAATGGTTCTAATCTTTTGCATTCCATGTTACATTAAACCTGTTCATATGAGTAGTCTTCCGTTAGAATCACATCTGTGCTTTTCTTGAGTCTGCTACTGAACTATTAGATCACGTCATAATTCATAAAATTTTAGTTTTATGTGCTCTTTGTAAAACGAACTTGCAAAGAAAATACCAGTGTTTCTCACCCCATTGACTCACGCCACGCCATTTTGGATTTCCCTCCATGCAGCCAGCTATAGTTGGCTTTCCAAAACAACAGAAATCCTTCACCAAGAATGCGCTACTTACCTGCTTATGGCCTATGCAGACGAACTGATCTGTCCTTTGTGAAACGCAACAAAGTTAGTTCTGTCTTTTCAGAAGTCCTACAACCTTGGCAAAGAGTAGTTTTATCAGGTAAATTCTGGTAATTAAAAACCCATGTTAAAAATTAGCCCGCCGGGCGCGGTGGCTCAAGCCTGTAATCCCAGCACTTTGGGAGGCCAAGGCGGGCGGATCACGAGGTCAGGAGGTCGAGACCATCCTGGCTAACATGGCAAAATCCCGTCTCTACTAAAAATACAAAAAATTAGCCAGGCGTGGTGTCACATGCCTATAATCCCAGATACTCTGGAGGCTGAAGGAGGAGAATCACTTGAACTGAGAAGGCGGAGGTTGCAGTGAGCTGGGATCGCGCCACTGCACTCCAGCCTGGGCAACAGAGTAAGACTGTCAAAAAAAAAAAAAAAAAAAAAGACCTGATAATAAATGGGATTTTATAGTTTAAAACTTACTAATTTAGTCACTTAGCCATTTTTTATCTGATAGTAGGCATGATTTTTCTATTTATCTGCAGTGGTGGAATTTAATGTTAGATTCAGGATAGGTTGCAGTTAAATATCTTGCATATCTGCTAAAGAATGCTTCTAAATGCATTAATTTATATTAACTTTCTCAACAATCATTATTTTCCTTTTATTAAATAAAATGACTTAATATTTACATTTTTATTTTAGACCTTACTAGAAAGATGAAACCTGATGAAACTCCTATGTTTGACCCAAGTCTACTCAAAGAAGTGGACTGGAGTCAGAATACAGCTACGTTTTCTCCAGCCATTTCCCCAACACATCCTGGAGAAGGCTTGGTTTTGAGGCCTCTTTGTACCGCTGACTTAAATAGAGGTAATGTACACAATCCTGTATAAAATTAGAGTTAGCTTTCCATTTTTCTCTATAAACATTGTGATGCAGATAATTTTAAAAAAATATTTGACTTTTGGACTTTTTTTGTATAATACTTAGTTTTTAAAGTGATGGACAATCGATTCCAATGAGTGTGTGTCATGGCTAAGACCAAATATTACTGTGAAATATTTAAAATGAGTTAAATATGACATCATTCCTTCCTAATTAAGCCAAAAAGATTTCTCATGAACAAAAATTAAATTATCATGTATAATGACACATAAGGAGGAATCTTAAGCTGGTTGGGGAATGAGGGTGGAAATAATTTTCCTTCGATAAGTTGAAAGGGTTTTTGTAGGTTTATTTCTTTTTTTTAACATGTAAATTCTCCAAGTTAACTTCCTTAAACTTTGGTAATTAAAAGTCAACTTTGTACTTTTCACAATTATCTCTTTGCTAGACAGCCTGAAGGGCCTAATTTTGGCCTAATTAATTATTGAGTGTAGAAAAGTTAAGATTTTCAGAATTCCAGGTGCAGTTTCACATTAATTTCAGGTAACACTAATGAAATTCACTAGAAATTACAATTTTAAAGAGTGTGTAATCTTAACAGTGTACTTATACTTTAATTTGCAAATATTGTATTTGGCCATATTGTACCTTTAAGTAAAACCAAATCACATATTTGGGAAAATTTGGCACCCTTTACATTGAACTTAATGTAAAATATAATACATTGAATAATGTATGTTCTGGGTCTATAAACATTGGATATTAAGGTCAGCACTATTTAAAACATCTTATGCAGGCAGAAGCACTGGTAAAACCTGTTATTATTTTTGTTATATGTAGTAATTATAGAAGAATAGGGTTCACTTTATATTCTAATAATTAAAAGATTATAGAAAGTTCTAAAAAAAAATTGCCCATAAGCCCACCTGCTTAATATATTGCTTACTTTCATACTGTCTTCCTTTTGCTCATCTCGTAATTTGAAATCTGTTTTTCAAAACTAGGTTTTTTTAAGGTATTGGGTCAGCTAACAGAGACTGGAGTTGTCAGCCCTGAACAATTTATGAGTAAGTACTATCATCTCTTTTTCCTGAAATAAAGGGAAACATGATTTCATTTTTGTTTAGAGCTGTTTAATGCCCACTTCTGTTTTTGTTCAAATAGCTGGAAATTATTCAAAGAACAAATTAGCTGTTTTCTTATTTAAATTAATGTGGCTGAGTTGTTCTAGAATCCAAATGTACCAGTAACTTTGTTTTGCAAACTATCTGACTACTTTATTAGATAATTACTGTACCATAGGACCTAGGTGTTAGCTCTAGAGGTTTTTCATTTTTTTATTGTAGTATTTCCCTTACTGTGGTTATATTTACATAAATTTCATTACCGAATCAAAGTTAAGACCATATGCTTTAAATTTATTTTGGGGTTTATTTGTATTGAAGTTTAAGGTTAGCAGGTATCTTAAAGAGTCAGTCCACCCAACCCTGTCCCCCTTCTTTTAGACATATGAGAAAATGGGAATTTAGAGAGATCCAAAGACTTGCCCAAGATCACAGGTAGTTATTGCTACGGTGAGGAATAAAACCTTAATTCTGTCCAGTGCTCTACCACTGCTTTTTCCTGTTATAAAGGAAATGAAGTATTATTATCATTACTAAATATTTAGTAATATTTAATAGCTGAGGACTTACAATTCTTCATTTCCTTATAATAGGTAATTTTTGTATTGAACTCTGTTTGACCCTCCTCCTGAGAATGAGGACCATCATTTTGATTCTCATTTTTATTTTCATTCATTATTTCTTTTTCCCATTTTAGATCTCTATCTGGAATGAGACTATAGAAATTAACAATATGAGAGACTATTAGCCTCAGTTTTTATTCCTGAATTTTTCTTTGTGTGCACCTCAATTAGATGAGAAACCATATTATTTCAGCAATAGTACTGACAATCCATTTGAGGGGAAGTATCTTTGCACCTATTTGCTGTGTGACTTGGAAACGTTACTTGGAAACAGATGTTTTACCTCCTTGCAAGGTGCTCTCAAAGCAAACGAGCAAGTCATGTTATCACAAAACACTTTCCATCACAACGGGAAAATTAAAATCTATTTTGTAAAAATATTTTGAAACCGAAAGACTAAAAATTCTAGAATTGAGCCATGTAAATATGCTCTTGTTAAAATGTGCATAGGTTTGTTATATTTGAATATCTATTGAGTATAAAAGTTTAAGAGATCTATTTAAAGTAAGTGAAGAAACTGAAGTTTTCATTAGTCATGGAAGTGGCAATATCAGCCGTTTACTTGTATTTTAAGTGTTGTTCATCTAAAATAGCTATATTAGTCTTTATTTTGCTAGCAGATATTTTGAATGTGTAGGTTATATTCCAAATGATACTAATTGCTGATATTTCAACTACTTGGTAATATTTTCTTTAGAAATGGAAGGTAAATTACTATAGTAAAATAGCTTTAAACATTTAGTAGTTAAGTCAGCTAATCCTAGTATTTTTCTGGCTCTGCATAAAATTGAATGTCTACTGTGTAACAGTTTGTTGTCCAATTTCCACAGAATCTTTTGAGCATATGAAGAAATCTGGGGATTATTATGTTACAGTTGTAGAAGATGTGACTCTAGGACAGATTGTTGCTACAGCAACTCTGATTATAGAACATAAATTCATCCATTCCTGTGCTAAGGTATGTACTGCTTATAAGTAAAATGGACGGGTATTTTCTAGCACAACTGACTGAGTTTCCATTAGACAAATCTGTTTTCTCACTGGTTTTTGGTGCTTCTTAGAAATCCCTTTTTCCAGTGTGTTCTGAGAGCTTTAAGAAAGAAAATGTATTAACAATATGAATTGTATGCTAAAATTGTTCCGTAAGGTGGATCAATTTGGTATACCCATAGAGAAACTAAACTATTTAGCAGTAATGCACAAAATCCCTAATGTTACTCTTAAAAACAATACTTTGAATATACTACATGAGCACAAATTTGTTTCCAGATGATAAAGGGTTCAGAATATTATTCTGTTTGAATTATGATACATCTAATGCATGTAGTGCCCTTTCATCCCTGAATAACTCACATAAAACAGTAAATAAAAAAAAGAGAGAAAACCTTAAGTAATTCAGTGAGAATAAGGTAGGAACACTTGGGATGTGTTCTGTGACACTTAAGAATTTTGGTGGGGTTTCTGTACTAGACATTAATTTTATTTGGATATCTAAAATAACTTTCTAGCAAGCAAGGAGTAGAATGATCGATATATTCATGAAAAGGTTACATTTTGGTGATGTTGATCAACATCCTAATATTTGTGTAAAGACACGGGGTGGGAAGGTTGGGGACACAGCCAAAACAAGTTTAGGTCACAAGTTGACTCATATACTATTTCCTCTAATAAGTAAAAACATCTTTAAATTATTAACTTTTAATAGTAGTACTCTCATACTAGTAGGAAACAAACTTTTGGGCTAATCAGATTTGCCCCAGCTTCTCTGTCATATTTAAAAACAAAGGAAACGTTCAACTATTACAGAATATTCTATGATCTCTTTCTCATAAGTTGTAGAAATATATACTAAAACAGCCTTCACTGTATAATATTTTTTGCATTTGGTTTCTGTGAAGTTCAAGTTTACAAAATATACTTCTTATTATCAGTAAATTCTTACTCGTTTTAGCTAAAAACAAAAGTAAATGCTTACTCCTTTAAACATTGTAAATATTTTCAGAGAGGAAGAGTAGAAGATGTTGTTGTTAGTGATGAATGCAGAGGAAAGCAGCTTGGCAAATTGTAAGTAGGCAGAAACAAGGTAACCCTGGATAAATTTTGTTCCAATTTAGTTTCTTACCAAGATACTTGTTTGAAGTTCTTTTTGGCTTCATTAATTTTGAACTCACTCCAATAGTTTAGACTGAATTTCATGAAGAAATAAAGTATTATTATACATATTTTGCCTTAAAGTTTGAAAATTGGAAGCATACTTCTTTACAGACAGTAACATCTTGAAATTATTAACTTTTCATAGTAATACTCTCATACTAGTAGGAGATAAACTTTTGGGCTAATCAGATTTGCCTCAGCTTCTCTGTCATATTTAAAAACAAAGGAAGTGTTCAACTATTACAGAATATTCTATGATCTCTCCTTCTCATAAGTTGTAGAAATCTGAAACAGCCTTCACTGTATAATCCCCTATATGTTTATCTAAATCATTTAAAATAAATATAAATAAGTGGTATTGATTTATTACCCTTTTATACGAACTTGCATCTTACAATTTTTAGTTTTTGAGACAGGGTCTGTTTTTGACGGCTCTGTCACCCAGGCTGAGGTGCAGTGGCTCAATCTCAGCTCACTGCATGCTCAGCCTCCTGGGTTCAAGCAATCCTCTTCAGCCCCCCAATTAGCTGGGACTACAGGTGTATGCCACACCTGGCTAATTTTTAAAAATTTGTAGAGGTGGGGCCTCATCATGTTGCATAGGCTGGTCTCAAACAGTCCTCCTGCCTTGGCCTCCCAAAGTGCTGGGATTACAGGTGGGAGCCACTGTGCCTGGCCTAAGAACTTGCTTTTTAACATTAGCTCTTCTGAGTTTTAAGGAATTAACAAATATTAAATACCTGCTTATGTATCAGATGCTATTCTAGATATTTGGAATACTTCAGTGAACAAAACAGACCAATTTCTTGTGTTCTAGTCCATTTAATTTTATACTTTTTTTTTTTTTTAAAATAGATGGGAGTCTTTTTCTGTTGCCCAGGCTGGAGTGCAGTGGTACGATCACAGCTCACTGCAGCCTTGAATTCTTGGGGCTCAAGTGAGCCTCTCCTCTCAGCCTCCCAAGTAGCTGGGACTACAGGTGCACACCACTGCATCCAGCTAATTTTTTGTAGAGACAGGGTTTTGCTATGTTGCCTAGGCTAGTCTCCAACTTCTGGATTCAAGTGATCCTTGGCCTCCTAAAGTGCTGGGATTTATAGGCATGAGCCACTGCAGCCAGCCAGTCATACTTCAATCAAGGTCTTTTGGTTTTTTTTAAAAATAGGATTTTTTAGTCTGTTCAAACATGGGCAAACCCTTCAAATTTATATATCTTTTATAGTTTTTATACTCTAAAGCACTCAGATCCACACTTTAGTAACGGGTTTGGATTCATTAAGAAACTTTGTATAGATGTAGACTTGCTTTGTTTCTACTTCATATTAATAAGACCAATCTTGAGTTAATCTGATACACACCTTCACAAATATTAAAGCAGCTTTAAAAATGATTAAAGAGCAAAGCTATTATTTACTCATTTTATGTGGGAATGTTGACTGCTCCTAAGTTGTTTAAATAGACTTAAACAAAGAAGTTTTACAAAAAAATTTTGGTCATTTTTTTTTAAAAGGTTTTCAGTGTTAACATACATCTTACAATTCGTTTTTTTTTTTTTTTCTTCTTTTTCTTTGAGACTCACTGTGTTGCCCAGGCTGGAGTGCAGTGGCGCAATCACTACTTACCACAGCCTTGACATCCCTGGGCTCAGGTGGTCTTCCCAACTCAGCCTCTGGAGTAGCTGGGACTTTAGGCATGTGCCATCATGCCCTACTAATTTTTATATTTTTTGTAGAGATGGGGTTTTGCCCTGTTGCCCAGGCTGGTGTCAAACCTCTGGGCTCTAGCGATCGCCTAGGCGCCTTGGCTTCCCAGAGTGCTAGGATTACAGGTATGAGTCACTGCACCTGGCCTTAAATTTCATTTTTAAAGAGGGATTAGGGTGAGTTTAGTATTTGTCCTATTTATTCGTGAGCTGGAGATTACTAGATAAAAGTATATTTGACTCTAAGTAAAAATGCTTTGGTGATTTAAATGCTTATCTACTTACATGAATGCAATGGGAAAAGCCATAATCTAAACCTGTTTCTAAGGAAACTTAAGTTTTACAACATTAATTCATATTGTTACTAGAATCAATTTTTATTAATAAATGCTATCTCCTCACCCTCCCCCCTTTTTAAATTTCAGGTTATTATCAACCCTTACTTTGCTAAGCAAGAAACTGAACTGTTACAAGATTACCCTTGAATGTCTACCACAAAATGTTGGTTTCTATAAGAAGTTTGGATATACTGTATCTGAAGAAAACTACATGTGTCGGAGGTTTCTAAAGTAAAAATCTTTTAAGAAAATTGTCAAAGGGGCTAATGCTACAATGGTACACTCTTCCTAGAGTTGAAATATTTTGTTGCTGCAGCCGAGTGACCTCCATAAATACTGGACTGAAAAAACATTGTAATACTACAAGTATAATGACATTTAGAAGATTACTTTGGGCTGGTGGGACATGCTGTGAATTTAGATTACAGATGAATATTATAAAGGGGATGATTTTTAACCAAAGGAATATATTTTTAACTTGAATCTTTTCTTGCATTGTATTTTTCTAAAAGTTTGGCTTCATTTCTTGAGTATGGGTAATAAGGAGTTATATGTCTGCTATCTGTGTTGCTCAGTTAAAAAAGTATTCATTGAATAAGGCTGTTTCTTATCACATGCATAAAATTAAATATTTTTGTTTCAAAGAAACATCTCAATACACTTAGGGGTGTATTGTTTCCCACATATTAAGTCAGGGTGGATAAATTAGTTATTATAACTAAACATAGTATAGTCCAACATTCATCTCAATACAGGCAAACAACCTGATCAGCCTTTTAAAGAAGTAGAAGAGGCCGGGCGCGGTGGCTCAAGCCTGTAATCCCAGCACTTTGGGAGGCCGAGACGGGCGGATCACGAGGTCAGGAGATCGAGACCATCCTGGCTAAC
>NW_012119265.1:1089960-1115966 GCF_000951035.1 Colobus angolensis palliatus | reverse complement strand
ACTGCTCCTTGTGGAGCAGGACTACCCCACAGGCAGTATACCCACAATAGCCTCTTTTTTTTTTTTTGAGACAAGGTCTCACTCTGTTGCCCAGGCTGGAGTGCAGGGGCACAATCACCACACACTGCCGCCTCAGTCTCCTGGGCTCAGGTGATCCTTCCACCTCAGCCTCCCATATAGCTGGGACTACAGGTGCATGCCACCACACCCAGCTAATTTTTAAATTTTTTTTTGTAGAGATGGAGTCTCTCTCTGTTACCCAGGCTGGTCTCTAACTCCTAGGCTCAAGTGATCCTCCCACCTCAGCCTCCCAAAGTGCTAGGATGACAGGTCTGAGCCACTGTACCTGGCCCACATTTTTTAAAGAGACAGTGTCCCACTCCGTCACCCAGGCTGGAGTCCAGTGGTGTGATCACAACTCACTGCATCCTCCAGTTCCTGGGTTCAAGCCATCACTCCTGCCTCAACTTCCCCAGTAGCTGGAACTACAGGTGTGTGCCATAACACCCGGCTTTAACTTTTTCTGTGGGGTCTCACTGTATTTCCCAAGCTGGTCTCAAACTCCTGGGCTCAAGTGATCCTCTGCCTCAGTCTCCAGAGTATCTGGGATTACATGTATGGGCTACCATGTCTGGCTGTTCACATTTTTGAGCACTATTTGCTTGTGAAAAGGTATAATGAAGTAGTTGTCCTTTTTACTGTGTCTGTTTTGTATATTTTTGTTTCATCAACTAAGATGCATTGTAACGTATCTGAAATCTGGATATATTATCAATGGTTTGTCATAGTTTTGTTAGCCATATATTGCCTTTTAGTGGTGCCTAAAATAATGGTGTAGTTGTGAGGTGATCTTAGATTTGATGAAGCACAGTATGCAGGTAGGCCTAATGGAGGAAGATGGTACTATAAAAGCAAGAAGTATTTTTTTTTTCGTAATGACTGAAAGCTGTTCTATGGATGACCTACCCTTTCCTTTAAACACAATTCTCTTCACTTCCAACTCCAAACTTGCTCAAATAATCCTTAAAAATAAACGAGGTGGAATTTGAGGCTTGCCTGGAGTACAGACCATAATTTTTTTTGTGTGTGTAACCACAGTGTTTTAGAATATACTCTTAAAGTGCTTCTCAACATTCAATGTTCATCCACTCTTAACTCGGAGTAAATTTGGGTTACTTTTACCCAGTAGATAACAATCTAAGTAAAGAAGTTTTGAGGTATAAGCAGCAGTATGAATGAGCTTTTCAATATTTTGGAGGTATAATGGCACAGCAGTTTTAATACAACCACCAATCTTCACAAAATAATTTTAATACTTTGTGCCTGGGCTAGCAGCATCTTGCACTGTGACATTCCTATACAGACATAAGCATTTTATCCAAGTACAAATGTTAAAAGCAGAGTAACTTAAGCAATTGTGTATACAAAGGTATATAGACACTGTAGGTTATTTTTCTTCTTGAATCATTTTTGCTGCATAGTAAACTGCAATTACATGTCAGTATAATGTTACTGATCTATAGAATACACTTTGAACTGTGAGGTATGGCAACTCCCTATGAGAGAGAGCTAACATGTAAACCTGAATATTTTGAGTGATTTTTGTTTTAGCTGCCACAGATGGGAAAGACAAAAAAAAAAAAATTCCAGCATTCGAAGACCCTAGAGACCTTACTTTTCTAATCAATAATGAAAAAAAAGGTCTTTCAGTACTTCTCACCTATTTTCTAGCATTCCCTTATTGGAGCACTGGTGAACGAAGAAAGAAAGAAAATACTGAGGTGAAGCTATGTTTGTTATGAGATTATGGATTAAATCAGTTATTAAAAAAAAAAATCCGCCAGGTAACTGCTCATTTACTTTACATCAAGTTGAGATCTTGAGAGAGATACATATATATCTCAACTTTATAATTCAAGATTGCAGTTAAATATTTCTAATTCACTTGAATTACCATATTAATAAGACAATTAGAAACCTTATATTTTCTTAATATGGACATGCTTAACATTTTCTGACATTACTTCTAAACTCAGATGAAGCATAAAATCTCCCCACAACTGTTCTAAAAGTTAAGTGGTTGAGCTGGTAGCAAAAGCTATCATGGTTTAACATTTCCACCATAGAGTAGATACAAGTAAACAAAGGACACTGCTGTTTCAACATCTAATAGGTAAGAAATTAACATGAACCAATTAACTGAAATTAGAATACTGCCATTCCAGGTTTGAATACTTTCAATACTCAAGTTTCATATTTTCAAAATGAACAGTAATACAGTTTCCCTATATTTTGATAACAATTTCACTATAAATTATGGGCCCAGATTACACTTTTAATGTTGGAATTGGGTGATCACTCTCACTTTAAATACTCTAGAAAATAAATCATGATTAAATTTATCATAATTAACTATCACAAAACATCAGTGGTAATAAAGGAATCACAGAAATGGAATCAAATAGAATAAAGAATAGGAAGAGCTACCAGAACTACTTGAACATTAGGTAGACAGATGTAAGAAAAAACAAACTTGTAATATTCTTATATGAAAGAATAAACTTAATGGTTTGTCTGCATTAATATTGTACTCAGCCAGGCGCAGTGGCTCAAGCCTATAATCCCAGCACTTTGGGAGGCCAAGGTGGGTGGATCACTTGAGGTCAGGAGTTTGAGACCAGCCTGGCCAAAATGGTGAAACCCCATCTCTACTAAAACTACAAAAATTAGCCAGGCATGGTGGCATGCGACTGTAATCCCAGCTACTCGGGAGGATGAGGCAGGAGAATCACTTGAAACCGGGAGGTGAAGGTTGCAGTGAGCCAAGATTGCGCCACTGCAATCCAGCCTGGGTGACATTAGAGACTCTGTCTCAAAAAAAAAAAAAAAAAAGAAAAAAAAATATATATCTATATCTCTAGAGTACTCAAGATGATGAGAGTCCCTTTTCCCAGTGTTTGTGAGAGACTAATATACAGTACTGGGCAGGCACTTTAGTGACAACATAAAAATTACAGTGGATAGAAAAAGTGGAAAATTACCAGCTACAAATTATCAATAACAAAATCTGTTCTTTTGGCCAGGTTACTAGATTGGATATATGTA
Source organism: Colobus angolensis palliatus (assembly GCF_000951035.1). Classification (NCBI taxonomy): domain Eukaryota; kingdom Metazoa; phylum Chordata; class Mammalia; order Primates; family Cercopithecidae; genus Colobus; species Colobus angolensis. The sequence continues at coordinate 1,112,861 of NW_012119265.1, read as the reverse complement.
TATTTATGAAACAAGTTTTTAAAACCTAAACTTATTATTATGAAGATTCTTTTAAGCAGAGTTTCTGCTAAATTAAGTATCACAGATTGTTATTACACTGTAAGAGATCTTTGCTGACCTGCCCAGTAGTGATCTATATACAGGAAAGCTGTGTTATCTGGAACTTTTATCAACTGGAATTTTAGAAAACCCAATGCAAATCTTGACCCCACTAGACCATTGCACACCAAAGGACCTAATCACAAAGCAGAATACTGGATGACAACGAGATTAACAATATGCTGTTTTCACAGTTGTAAGATAAGAGAAGGGAAGGGGAGGGAAATCAGAAGAGGAATATCACCTGGGTCAATAGGAATTAACTCTTAATTAACAATTTTAATTAATCTCTACTCTCCCACTATGCTGGATAAGAAAGCTTTTACTGTATTATCACATCATAGAGAGGAAAGCAAAGCAAGTAACTTGGTGTAATAGGTTACTTTGCATAGTACCTCTTGGTACCAAGGGAACATAGAGAAATCATTCCCATTAGTAAAGCACCTCAAGAGAGGATTGAGAAAAGTTAGATACAAAGGAGTTTTGTTTGTGCTACCCTAAAGTCATCCACTATAAAAAGTTAAAAACACTCCTCTCTTCCCTTACATACTTAAAATAGCAAAAGTGTTTTCTTAGAACTTTCATACACACAAACTAAAATATAGCCAAAAATCCATAAAGTGACTTTACTAAAGCAAATTATGGGGCAGATATGGACTAACTGAATGCCAAGAATGGATTAAAATGCTAATTTAAAATACAATAGAGTCTCCCACAAATCACCTTCCCCAAAGAAAAGCTTCTGTCTGAGCCGGAACAATCTCACAGAATCATTAAGACAACATAAAAGCGAAGAGTAAACATTCTATATTCCAAATATTTACTAATGTTTCTTCCAGTCTCATACTTTCAGTTTAAACTAATTTATGGTTTAAAAAGAAAGGAAATTACACAAAAATGTTAAGAACTTTTCAGTGTTCTACATACTAATTTAGAGGTCATGAGGATTTAAGTTTTTTAAAAACGATGCAAGGCACTTTTCTTTTTTGGGGCTTCATTTAGAAAAAAATGGTGCTACATTGGTTTATTAGATTCTATTTAGAATCATTTTGGACAAAGGAAAAAAGGGCTGGACAACTCTGAAAAGAACAAATACATTTGGCTTTTACCGCCAAAAAATGCAAAAAGGAAAGTCACTTGAAAATCTGACACTATCCTTGTTTTTAAGCACTTGGTACTATAAATGAAAACATTTTCCTTTTATCATTGAAACTGTAGTTTTCTTTAATATAGAATAAACAAATTAGGAAAGTAATAAGAAAGGAAGCAATAATTAGATCACGTTAAAATAAGGACAGCTAATGAGGGTCATGATTTAAAGATTAATAATGGAACAAGAAGTATAAAAAATAAAATGGTAATTAAGCTATTAAGTTATACTAAAAAAGAAATGTGGCAGATTCCTGCATTTTGTTAATGTTTCTGTAAGAGGCTCCATCATAAAACTGAACTGTAAAATTATGTTAAAAATGTAATATATAGAACAGAAAAATGAATTTTTAGCAAACCTTAGCAAATTCTTTTGTTATAAATTACCCAAACTTTATAAACAATCCCCCCATACTTGCATTTTGTTTAAAGTAATAACTTTATATCATACAAATAAATTTCAAGTATGAAAAGTGCATTATTGCAATAATACCTCTTTGCAAGTCCAAAATTCTTGGTTTATAATAAAACTTGTAAAGTAAGTGTGTGTGTGTGTGTGTGTGTGTGTGTGTGTGTTTTCTTTTTTAAAGGAGTAAAACCATCAGTGCCATCTACTGCAGAAGTCCAACATCTTAAAATGTTGCTCAACAAGTTGCAGAGAAGTATGTCTGGAAGCAACATGTAATTGAAAAAAAAACTACTTATGTTTTTACCATTTTACATTGTAATTGTCTCTTGTATTTTCTCCTTCCCAAATAGAAATTCACACTTTATAATGTTGCTCTTCAGTCAGCCATTCTGTGCAGTTGCCACTTGCATGTTTCCAAAATCATCCTCTTCTTCATGTGTTCTCTTCAAACTGCCTAAAAGTTATTGCATGAAGATTAAAAGGGCACTAAAATAAATTCATGTTAAAACGTTACAGCAAGTAAAATTTTGTTATTCATTAAGTGATCATGTATACACTATGAAAATTCCACAACTGAACTTATAGCAAAATTTAGTAAACTCCTTTATCTACATTACCTAAATATTGTAACTTTTTAATCTTCATGACAGATTTTCCTTCTCAAGTATTAAGTATGTCTTAGGTATTGCATATAAAATAAATAATAATTTTTGAACTAGTGTGAAAACAGAACTTTTAAAGAGATAATACACAAATGTTTCGCTATCAAGTTCATTGTTTTTCAGGCACCATAAACATGTGACTTAGGGCATAAAATTTAGGAAATTACTCTTGTATTTGTATAATTTTTTGTAGATAATCTTTTTGCTTTCATAGAGGCTGTTATGAAGAGCAGCTGAAAATATTTTTCCACTGAAGCTATGGAAGTCTAGGTTGGGAGAAAGGAAGGCATGTAGCATATAAAGAGATTTTCTTTTATCTATTCTTCACATCAGCATCTGCTAGTACAGAAATCTCCCACATAGAATCAAAGCTATCTCTATATCCCCAAAAGTCATAATCAAGAAATTAGAATCTCAATGGAGGAAAACTTTAGGGAACAGTTAAACCAGCAGAGGGTCCGCTGTGTTTTTTGCCTAACAATGGCACGACCTTAAACTTATTTCGTGGTAGTAATAATGTTAATTCAGAGGGCACATTCTAATATGAAGAATGTTTCACTATAAAATTAATAAAGATAAAAATATAGTATCAACACAATTGAATGAGAAAAAATATCCTAGCCCTTAGGCTAAACCCAGATGCTGTGATTTAAGTTTCAGATGAAGTGCTGTGCTTCTATGGGAACTCCAAATGACTAGGGGTTGGAGGAAGAGTGCATTAATCATCATGTCTTCCTGAGGAGATGACATATGAACCAAGAATAGGGAGACTAAATGTGACGCATTTTAGGTGGGGAAAAGACACACACAGGAAACCCTCAGTAGTTGTTTTCTGAAATGCAGACATAAAGAGGAACAAGGAGAGAAAGAAACTGAAAAATCAGAAGGGCTTATGGCATTCTACAAACTTTTGTAGGAATGAAGCCAAAGGAGGCTTTGGCAAAGGAAAAATATCACTATTAGAAATATCTTTCATGGGAATAAGTCTGGCCACTATGTACAGAACAGACCAAATAACAAAAGTTTGGAGAGGAGGCAAATCGGGACCTGAACTAGATTAAGGTCACTATTAAAAAAAGGAAGGAATGTTAACAATACTGACAAAACAGACCCTACAGGATGTGGAAAGCAATTATTAGATAGATGTGGCAAAGGAAAGAAAAAAGTCAATTAGGAAGTTGAGCCTTGGGGATGAATATACAGTCATATCACTCACTATAGGCAGTGCAGTAGAGTGCAATGAATTCTATACTTGTGGATCAGATCACCTGTCCTCAATTTCCAGGTCAGTGCTAACTAGGTATATAAGCTGTTCTTACTGCCTTATATAACTGTTGGTTCAAAGGTTGAAGTGAACTGCAGGGTAGGAAAAACTGGAAATAAATTAAAAATACCTTGTGTGCTTTGTTAGGAGAGAAACAAAGGCGATAAACACAGGTAGCATGGTCTTGGGAAAGGAAGATTTTGAGAGCATCCCTGGATTAACTTTGAAAATAAGGGGTTTAGGGTACTTCTGAAATAGCAACAGAGGGAGGAAAGGATGGAAATATTGATGGCAAGAGAAAAACAGCTCACATTAGCCACCCTACATGCTGTATTAACCACCCTTTACTTTTAATAAGATCACCTAAGAATGTTTAGGGCCCCTTCTCCAGATTCTTCTTCTTATTTTAATCTTTACAACATGGATGTGCTACTACTTAAAAGACTTAAGCTTATTACAGTACACATTTATTCATTATAAAATGAATCCTTTTGGAATTATCTGAGCTCAACAGTTAAACAAGTTTCCTAAACAATTTAAATTGTTCAGTGTAACCTGTAGCAAGTTCTCCACCTTTCATTATCTCTCTTCCCAAATTTCTCCAAAAAGAAAAAAATCCTTACCTGTGGTACCAGAATGAACAGATAATGACCTTTCTATCTGGAGTGGTGACATCATCTGTATTGTTAATTTTGCTAGGTAGATGGCTTCATACTCCTAAAAAAAAAAAGTTAATTACCTTGAATATATATTTACATTCCTGGATACCCAAAATAGTGATTAATATATACACTTTTGGTATTCTTCATCTGTACTGAAAACTCTAGTGCCATACTGTATGAAGATAAATGGAAGTTTAAAATTCCTGTCTCATAAATTCAGAACTACTGATAACTATAAATCAAGTCTGGCTAATAGCTTGAGCTAGGGTACTACATGCTGAACTGCCAGTCAGTATGGCATTAGCTATAATGATCTCTGACTTCATCTGTTTAAAAAAAAACCCAAAAAACACCAAAAACCTAAATTGGCAATCTCAACAGTCCTCTGCTTCCAGTTATAAGAATAAAGGTATTTTTGTTTTTCTCCTTTCTGAAAACAAGGAAAACATTTGATGAAACTAGGAAATATCCATTACCCTGAAAATGAGAAGGAGGGGAAAAGGAACTGATTACCAGCTAGGTCAGGAGAGCGGTTACCTTTACGGAGGGAGAAACAGATTTGTGTTTGAGAAGGGGCACGAAAAAGGCTTTTGGCGTCCTGGTAAACATCCTGTTTCTGTACTTGGGCAATAGTTACATGGATGTTTATTTACATTTTATGCATTTTCTATATGTGTATTATAATTTCACAATAAAATTTTCAAAAAATAGAACCATACTAAGCTAGGCATAGCAGATAACTCCTCTGTGGGCCAGAATAGGCACAGTTCATAGCTCGCTAAAAAAGGTGACCTAAAATAAAACCAACAAGCCCTTGCATGGTATGACAAAGTCAGGAAATATGAGTGGCCTATGGGAGAAGGTGGGACATATTAAGGAAAATGTGATATGTATACCTGCCGTTTTTTGCAAGCAGCAGGCTGTAAGTATGGTAAGGAGGAAGAGAAATTTGGTTGTATGTAGCCAAGCATCAGTTGATCCTGGATAGCTAAAAGTAAAGGCTAAAGCAGCAATTCTAGCCTGGATATACATGAGAATCACCTGAGGCACTTTAAAACCTACATACCTAGGCCCCACCCTCACAGATTTTCATTTCATTGGCTTGGGTAAGGATTCCCCAGGTGATTCTAACATACATCAGTGTTTATCAATTTAAACAAAATAAACCTGTGATATAAGCTGCTCTGCTTCTTACTCACTGATTTATGCCACCAAAGGAACCTGGGAAAATTCAAGCTGTCTGCCTTCCCCAACCACTCCTCTGGCCCCTTTCCCACAATTTTATTCTTGGGTAAATAGCTGATCTAAGACGAATACTTCCAGTTCAAAGATGACTAATAATCAAAAAGGAACCAGTGTTAGGTCTTACTCAAAGATTTTACAAGGAAAAAACCAAAAAAACAGAAAAGCAAGAGTATAACCAAACGTCATAAAGAAAATGCCATTAAAACTTATACCATGAAGCAGATGAAAATTATGAACAAATTAATCAAAGAAAATATGGCAGTTACGGGATTGAATGTTTGCATTCCTCTGAAATTTCCTATGTTGAAGTCCAAACACTTAATGTGGGGACTTCGGCAGGTAATTAAGTTGGGATGAGGTCATGAGGACTGGCCCTAGGATGAAATGAGTATCCTTCTAAGAACTATGCTCCCACCTCAAACCACTAACACTTATTCCTCTACCTCAAATGCTTTCCCCCAAATATGTGCATTTCTTCAGGTCTTTGCTCAAAATACCACTTTTCATTAAGCCCATTTCTGACCACCCTTCTAAAAACGCAATTCTTGTCCCACCCTCCTTACATGGCCTTATTTTTCTTGGATCCATTACTTCTGACCTACTACATTTTGTTTGCTGTCTGATTCTCCCACTAAATAAGTTTCATGAGGTCAAGGATTATTGTCTGTTTTGTTCTCTGCTTTACTGTCAGTGCCTAACTAAAACAATGCCACCAAATAAATACTTAATGAAATAATGCAGCATGGGACATGGAAAACAACGTGAGAAAAATCAAGTGGGGAAAAAAAAAAGAACAAAGCTGAAAATAATTACAGAGAAAATAGCAAGTAACAAAGAAAAAAGGGAACATAAACTATACCGGGGTAAGGCGTACACTAAAAAGAAACAGAAACAGAACAACCAAAAGGGCAAATACACAATAGAAGACAACTTTCCTGATACAAGGGAAGGCTTGAATTTGCAAGTGGTAAGAGCACACTATGACTCAGAAAAAAAATGATGTAGAGCAATCATCAAGATACATCCTGGCAGAATGTAGTGGCTCATGCCTGTAATCCCAGCACTTTGTGAGGCCAAGGTGGGAGGATCACTTGAGTCCAGGAGTTTGAGACCAGCCTGGACAATATGGCAAAACCCTATCTCTACCAAAAATAATTAAAAAAACTAAGCCAGGTGTGTGGCCTCACACCTGTAATTCCAGCACTTTGGGAGGCCGAGGCAGGCAGATAACCTGAGGTCAGGAGTTCCAGACCAGCCTGACCAACATGGTGAACCCCTGTCTCTCTACAAAAAATATAAAAATTAGCTGAGTTTGGTGGCACATGCCTGTAATCCCAGCAACTCGGGAGACTGAGGCAGAAGAATCGCTTGAACCCAGGAGGCAGAGGTTGCAGTGAGCCAAGATTGCGCCATTGCACTCCCGCTTCGGCAACAGAGTGAGACTTCATCTCAAGCAACAACAACAAACAAAAAACTTAGCTAGGTGTGGTAGTGTGTACCCGTGGTCCCAGCTACTCAGGAAGCTAGGGTGGGAAGATCGCTTGAGCCCAGGAGGTCAAGGCTACAGTGAACCATGATTGCACCACTGCACTGTAGCCTGGGTGACAGTGCAAAACCCCTCTCAAAAAACAAAAACACAGGCCGGGCGCGGTGGCTCAAGCCTGTAATCCCAGCACTTTGGGAGGCCGAGACGGGAGGATCACGAGGTCAGGAGATCGAGACCATCCTGGCTAACACAGTGAAACTCCGTCTCTACTAAAAATACAAAAACTAGCTGGGCGAGGTGGTGGGCGCCTGTAGTCTTAGCTACTCGGGAGGCTGAGGCAGGAGAATGGCGTAAACCCGGGAGGCGGAGCTTGCAGTGAGCTGAGATCCAGCCACGGCCACTGCACTCCAGTCCAGGCGACAGAGCAAGACTCCACCTCAAAAAAAAAAAAAAAAAAAAAACACAAAAAACCAGGATACACCTTGATAAAGCATCTTATGGTCATCTAGACGAGGGGTCCCCACCCCTAGACTGCAGACCCCAGAATCGGTCCATCGCCTGTCAGGAACCGGGCCACACAGCAGGAGGTGAGTGGCACTCCAGGGAGCATTACCACCTAAGCACCGCCTCCTGTCAGATCAAGAGCAGCATTAGAGTCTCACAGGAGTGCAAACCCTATGGTAAACCTATCCCTCCCTACGGTATGTGAGGGGATCTAGGTTGCACACTCTTTAACTAATGCCTGATGATCTGAGGTAGAACAGTTTTGTCCTGAAACCATCTCCCCCACCACCCCATCTGCAGAAAAACTGTCTTCCATGAAACTGGTCCTTGGTGAGAAAAAGGTTGCAGACTGCTGATCTAGACAACCTTCTCCTGACACAAATCAATTCACCTAAGGGGGGAATCTTAAAATTGGTCTGCCTTCAAACTTTACTAAAACAATATTTAGGCCAGGCGCAGTGGCTCATGCCTATAATACCAACACTTTGGGAGGCCAAGGCGGGCAGATCACCTGAGGTCAGGAGTTTGAGACCAGCCTGGCTAACATGGTAAAACCCCATCTCTACTAAAAATATAAAATTAGCTGGGTGTGGTGGCATGTGCCTGTAATCCCAGCTACGCAGGAGGCTGAGGCAGGAGAATCACTTGAACTCGGGAGGCGGAGGTTGCAGTGAGCCGCGATCGCGCCACTGCACTCCAGCCTGGGCGACAGAGTGAGACTCCATCTCCAAACAAACAAAAAAACAAAAAATATTTAATATCAGATCTGTGTACAAAATCACTAGGAAAAAGTATTAAATAAAAATTTTATATCTAGCCACTGTCATTCAAATATAAGGGCAAAAGAAAAATATTTTCCAATATGCAAAGGGATAGTTTCCATGGGAATATAGTTTCCATGAACTATCCTTAAAAACAATACTCAAAGTCCAAGAGTTTAATAAAGACACTGGGACAGGTAATAGGATTGGCTGAATCTTATTGAAATATAGGATTAAGGGCTGGGCACTGTGGCTCAGGCCTGTAATCCCAGCACTTCGGAGGCCAAGGCGGGTGGATCACATGATCTCAGCAATTGAGACCATCCTGACCAATATGGTGAAACCCCGTCTCTACCAAAAATACAAAAATTAGCTGGATGTGGTGACATATGCCTGTAATCTCAGCTACTCGGGAGGCTGAGGTGTGTGAATCACTCAAACCCAGGAGGCAAAGGTTGCAGTGAGCCGAGATCACACCACTGTACTCCAGCCTGGGCAGCAGAGTGAGACTTACCTCAAAAAAAAAAAAAAAAAAAGGAAAGTAAATAAATAAAACCTTAAAAATTATGTAACAAACATAAACACATCAAAAACTTTTAAACTATAAAAAGAAGTTTAAAAAAAAGGATCCTTTTAAAACAGAAAGCATAATATGAAATAATGTAAGATTGTACCTGTCATTTTCAGTAAATGAAAGTGGGTTAAATTCACCTATTAGAAAACAGATGATATCAGATTTAATAGCAAAACTCAATCCTAGACTATATTGAGGAAAAGCATCTAAAATCAAGTGATTTAGAAACAGAGCGCCAAATCATGAATGAACTTCCATTCACAATTGCTTCAAAGAGAATAAAATACCAAGGAATCCAACTTACAAGGGAAGTAAAGGACCTCTTCAAGGAGAACTACAAACCACTGCTCAGTGAAATAAAAGAGGACACAAACAAATGGAAGAACATACCATGCTCATGGATAGGAAGAATCAATAGTGAAAATGGCCATACTGCCCAAGGTCATTTATAGATTCAATGTAATTCCCATCAAGCTACCAATGAGTTTCTTCACAGAATTGGAAAAAACTGCTTTAAAGTTCATATGGAACCAAAAAAGACCCCGCATTGCCAAGACAACCCTAAGTCAAAAGAACAAAGCTGGAGGCACCACGCTACCTGACTTCAAACTATACTACAAAAGGCTACAGTAACCAAAACAGCATGGTACTGGTACTAAAACAGAGATACAGACCAATGGAACAGAACAGAGCCCTCAGAAATAATACCACACATCTACAGCCATCTGATCTTTGACAAACCTGACAAAAACAAGAAATGGGGAAAGGATTCCCTATTTAATAAATGGTGCTGGGAAAACTGGCTAGCCATAAGTAGAAAGCTGAAACTGGATCCTTTCCTTACTCCTTATACGAAAATTAATTCAAGATGGATTAGAGACTTAAATGTTAGACCTAAAACCATAAAAACCCTAGAAGAAAACCTAGGGAATACCATTCAGGACATAGGCATGGGCAAGGACTTCATGTCTAAAACACCAAAAGCAACGGCAACAAAAGCCAAAATTGACAAATGGGATCTCATTAAACTAAAGAGCTTCTGCACAGCAAAAGAAACTACCATCAGAGTGAACAGGCAACCTACAGAACTGGAGAAAATCTTTGCAATCTACTCATCTGACAAAGGGCTAATATCCAGAACCTATGAAGAACTCAAACAAATTTACAAGAAAAAAACAACCCCATCAAAAAGTGGGCAAAGGATATGAACAGACATTTCTCAAAAGAAGACAAACATACAGCCAACAGACACATGAAAAAATGCTCATCATCACTGGCCATCAGAGAAATGCAAATCAAAACCACAATGAGATACCATCTCACACCAGTTAGAATGGTAATCATTAAAAGGTCAGGAAACAACAGGTGCTGGAGAGGAAGTGGAGAAATAGGAACACTTTTACACTGTTGGTGGGACTGTAAACTAGTTCAACCATTATGGAAAACAGTATGGCGATTCCTCAAGGATCTAGAACTAGAAGTACCATATGACCTAGCCATCCCATTACTGGGTATATACCCAAAGGATTATAAATCATGCTGCTATAAAGACACATGCACACGTATGTTCATTGCGGCACTATTCACAATAGCAAAGACTTGGAATCAACCCAAATGTCCATCAGGGACAGACTGGATTAAGAAAATGTGGCACATATACACCATGGAATACTATACAGCCATAAAAAAGGATGAGTTCGTGTCCTTTGTAGGGACATGGATGCAGCTGGAAACCATCATTCTCAGCAAACTATCACAAGAACAGAAAACCAAACACCGCATGTTCTCACTCATAGGTGGGAACTGAACAATGAGATCACTTGCACTCGGGAAGCGGAACATCACACACCAGGGCCTATTATGGGGGGGAGGGGGAGGGATTGCATTGGGAGTTATACCTGATGTAAATGACGAGTTGATGGGTGCAGCACACCAACAAGGCACAAGTATACATATGTAACAAACCTGCACGTTATGCACATGTACCCTAGAACTTAAAGTATAATAATAATAATAATAAAAAAGAAAGCTTGAAGGCAAAGGAATGGGAAAACTCAAAGGGCAAATGCAAGCAAACAGAAAGAGTAGGATTTACAATATTAAACCAGGTTAATTGCAAGGTAAAATAACCGAAATCTGTCCGGGCGCAGTGGCTTACACCTGTAATCCCAGCACTTTGGGAAGCCGAGGTGGGCGGATCGTGTCAGGAGTTCAAGTCCAGCTTGGCCAACATGTTTCGTGAAACCCTGTCTCTACTAAAAACACAAAAATTAGCCGGGCTTGGTGATGCACGCCTGTAATCCCAGCTACTTGGGATACTGAGGCAGAAGAATCGCTTGAACCCAGGAGGCAGAGGTTGCAGTGAGCCGAGATTGCACCACTGCACTCCAGCCTGGGCAACAGAGAAAGACTCTGTCTAAAAAAAAACAAACAAAAAAACCCCCAAAAAACCCTGAAATATAAATAGGGTACAACTAAAATAAAAACCTAACTTGAATTTTTATGTACCAAATAGTATGTACAGAAAACAAACTCGCAAAACCAAAAAAGCGGAAAGAAAAAGTAAACATAAAAAGAAGGAAAAAATAAAAATATAGTAATAGATTCCAGTTCACTGATTTCAGCCCAAGACAGATCAAGTGGACAAACACATTTAACTTTATCCCCTGAAAACAGAATACATCTTCTTTTCAAATGCCCATAAAATTCATGACAACAACTACATATTAAACCACAAAGAAAACATCAAAAACAATGTACTAAAAAACATTCTCCGATTACAATAAAACTAAATATGAACAAAATTAAAAATTTTGAAACCCAGTCACCTATACAATTAAAAAAAAATCTAAACATACATTAGATTTAAAAAAAAACCAAAACTGAAATCACAGACTATCAAGCTATAACAATAAAAATAATGCCAATGAGAATCTGCAGCATGCGAGTAACACAATGCAAAGAGGATAATTAGTGGCCTTGAATTTTTGAAAGAATAAAAAGAAACCAAGTTTTCAATTCAGGAAATTCACAACCACAGCAGCAAACAACACTAAAGCAAAGTACCAAGCAAGCAGAAATTAGAATGCAGAAAAATGGCATGGACTAACCATAAGAAGAAAAAAAATAATAGAACCAAAAGATACTAAAGTACAAGATACTATTTTCCTTAACTCTATGTAGAACTCTTATGAAATCGATGATTACACAGAGGATCATAAATACTTCCAAAGTGACCTGAGGAGTATCAGAAAATCAAACCAGGCCAGGAACAGTGGTTCACACCTGTAACCCCAGCACTTTGGGAGGCCAAGGTGGGCGGATCACCTGAGGTCAGGAGTTTGAGACCAGCCTGGCCAATATGGTGAAACCTCGTCTCTACTAAAAACACAAAAATTAGCCAGGTGTGATGGCAGGCGCCTGTAATCCCAGCTATTCTGGAGGCTGAGGCAGCAGAATCACTTGAACCCAGGAGGCGGAGGTTGCAGCGAGCTGAGATTGCATCACTGCAGTCCAGCCTGGGCAAGAGAGCACAAGACTCTACCTCAAAAAAACAAAAAAAAAAAAAAAAGAAAAAAGAAAAAAAAAGAAAGAAAAGAAAACCAAACCGATACACCGAATGAAGAATGTTGTCTGAAAATTGGTCTACTGTCAAAATATATGAATGAATGAAATAATGAATAACTGAATTAGATAAAACATTATGGTCAGATATTTCACAGGTGCCATATACTAATGCATTAAGAGACAAGTAACTCCAATCTAATTTAAATTGATCCATGGCACAAAGAGAAACGGAAAGTTTCCATTAAAAAATGAGAACACTGATAGAGACAGTAAAACCAGAAAAGAATAGTATAGAAAAAAAAAAGAGACAAACCAATTTACTATTTAACTGATTCCAAAATCCTGAAAAAAAAATAAAAAAAGATTAGCAAATACAATCCAGCAATACATTAAGAAAACAGTGTATCATAACCAAGTGGGATCCACTGCTGGACCAAAAGGATGATTCAATATTAGGAAATCTAATCTAATGTGATCCAGTAACTCAAGTCACCATATTAACAGTTCAAAAACTAGAACTAGCACTTTAAAAAAAAAACTTCAGACCTCTAAAGGACACACCAGAATTTGTTATAAAGAACCGAAATGGCACCATTGCACTCCAGCCTGGGTGACAGAGCAAGACTCCATCTCAAAAAAAAGAAAAAAAAAAAAATCATTTTTGGCTACTGATGTTAATTAGGGTAGGAGGAAATAGGCACTCCTTGTTTCCTGGTGGTATAAGTTTATATTATTTCATCTTTTTTGGAGACAATCTGGAAACATCTATCAGATTTCAGATGCACTGGAACCCACCAATTCCACTTCAGTTACCTTACAGGTATATTCACACAGATACACCTATCGGGATCTTTCCAATATTCTTTTTTTTTTTTTTTTTTTGACACGGAGTTTTGTTCTTGTTGCCCAGGCTGGAATGCAATGGCGTGATCTCGGCTCACCACAACCTCCGCCTCCCAGGTTCAAGCGATTCTCCTGCCTCAGCCTCCTGAGTAGCTGGAATTACAGGCGTGCATTATCACGCCCAGCTAATTTTGCAGTTTTAGTAGAGATGGGGTTTCCCCATGTTGGCCAGACTGGTCTTGAAACTCCTGATCTCAGGTGATCCACTCACCTCGGCCTCCCAAAGTTATGGGATTACAGGCGTGAGCCACTGTGCCCGAACCATTTCCTTAAACATATGCATATACTGCTCTTTCAAATACAAAAATTAATTTTAAAAAAGAATGTTTTTACACATTTAAAAACAAGTAAGAGTATAATTGGATTGTTTGTAACACAAAGGATAAATGATTGAGGGGATGGATACTCTGTTTTTCCATGATGTGATTATTACACATTGTATGCCTGTGTCAAAATATCTAATGCACCCATGTATATACCCACTATGTATCCACAAAAAAAAGAAAAGCTTAAAAAATAATTTTAAAAAATGAAAAAAACAAGAATGTTCTCTACAACATGGTAAAAGGTAAAGAAACTTACAAAGTTAGAAGACAAACATTTTACATGAACAGGCTGAACACAGATGACACTGTTTCTCTTTTGAATGTAGTAAAAATTAAAAGTAAATATTAAAATAAAAATTAAAGCTTGGTAACTACAACAATATATTTTGTAATAAATATTCTTGATGTTGAAACATGAGCTTTATTCCTACATAACTGGATGTAATCAGCCAGAGCACATTCTGCAGCCTATGATTTGGCCTCTTGGAATAAACTGAATAACCTGGTCTAATCAGATTAATTCACAGATTTATTGTCTTCTTCAGTGCATCTGCCAGGCATCAACAAAATACGAAACAACATGGAAAAGATAAACATGTAATGGAAAAAGCTGTTACAGTTAGTATACTTAGAATCAAAACTGTCTTATGCTCTGTGTGATCAAAATGAAGAAAAAAAATCAAAAACATTTCTAACAGTCATTATTTTACCTTAGATTTGATAATGTGTCTTTAACCTTTTTTTCTTGGTAATGCCAGCTTTTAAGAAAAAAAATTTTTTTTAAATTTTTTAGGGATGGGGTCTCACTCTGTAGGCCAGGCTGGAGTGCAATGGCACAATCACTGTTCACTGTAGCCTCAAACTCCTGGGCTCAAGCAATCCTCCCTTCTTAGCCTCTTGAGTAGCTGGGACCACAGCCGTGCACCACCATGACTGGCTAATTTTTGTTTATTTTTTATTTTTTAGAGATTGGGTATCACTTTGTGGCCCAGGCTAATCTCATACTTCTGGCTTCAAGTGATCCAAACACCTTGTTTTCCCACAGTGCTGGGATTACAGACAGGTATGAGCCACCACACCCAGCCAAGAAAATTCTTATAAATAGAGATATAAACTTGAATAAAGGATCAAAATAGTCAGATTATGGCAATTTTAAGTATTTACAAAGTAAATTGTACACCTAAATTATATGTACAGAGGATTTTCTATCTTACTTTCCAACTACCTTAAAGAGGAAGAAAAGAGAAGTTACCTGAAGTTGATGGACAAATCCAGCATTAGGATTAATACAAAATCTTCTTTCTTGAACATAAGCAAAAGCATCTCTGAAAACAGAAAAGAATATTAATGTGACAGCATTATTTAATGAATTAAATCATAATCATACAACTTAGTATTAGAGAGGGGTAATGAGTTGTAATGGAAAAAGCATGATGAGATTAAATATAATTCCTTTGCTCACCAGCTATATGCTTATGGCAGCTTGCTCAACTTCTCTAAGTTCTATTTTGTCCACTGGTAAAATGAAGAGTCTAATAACACCTACCTTGGGAAACTACTATGAATAGGAGATAAGTGTAAAGTGGCCAGATGCAGTGGCACATGCCTGTAACCCCAATCCTTTGGGAGGCCAACACAGGAGGACTGCTTGAAGCCAGGACTTTGAGACCAGCCTGGGCAATGTAGTCAGACCCCATCTCTACAAAAAACTTAAAAATTAGCCATGCACAGTGATGTGGTATAGTCCCAGCTTCTTGAGAGGCTGAGGTGGGAGGACTGCTTGAGCCCCGGAGTCTGAGGCTACAGTGAGCTATGATTGTGCCACTATACTCCAGCCTGAGAAACAGAGGAAGACCCTGTCTCTAAAATAAATATATAAAATGTAAGCATTTTGTGCATATAGTACAAGTTCAAGCTCAAAATATTATCGCTGGTTAAAGAGGTTTATTTACTTTTGTTGTTATGAGGCTTAAATTAGATAAAAGTGCCTATAATAGTACTGAGCTCACGGCAGAGACCCAATAAATACAAGTTATTTCCAACATTAATGTTCTGACAAAATTCCGAATAAAAAGAATATATACAACATAAAGTCCATCAATACATGTTCAATCTTTTTTCAATTAAATATTTGTATTCAGGTCGGGCACAGTGGCTCACCCCTGTAATACCAGCACTTTGGGAGGCTGAGGCTGGCGGATCACAAGGTCAAGAGATCGAGACCATCCTGGCCAACATGGTGAAACTCTGTCTCTAATAAAAATATAAAAATTAGCTGGGCATGGTGGCGTGTACCTGTAGTCCCAGCTACTAGGGAGGCTGAGGCAGGAGAATTGCCTGAATCCAGGAGGTGGAGGTTGCAGTGAGTCGAGTTCACACCACTGCACTCCAGCCTGCCAACAGAGCAAGACTCTGTCTCAAAATAAATAAATAAATATTTGTATTCAAATAATATTCTTTTAAGAATAGATACTTTCAGGCAAAGTTTTCCACTCTAATTTAAATATAAAAGGGGACTGAAATAGAAAGAGGTATCAATGATTACTATAAGATTTCTAATTTGTAGAACAAGAAAAACTGAGGAAGGAAATACTGTACACTGCCCAGGCTTTTGCTTTGTCTTAGGGTAAGAAGCTCATGACCACCCCCATCTTTTAAAAAATCTATATAGAATGCTTGGAAAAGATGATTTTTGATAAGAAAGACTACTCTGAATTGTAAACAGATGCTGCACACAATTCCTAGGTAATTTTTCATCCAACTATTGTTAAAGTAGAACATGACAAATTAGCCTTTTAAATAAGACAAGCACTAATATTTGTGTTCAGGAGTTTTTATACTCAGACCAACCAATTCTCTTGTTGTAAGTAGTTTTTCATAGAATTTCCATATTAGCCTATGCATATCTATACAACTAGATAAATTAGGTTGAGACTAACCATGGAATAAGGGCCTGCCTAATCAAACATGACTACATGAAAAATAATCAGGGGAATAAGAACTTCAAACTTCCAAACCATTCCCATTAAGCTTCATTTTAATGAGAATTTAAACTGTGGCTAGGTTTTAGGGTATTTTCTTACCTGTACTTCATTCCAAATGTTTCCATAATGTACGCAATAACAAAGGCTGCACTGAAGAGGGGGAAATAATTTTAGAAAACAACCAGAAAATACAACTCATTAATTAAATGTTACAGAAAGAAAGATTATTTCTAACTTCATACCTTCTGGAGATCCCTGCATTTCCATGCACAAGAACTTTTCCTGAAAAACATGAATTCGTTATTCTAATAGAAAAACACCTGAGTCAGCACCTGAACTATATTGAAACCACAGTAAAGTAACTCCTTCCTTATATACTATAATCGCTTGGATGTTTACTTTCAAATCTTTACAATTTGTTATTATTAACTGTGTAGAGAATATACCAGACTCTTATTAAAGAAATTGAAAGCTCACAGAGAATTTGAAAACAGTCTACAGGGATACTCCAGAAAGCCTATCCAAATGAAACAAGTAATTGGGAAAATAAAAATTTGGGAGTAAGCTACTACATGTAATTGTAACTTCCATATCCTGCATTTAAGACAAATACCAACTAAAAAATTAACAAATAATCAAAATATAAACATTAGTTAAGGAAAGGAAATATTATTTACCTCCCGTTTGTAAGCTCCCATCAATAAATTCCTTAGTCTGGAGGCAAAAGACATGTGGATTAATGTAAGCATAAAATAAATGCATATAATGAAATAAAATGAAACCTATTGAAAATAATTTCCTAATTTATAGGTATAAAAATTATCTTAATTCACAAATTTCCAAAATGCTACAAATAATTGTCTTGTAGTAGACAAGTCCAAAAAAAATAAATAAACAAAATAAAGAAGCCAAAATTTAATTTGAATCTAATACATTCACAATATGATTCCTCAAATTTCTGGAGATCATAAAAAAATTTTCTACAAATAATTCATTTTTTTAAAAAACACAATCACATAATTTTCAGTCATAGCAAAGTAAAAGTAGTAAGCTTTACGAGCACAATTAAAGGGGCCGGGTGTGATGGCTCACACCTGTAATCCCAGCACTTTGGGAGGCTGAGGCGGGCGGATCACCTGAGGTCGGGAATTCGAGACCAGCCTGATCAACATGGAGAAACCCCTTCTCTACCAAAAATACAAAATTAGTTGGGCATGGTGGCTCATGCCTGTAATCCCAGCCACGTGGGAGGCTGAGGCAGAAAAATCACTTGAACCCAGGTGGCGGAGGTTGTGATGAGCCAAGATTGCGCCATTGCACTCCAGCCTGGGCAACAAGAGTGAAACTCTGTCTCAAAAAAAAAAAAAGAAAAGAAAAGAAAAAAGAAGAAGCACAACTAAGAAGTCAAATCATAAATAAATTTAAATGTTATTTTTTAAAATACTGGTACTTACCATGGGGAAAAAACGTATTATATTTTCAACTGGATTATCTGCAATATCCAGGACTAAATATCTGAAAATAGAGTATTTTGTGATAAGTACACTTAAAGTAAAACACTTAATGTATTTTTAAAAAATAACTCATTATTTCTTGGTAACCATGACAAGAACGCAAAACAACTTTCAAAGTATCATATTCCCAAGAACTGTGTGGTAGATTTTACATTGCTCGAAGGCATTAAAACCTGAAACACCATGTTAACATCTCTGATATTTTAGTATTTAAAAAATCCATCAGCCTGGGCACAATGGCTCATGTCTGTAATCCCAGCATTTTGGGAGGCCAAGGTGGGAGGATCACTTGAGCCCAGCCTGAGCAACAGAGGGAGACTCCATCTCTAAAAAATATTAAAAAATCGGCTGGGTGTGGTGGTGTGCACCTATAGTCCCAGCTACTCAGGGGGCTGAGGTAGAATTGTGTGAGCCTGGAAGTCAAGGATATAGTAAGCTATGATTGGGCCACTGCACTCCAGCCTGGCTAACAAAGCAAGATTCTTATCTCAAAAATAAATACATATTTTATTGGCATATAATGAACCATTTGGCTAAAATAGAAAAATCACAAGCAGGAAGATACATTCCTCTAGATCAGAGTGGACCTAGAAATAAAGACAAAGGTACCTATAATCATTATGTTATTCTTTTATTTCTATCAATTTCTCTAAGACCAGAAGATTGTTCTCTAAGTGGTCCTGTGACCCCTGCTCATAAAACTACAGAGGACATTTCAGAGGAAGTCCAAAGTCTAAAAGAAAAGGAACAAATAAAAACAGAAGGCATGGTCTATGGAACCATGACTCAAACATCCACTGTTTGAACTAATTTTTAGTAAAGCAAAAAAAAAAAAAAAAAAAAAAAAAACTGCTGAGAGAGCACCTGTCCTGAATTTTACACTTTACAAAATACTTAAAAATAAGGCATTTTTAATATGTTAGCTTGTTTTATTTTGTAAAAAACTTCCATTTCTAAGCATTCCTAAGACCACTGTTTATTAACACAACTATAGGCAATTAGCTAAGTTATTAAACTAGTTTTAAGGACAATTTTGCATTAAAAATTACAGTTCTTGAATGATCAGTTACCCGGTAACAACTTCAAAGAATTCAGGACTTTAATACAGAGAAGCTGAGGCCAAGCATGGTGGCTCACGCTTGTAATCCCAGCACTTTGGGAGGCTGAGGCAGGTGGATGGCCTGAGGTCAGGAGTTCAAGACCAGCCTGGCTAACATGGTGAAACCCCATCTCTACTAAAAATATAAAAATTAGCCAGGTGTGGTGGTGCACACCTGTAATCCCAGCTACTCAGGAGGCTGAGGCAGAGAATCACTTAAACCAGGAGGGAGAGGCTGCAGTGGGCTGAAATCGTGCCACTGCACTCCAGCCTGGGTGAGAGAACAAGACACTGTCTCAAAAACAAAACAAAACAAAACACCGCAGAAGCTGAACCCCAGGATCTGAGAAAAATCCAAGATTTAACCCACAAGGATTTCAACAATGACTGTAGCCTGAAGTGATTGGGAATTCCAGTTATATAAAACAACTCTTCAAAGGAAAAATGTTAACTCAGAATGAAATTAAATATTTTAATGTATAACATATTCCGTGTCAAGAACTACTAGTAGAACTACCAATCTCTAAAAACTAGTACTATAAAAGTTTAAGGAGAAATGGTTCTTCCATTAGGATAAAGAACCTGCACCAACAACATTATAATTTGAACAAAAATTCTGTACACATTAGAAATGAATAGTATGATTTTTTGGTTGGTTTGTTTTTTCTTAAGATTAGTTTCACCTTATATAGTTTGATATTTTAAAACACAACATTCTCATTTTCTTTAATAATTCTATGCGTATACACATAAATACACATACACAACAGAAAAAGACTTTGGGAGGCCGAGGCAGGCAGATCACGAGGTCAGGAGTTCAAGACAAGCCTGGCCAACATGGTGAAATGCCATCTGTACTAAAAATACAAAAATTAGGCCGGGTGTGGTGGCTCACGCCTGTAATCCCAGCAGTTTGGGAGGTTGAGGTGGGTGGATCAAGAGGTCAGGAGCTCAAGAGCAGCCTGGCCAAGATGGTGAAACCCCGTCTCTACTAAAAACACAAAAAAAATTAGCCCAGAGTGGTGGTGGGCACCTGTTATCTCAGCTACTTGGGCGGCTGAGGCAGAGAATTGCTTAAACCTGGGAGGCAGAGGATGCAGTGAGCCAAGATCACGCCATTGCATTCCAGCCTGCGCAAAAGAGCAAAACTCCATCCAAAAAAAAAAGAAAAAATTAGCTGGGAGTGATGGTGTGCACCTGTAATCCCAGCTACTCAGGAGGCTGAGGCAGGAGAATCGCTTGAACCCAGGAGGCAGAAGTTGCAGTGAGCCAAGATCATGCCGTTGCACTCGAGCCTGGGTGACAGAGTGAGACTCCATCTCAAAAAAAAAAAACAAAAAACAAAAAAACAAAAAACAAACAAACAAAAAAACATGAAATAAAAATATGTCCCTGTACCATCACAGGCCCTGAATTTTCCTTCTTAGAAGCAATCACTATGAAGTTTCTAGCCTGTTGGTCCAGAAATTTTGTATGCATATACAAAAATAAATATACTTAATGTAGTATATATGTATTTACTCAACACATTACGAATATATACACATTGTTCCACACTCTGCTTTGTTCATGCAATGCATTATTTTAGAGATCATGCCAAATCCAAACACATAGATACATTACATTCTTTTTCACGGTTACATAGTATTCTATTATATGTTCAAAGAATGTATTTTAGAGTATCTTGTATTTACAGATATTTATAAATTGGTTTCATTTTAAAAATAAAGCAGAGCATTAAATTTTTTTTTTTTTTTTGAGATGGAGTCTTGCTCTGTTGCCCAGGCTGGAGTGCAGTGGCACAATCTCGGCTCACTGTAACCTCTGCCTCCCAGGTTCAAGCAATTCTCCTGCCTCAGTCTCCTGAGCTGCTGGGACTACAGGCATGTGTCACCATGCTCAGGTAATTTTCGCTTTAGTAGAGATGGAGTTTCGCCACATTGGCCAGGCTGGTCTCGAACTCCTGACCTCAGGTGATCTGCCCACCTCGGCCTCCCAAAATGCTGGGATTACAGGCATGAGCCACTGCGCTGGCCTAAAATATTTTTAACATATATACTTTTACATAGATATTGAAGGAAGAAGCTGCCTCCTAGGGGAGAAGCATGGTGGCTTGGGTTTAGAGGAGAAAAAGTAGTTTTTGTACCAGGTGTAACATACTCTATTTTAAAAACGAAGTTAAAAAATAAAGAACATTAAAAACCATTACATGCTCAACTGAACTTGTAAGATAAATAAGAACATCACATGAGATGCCATTTTTACTCCATTAGACTTTGAGAAATTAAAAATGTTTCATAATTCCATCTTGGAGAGATACCAAGGGAAGAGTCACTCTCATATACTTGATAGTGGGAACGTAAACTGATACAATGCACTGGAAAACAATCTGCAACATCTATCAAAATTTAAAATGTTCATACTCATATCCAGCAATTCCACAAATTTGCCCTATCAATATGCTCACGTATTAATTGAGTAATATGTACAATGATAGTCACTATATGCTATACATATTAGTATAAGGCCAGAAACAATCTAAATGTCCAACAGACTAACTGAATAAATTTTAGTATAGCCATACAGTGGATTACAATGCAACTTAAAAAGAATAAGCAGTTTGATATACATACTGATATAAACCAATCTCCAAAAAATACAAAGTAAAAAAAAAAGAAAGGCAATGTAAAAAACAAAAGTTTATCTATAAGAATATGCTCATAAATTTAACCAAACACTGGAAAGCTACCCAATAAAGAGGTAATAGTAGATGTTGTTTCCCTATACCTATCCCCTAGATACTCAATTCCTTTATCCCTCAAGAGATAAAATAATGTATACTAAAATCTACTTTTCAGTATATGTTATTTTTAAATTCTTTTTTATTTTTACTTTCCAAGAAACTTCTTGACAATACACACTATTTTGAACCTTTAGAATTCTGCATTATGGGCATAAATTATTTAAGTATTTTAACTAAAATTTCTTGTAAAAAACTATGTACTATATGACCCATTTTTTATATACAGAAAAAACTGATGGTACAAAACCTGAAATGAAACTTCAATAAGTGTTTTACAAATCATAGCAATAATTCTTACCTAAATAACTGCTGAAAGTTTGGTTTAATAAAGTTTGCTTCAATATTTTGTCGTATGCATATTACATGGGTTATTCCATGTTTCTGTAGTATAGGTAGCTGTAAAAAAAAAAAAGCAGGGGGAGGACAGGGAAGATGAATATTTTAAAATATCAAACATCCTCTTACTATATAACACAGATGTTTGAAAATACACAGAACCCAAGTCTCTGCTTAAGTCCAGGGGATTAAAGCTAATTTTATAATATACCTGAAGTGGGTAGCAAGATATTTCAATGATTCAAGACTAATACACTAATGTCCTCAAAAGGTTAACAGGGATATTTCATACCTATAATTTTAGAGCTTGATGGAACCTTTATGTAAGATGTTTGGCATAGCACGTGTTTTTTTATTTAATAAATAAATTTATTTTTTTATTTTAATTTATTTATTTATTTTTGATCCAGGGTCTTATTCTCTCATCCAGGCTGGAGTGCAGTGGTGTGATCACAGTTCACATTAGATAAATTTCAGACATACTACTACTTAGGCAATTAGATAATAACCTGCTGCTAGTCTGGGGTCAGGATAGGGAGGTGAAGCAGCGATCA
>NW_012119265.1:1081631-1089910 GCF_000951035.1 Colobus angolensis palliatus | reverse complement strand
TTATATATTTATATTTTATAAATATAACTTATAAAAGCAAGTGTTTAATAAATGGTAGTTATATATATTGACTGCAATCTTTATTCTTTAGAGGGGACTACTAAGACATAAAACAGTTACGTTACCAAATACTTGGACATCACTGACCTAATTAACAGCAGTACCTGAGCCCAAATCTCTAGACAACTCCTTGCCTCTCCCAGTATACTTTAAGAGTCAGAATTAATTTATATACTTCACATAATCTAGTGAACCTTTCACCATTTAAAAATTTTCCTGAAGTTAAAAATGGCAACTTCAATGGCGTGTTATTACATTCCATACAGGTTGAGTATCCCTTATCCAAAATGCTGGTCCCAAGATAGGACCATAAGTGTCTCAGATTTCAGATTTTGAAATATTTGCCTTGGCGCTCATGCCTATAATCCCAGCACTTTGGATGGCTGAGGCAGGCGGATCACGAGGTCAGGAGATCAAGACCATCCTGGCTAACACAGTGAAACCCCATCTCTACTAAATACACAAAAAATTAGCCGGGCGAGGTGGCGGGCACCTGTAGTCCCAGCTATTCGGGAGGCTGAGGCAGGAGAATGGCATGAACCCAGGAGGCGGAGCTTGCAGTGAGCCAAGATCGCACCACTGCACTCCAGCCTGGGCGACAGAGACTTTGTCTCAAAAAAAAAGAGAAATATTTGCCTATACATACTGAGATGTCTTGGGGATAGGATCCAAGTTTAAACACAAAATTCATTTATGCTTCACACACACCACATACATATACTCTGAAGGTAATTTCATACAGTCATCTGGTGCATGAAACAAAATTTTGACTGTGACCCATTACATAGAGACAGGTATGGAGTTCACTTGTGTTTTCATGCTGAAACTCAAAAAGTTTCACTTTGGAGCATCTCAGATTTTTCAGATTAGGGATACTCAACCTGTAGTGCTTTTGGCTCCATACTTAAAAGCAATTTAACATGACAATTCTAGAAATTATCAAATAATAAATTTTCATTTGCAAGTGATGATAAGTTTAAGTGAGTTTATAGATGTTATTTTATTACCTAGAGCATTAAGTTCCTTGACAGAAAAGATTTATATTTGTTCACAGATACACAGTATGTGTAAAGTGTACAATACAATCACTTAAGTATCAAGTATGTATAACTAGTTAAGTGTTCGATAATTATCTGTTCAATAAATGAACTAACAAGTCACAATGGCAAGAGAATCAGATAACCTTGAATTTCCTGACACATTCAGTTTAAAATCCTATATATTTAATTCCCATTTCCTGCATTTTAAATAGTATAAAACAGTAGCACTAATAATTCATGAGCAAAGTAAAAAAATAACAATTTATGTGTTATGAACTAAATGTTTGCATCACCTCAGATTCATATGTTGAAATCCTTACCCGCAAGATGTGATGGTGGAGTCTCTGGGAGGTAATCAGTTTTAAATTGAGGTCAAGAGGGTAGAAACCTCCATGACAGGATCTGTACCCTTATAAGAGGCAAGAACTCGTTCTCTTGGCTGTGTGAGGATACAGCAAGAAGGGAGGGATCTGCAAACCAGCAAGAGGGTCCTCACCGGAGCCGGACCATGACTGTGGACTTCCCAGCCTCCAGAACTCAGAGAAATAATCATTTATTGTTTAAGCCACCCTGTCTATGGTATTTTGTTTGAAGAGCCTGAGCTAAGACAATATGATTTTCAAGTTTTAAGTGTTAATTTCTGCAGCAAGTTTTATGTCAGCATAGATTAGAATTCAATTATCTTTGTATTTGAGTATAACCTGAGTTAGGGAAAGTGAGATAAGCATTTGGTAAGCTTAATAATTAACCAATGTTCTATATTGAGATTTGTGCCAATTCCACAACAAATTCAAAATTAAGTCCTTCGTGTACACTTGATGACCTATGGAGTTTTCTTATCTACTTTATGAATGTGAGAAAGTACAAGATGATGCACATAATTATGTATAAATATGCTTAAACAAGCTTTGAAGGCCCATTAGACTACTACTAAGTAAAAATAAACTATCAAAATAGAGCCCTAACATAACAGCAAATAGAATTATTTTGTACTTTTCAGAGGCAGTTGCTTTTGCACCAACCTAATATAAAGCAAATTATGACCTTACCTCACATTTAAAAACAATAGAAAAACTTTACAAATAGAAATAGTTTACTAGTTACAAAGGCCCTAAATTTGACTCTTTTATTTAAACTGTATTTGAATTTAATAAAAGATATACTTAAGTAAACGTGGCCAGGCATGGTGGGTCATGCCTGTAATCCCAGTGCTTTGGGAGGCTAAGGTGGGAGGATCACTTCAAGCCAGGAATTTGAAAGTAGCCTGGGTAACACAGCCAGACCCCACCTCTACAAAAACTTTGAGAATTAAGCCAGGCATGGTGGTGTGTGCCTGTAGTCCTAGCTACTTGGGAGGCTGAGGCAGGAAGACAGCTTGAGTCCAGGAGTTTGAGGTTACAGTGAGCTATGATAGCACACCACTGTACTCTATAGAGCCTGGGTAACAGAGCGAGACCCCACTCCTCTCTCACAAAATAATAATAACAATAAATGAGTGTTTAAAAAGGAGTTTATCCATTTAGGTTTATCTCCAATATTATTTTTTGTTGTTGTTTTCAGATAATGGTATGAAAACAAATATGGGCTATATTACGGTTACCTAGGGTGGGAAATATAAAATACTGCCATAGAGGCTTTTTCTCTATCTAATAAGACCATGGTGACATTTCAAGAGAAGAAGTTTTGAAGAACTAGACCTTTTTTTGTGTGTGTTTTTGTTTTGTTTTGAGACAAAGTCTCACTCCGTCAACCAGGCTGGAGTACAGTGGTGCCATGTTGGCTCACTGCAACCTCTACCTCCCAGGTTCAAGCAATTCTCGTGCCTCAGCCTCGCGAGTAGCTGGGATTACAGACACGTACCACCATAACCAGCTAATTAATGTATTTTTAGTAGAGACGGGGTTTTGACATGTTGGCCAGGCTGGTCTTGAACTCCTGGCCTCATGTAATCTGCCTGCCTCAGCCTTCCATTGAGGAGACAGATCTTTAAACAAATACTTTAATGTGATAAATACTGTATGTATATTTATAAAGTACAATGGGAATTTTAAAAATGAAAATTATCTAAAACGATCTAGAAGACTAGTACTTGGGTGAATAGCAAATTATATGGACAATAACCTTGTTTACATCTGTCTTTTACAAAATAAATTATAGCTATGTCTATAGTTACCTGCCCTGTCCTTTCCCTAGTACTTACTTTTACTAACTCCCTATCTTTCCAACTAAGCAAAAAGTCATCAAGATGTCCAGGTTTACTCTTAGCCATGTTTCAGCAGTCAAAAAAATCTTCGAGTTTCAAAATTAATGACCTTTTAAAACCGGTTAAATTCCTAAGAACATCATTTTAAATTACAGAGATATCAAACACAATTTAAGTATACTGACTTCTGAACAGGCAAAGTATTGGGGAAAGACATTTGTGGTATGTTTCATGTTGTAACTCAAAGAGAATTAGTAGCACTGAATCTTTTAGAAGTGGCAAGAACATATTAAAATGAGATCTACCTATTTTAACTGCAACTGAGTAAGTCCATTAAAGTTTGACTATGTAGACTATCTATACAGATTGAATATCCCTTATCTAAAATGCCGGGAACCAGAAGTATTTCAGAGTTTGTATTTTTCTGTTTGTTTTGCATATTTGCATTATACTTATAATTGAGCATTCCTAATCCAAAAATCCGAAATCTGAAATACTGCAATGAGGATTTCCTTCGAGTGACATACTGGTGCTCAAAAAGTTTCAAATTTCATATCAGGGATACCAACCAGCCCTCTAAAGTCTGGCTGGCAAAACAACTAAGGTGAATCACTTTCAGTTAACACACACATTCTTACCCTTGATAAGGAAGGTTTAACTAAACATAGAAATTCTTTATTTTGGGCTTTAAGTATACCTCATATTGTTCTGACACTATGATTAGCAATTACAGATGTCTAGTATTTTAGAGAGTAAATAAGTTATTAAAGATCAGTTATCTGGTAAATCTTTCAAACATACAAATTTCATGAGGAAAAAACAAAAACTGTGATTTGTGGTGAAACACTTGAGAACTACTGGTCTAGTAAAATAAGGAGAGAGGAAGGTACTCCAAAGTGACAATTACTGTTAACAGACAGTACTTGTGGCTGCTCCCTAAAATAAAACTCGTTATTGCTAAAAAACTTACCCAAGAAAAGTTGGTTAATAAAAGTCTCTCTTGGTGAATCTAACAAAGTTCATACCTTGCTTTTCATAGCAGATGAATATGGGCCTAAGAACAATCCAGGTAAAATTTCCTAGAAAAAAAAAAATTGAGGTATTTACCATCAGCAATTTAAATCTATCAGACTATGTACCATATAACTGAATTTGTGGGGTGTTTTCATAGTTGTTAAAACAATTTGCTTAAAAGTTTGTTATTTAGGGAGCATTTCCTATCCACGATGAGCAAATGATTGGGTAGAGAAATGCAGGCATGCTTTGTAATATCGAATAAGACACTCAAGTTTTATTTAAATAGCTTTATTTTATATCAACAGCTCTGAAAAGTTGGATATGTGAACTTATACAGTTTTTTATAAGCAGTTTGGATGGAATTAGTACATTGTAATGTTGCATTTTAGATTAATAAAATCTTTTAAATTTTACTTCTATTCTCTGCTAAAATCTGGAAATAAAATAGGCATAAAGGAAATCATCCCTTTAAACCTACACAAAACCTTATTCGGCCAAATCAAAAGCAGCACAAGATACAACAAGATTGGAACTATTATCTATTTTTTTAATCTTTTTTTTTTCTTTAAAAAATAGAGATGAAGTCTCAGTATGTTGCCCAGGCTGATAAGGAACTCCTGGGCTCTAGTGATCCTTCCGCCTCAGCCTCCCAAACTGCTCGAATTACAGACATGAACTCCTGTGTCCGAGCTAAAACTATGATCTATAGTTAATAGAAGCAAATTATTACTGTAACATAAAAAGTCCAAATTCAAATATTTGCCAGTTGACAAAATTTCAACAATTTAAATATGTACCTTCTAGAAGCTGAATTCAAATTTATTCTATGTAAATTCAATATAGAAAGCTTTCAGTCTGGATATATCACACCCTAGACACTAACTGTAACTTTATAGTTCAGTTCTATAAGTCATAATTATTTGTATATAAAACTGATTTCTCCCACCAGACTTTTGTGGGCAGAAATTACATTTAGTCATCTTTGCATTCCTCATAGCACCAAACAAAATGCCTCATAGGTACTCACATAGTTTTTCAAAGTGAATTTTCATTACGAGAGAAAAGTAACAGATTTTTAGAAGTCATGGATTCCCAGGAACAAGATACTGCTTAATCCTGGGGCAAACAGACCTCACTGCAAAAAGTATGAAATGCAAAAGAAAATGAGCTGCTATGAGGGTTAGCTATCATTTAATTCATTCCAAACTGAAAGTATTCAATTTGATCTTCTAAGAGACTTAATTATGGAAGTTGATTGAAAATCGGACACAAAATGAACAATGCTTATTTGTTGTACAGTGAACTCTCCCTAACTTATCTACACAGAGAAAGCAAACTGCTTTCAAAAGGAACACAAAAATAGTATCCAATTTTTCACATGAGGAAAAAGAAAGTGACTCATTGGCCAGGTGCAGTGGCTCATGCCTGTAAGCCCAGCACTCTGGGAGGCCAAGGTAGGTGATCACCTGAGGTCGGGAGTTCGAGACCAGTCTGACCAACATGGAGAAACCCCGCCTCTACTAAAAATACAAAATTAGCCAGGCGTGGTGGCGTATGCTTGTAATCCCAGCTATTCAGGAGGCTGAGGCAGGAGAATCGCTTGAACCCGGGAGGCAGGGGTTGCGGTGAGCCGAGATCGTGCCACCGCACTCCAGCCTGGGCAACAAGAGCAAAATTCCGTTTCAAAAAATAATAATAATAATAATAATAAGAGAAAGTGACTCATGAAGTACAAACACCTAGTATTACATTCCTCTTTCTAATTTCCCATCTTTTTAAGATCCAAGATTAACCTTAAATATTTAAAATAATTAATTATTTAAAATACATAATGATGAACCTACAGATCATGAATCAGCAGGTCTCAAATCCTATAAACTAAGGTTGTTACTATGATAACATGGGTTGGTTTGAACAAACAAAAGGTTGCCATACCTGCATCTCTCGTCTCATAGGGTAGGTCCACTCCTTTAAAAGGGGAGGAAAACATAAGAATAAAAGTAGATAACATTTAAAAAGTCACCCAATTAAAGGCTAAAGATGTGACATACAAGTATGTAGATTTTTTAAAGTTACATTATACTTTAAGAATATTTTATTAAAATAGCAGACTTGGTTTCACAAACATCTGAAAATTGAAGTGACAAGAAACAAAGCTTAAGGCATTCTTTAAATAACTAGGCTTCCAGAATTATTATATTACTTCATATAATGGATGAAACTGCTCATTAAACTTAAGAATAGAATAGATATTCCAGAAGATTCTCCCCAAAACTGATCTTCTAAGTCAGAGATGTCACTAGATTTTTTTGTTTCTCATGCCAACTCTAATCAACTGACAGTAGATACCTAAAACACTGTGTGGTCCAAGACAGCAAGAAGAATGTCTGATCAACAAATAATACCTGAAATGGATAAAAGAAAAATGCTATGTCATAGGTACTTGCGATCTCTGATCTAAAATCCCAAAAGCTTATCAAAGAGCCTTTCCTGCATCTCACTTGGTCCTAACATTCTTGTCTAGTTCAATTATTTTAACACATATCACAAAAGATAAGAGACTTTGTTTTGTCTCTGGAATGCAGACCAATATAAAGAAGCTGTAAAATAACACAAAATGTCAATGGTAAAAGATAAAAAATATTTTAAAAGTTAGAAAAAGAGAAAACTAACTATAGTAAATTGAAATGAAGAATCGAAAAAGACTAGCAGGCCAGGCTCTGTGGCTCATGCCTATAATCCCAGCACTTTGGGATGCCGAGGCAGGCAGATTGCTTGAGCTCAGGAGTTTGAGACCAGCCTGGGAAACAGAGTGAAACCCCTTCTCTACTAAAAATACAAAAAAATTAGTTGGGCATGGTGGAGCCTGCTTGTAATCCCATCTACACAGGAGGCTCAGGTGGGAAGATCGCTTGAGCCTGGGAGGCAGAGGTTACAATGAGCCGAGATCACCCCACCACTCCAGGTTGGATGAAGACTGAGACCCCGTCTTAAAAAAAAAAATGATAGTACAGATAGTCCTCATTCCAAAAGTTTCTAAGTTGGTTGCTTAAAACTCAGAATTATTACTAGTAATTAGGTTTCCAAAGTAGTCTGAAAAATACCTTTTTAACCTTTTATTTTGAAATAATTTTAGGATTATAGAAAAGTTGCAAAAATAGTACAAGGAATTCTATTTATCCTTCACCCAGATTCTCCAAGTCAGAAAAGTAATTTTTTGTTTGTTTGTTTTTTGAGACTGAGTCTTGCACTATCGCCCAGGCTGGAGAGCAGTGGCACAATCTCGGCTCACTGCAAGCTCAGTCTCCTGGGTTCATGCCATTCTCCTGCCTCAGCCTCCCGAGCAGTTGGGACTACAGGTGCCCACCACCACTCCAGGCTAATTTTTTTGTGTGCTTTTAGTAGAGACGGGGTTTCACCGTGTTAGACAGGGTGGTATCGATCTCCTGACCTCATGATCCGCCCACCTCAGCCTCCCAAAGAGCTGGAATTTCAGGAGTGAGCCACTGCACCTGGCCCAGAAAGTATTTTTAACACAGAAGGTAGAAATGGTATCCATCTGTAATGAAAAGAGAGAATAATAATCCTACAATGAGAGAGAGGTTTTTTTTTTTAACCACGTGATTTATTATTTATTTTATCTTTTTTTATTATACTTTAAGTTCTAGGGTACATGTGCACAATGTGCAGGTTTGTTACATATATATACATGTGCCATGTTAGTGTGCTGCACCCATCAACTCATCATTTACATTAGGTATATCTCCTAATGCTATTCCTCCCCCCTACCCCCTCCCCACAATAGGACCTGGTGTGTGATGATCCCCTTCCTGCGTCCAAGTGATCTTACTGTTCAGTTCCCACCTATGAGTGAGAACATGTGGTGTTTGGTTTTCTGTTCTTGTGATAGTTTGCTGAGAATGATGGTTTCCAGCTGCATCCATGTCCCTACAAAGGAC
>NW_012119265.1:1077812-1078220 GCF_000951035.1 Colobus angolensis palliatus | reverse complement strand
ATTTGCTTGGTAGATCTTCCTCCATCCCTTTATTTTGAGCCTATGTGTATCTCTGCATGTGAGATGGGTCTCCTGAATACAGCAAACTGATGGGTTTTGAGTCTTTATCCAATTTGCCAGTCTGTGTCTTTTAATTGGACCATTTAGTTCATTTACATTTAAGGTTAATATTGTTATGTGTGAACTTGATCTTGTCATTACGATATTAGCTGGTTATTTTGCTTGCTAGTTGATGCAGTTTTTTCCTAGCATTGATGGACTTTACATTTTGACATGTTTTTGCAATGGCTGGTACTTGCTATTCCTTTCCATCTTTAGTACTTCCTTCAGGATCTCTTGTAGGGCAGGCCTGGTGGTGACAAAATCTCTAAGCATTTGCTTGTCTGTAAAGGATTTTATTTCTCCTTC
>NW_012119265.1:1065555-1076797 GCF_000951035.1 Colobus angolensis palliatus | reverse complement strand
CGTTGCTGGCGATGAGCTGCATTCCTTTGGAGGGGGAGATGCGCTCTGATTTTTTGAATTTCCAGCTTTTCTGCACTGCTTTTTCCCCATCTTTGTGGTTTTATCTGCCTTTGGTCTTTGATGATGGTGACATACTGATGGGGTTTTGGTGTGGGTATCCTTTCTGTTTGTTAGTTTTCCTCCTAACAGTCAGGACCCTCGGCTGTAGGTCTATTGGAGTTTGCTTGAGGTCCACTCCAGACCCTGTTTGCCTGGGTATCAGCAGCGGAGGCTGGAGAAGATAGAATATTGCTGAACAGTGAGTGTTACTGTCTGATTCTCACTCTGGAAGCTTCGTCTCAGGTTTTTTTAAATTAAGAGAAACAGAAAGCATTTTTGTTTTTAATCTTGAAAACTGTTCTCAGCAATATAGTAGAAGACTATAAACCCTGAGTAATGACAGTTTAAAAAAAAACAAAAAGCCAGGCGTGGTGGCTCACACCCATAATCCCAGCACTTTGGGAGGCTGAGGTGGGTGGATCACCTGAGGTCAGGAGTTCAAGACTAGCTGGGCCAATATGGTCAAACCCCGTCTCTACTAAAAATACAAAAATTAGCTGGGCCTGGTGGCGGAAGCCTATAATCCCAGCTACTTGGGAGGCTGACGCAGTAGAATTGCTTGAACCTGGAAGCGGAGGTTGCAGTGAGCTGAGATCATGATATTGCACTCCAGGCTCGGCAACAACAGTGAAACTCCGTCTCAAAAAAAAAAAAAAAAAAACCCAAAAGATTCATAGCAATCAATCAGAGGAGGCCTGTTTTCCTGAGCCAGCATAGAGAAGTCCTCTCTGTTTCTCTGTTTCAACACTATAAAGAAACTAACTTGGAAATGACCAATCTACTTTTTGTTTCATTTCTGCTTTATTTAGCTAGATTTTGCCTATAAATCCAGCCTCCTCTGCTCAGCACACTGAAATGCCTTTTCTAAATCTTTTGATGACACACTGCCTGATAGTTGAACCACTAATAAAAGCCAGTTAGATTTTAAGCTAAATTTGTTGTAATTTTGTCTTTTGACACAGGGTAGAACTATGTTTGGCTTTACTAGATATTGCCAAAACTTTTCCAAAACCACTGTACACTCCCACCAGCCATATATGGGAGTTCTAGTTGTTCTACATCTTCCCTATGGCCTTATTTTAAATGGAAAGTACTTGTAAACACAAGACAAAGTCTGTGATCTGCTCAAAGTCGAACTCATATCAAGATCAAAAAGCTGGAACTCCCAAAGGCAACGTCCTCAGTGAAAGATAAACTAGGGAAGGAAAAAAAAAAAAAACAAAAATTCAACTCATCCCATAGAAGTGAGTACTCTTGTCTTTCCTAGCTTTGGCTCTGGGTAGGTATTGGTAGTGGTGGAGTGGGGTCTTTCTAATCACAATCTGGCATCCACTCAAGTTTGGGGTTAGAATTCAATTACTTTTGTGAGGCCAAGTGAGAATTTAATGTAAGTGGTTCTGGGTAGATTGCATCCTGGATTCCTGGAAGAAGCAAATGCATACTCTCTAGAAAAACATACCTTAAACCTAGATCAGAAATAATTCACAAAGATAAAGTCCCAACAAGCTCACAATCAGAAACTAATTTAAAAACAAGAAGTGAGCCACCATAGGAAGCAGAAACAACTGAGTTACACTTACAAAACTGCACATATTATAAGCAATTATGAAAAGTATAAAAAATTTAAAGAAATTAGGTATCAAAATATGACCAAAGACTAAGAAATTGACTTTTAAAAACACAGAATATGCAGAAATAAGAAGTATAATTGAAACTAAAAATCAGTGAGTAGGCCAGGTTCCGTGGCCTACGCCTGTAAATTACCCAGCACTTTGGGAGACTGAGGTAGGCGGATCACTTGAGCCCAGCTTGGGCAACATAGTGAAACTCTGTCTCTACTAAAAATCTAAAAATTAGCCAGGCATGGAGGTAGCACGCCTGTAGTCCCAGCTACTTGGGAGGCTGAGGCAGGAGAGCTGCTTGAATCTGGGAGGTGGAAGTTGCAGTGAGCCGAGATCGCAACACTGTACTCCAGCCTGGGTGACAGAGTGAGACTCCGTCACACACACACACACACACACACACGAAACTCAAAAATAAAATCAAAAGATATCATTACATACCATTAGAATGGTTAAAGTTAAAAAGACTGACAACATCAAATGCTAGTGATGATGTGGAGCAACTGGGACTCTCATACATTGCTGGTGGGAATGTAAAATGAAATGTTAAACATACACCTACCCTATTATAATATCCAGCCATTCCACTCCTAGGCTTTACATATATATAGAGAGAGACATATAGCCACACAAAGACTTGTACATGAATATTTATAGCAGCTTTATTTATTGTAGTCTCTAAGAACTCAAATGTCTACGGTCTCTTCATACAATGGAGTAGTACTCAGGGATAAAAGTCTACGGAGTACTCATAAACACAACAACATGGATGAATTTCATTGACATTATGTTCAGTGAAGAAAGCCACACACAAAAGAGTCCATTTGCATGATTCCATTTGTATCAAGTTCAAGAGCAAGGAAAACTAATCTATGTTGATAGAAATCAGATTACTGGTTGCCTGTTGTGGAATGGGAGAGGAAATGCCTGGAAATAGATGTAACCTTCTATGCTAATAGAATATTCCTGTATCTTGATGGGGTAGATTACACTAGTGTATGTTTATCAAAACTCAATGAATTGCACACTTATTATTTGTATGTTACACTATATAAATTTTACCTTTATTAAAAAAAATCATCTAGACAAAAGACATTACATACAAAGGAAGGACAATCAGATGGACACTGACTTCTCAAGTGCATGAAAGAAGCCAGAGGACAAGAATAATTCATTCAAAGTGGCAGGACAAAAACAACTGTTAATTAAGAATATATGCTCAGAAAAATATCTTTCAAGAAAAAAAGTTAAGATGTTCTTTGAAGAAAGGATACTATCATTGTCTATTTTAGTCATAGAGAACCTAAGTAACTTGATTTTGGGTCCAGATAGTCTGAATCCAGAGTTCTTTCTCTTAATCAATACACTACACAGTCTTTCAATGTAAGAATGAACTTTACGGCAAACATATAGTTACAATTAAACAAATATTAGCTGCATAAAATAATGATTAATTTATGGATATTAACAGAATAGAAATAAAGCATGTAATTTCTAAGCCAGCAGTAAGGGAAACATAATTGTTTACTAGATTCTTTTTTGTTTTTTTGAGACAGAGTCTTGCTCTGTCACCCAGGCTGGAGTGCAGTGCAGTGGCACGATCTTGGCTCATTGCAACCTCTGCCTCTGGGGTTCAAGCAATTCCCCACCTCACCCTCCCGAGTAGCTGGGATTACAAGTGCCCAGGTAATTTTTGTGTTTTTAGTAGAGATGGGGTTTCACTATCTTGGCCATGCTGGTCTTGAACTCCTGAACTGGTGGTCCACCTGCCTCGGCCTCCCAAAGTGCTGGGATTACAGGCGTGAGCCACCGCGCCCAGCTCAGATTCTTTAACTTACTAATGTGTTATGGTAATCTTTTTATACATAAGTCTTTTTGCCAGGTATGGCATCTGGCAATCCCAGCCCTTTGGAAGGCTGGGGCAGGAGGATGGCTTGAGCCCAGGAGTTCAAAACCAGCCTGGGCAACATAGGGAGACCTCATCTCTACAAAAATTTAAAAATTAGCCAGGTGCAGTGGTGGTGCATGACTGAGGTCCTAGCTACTTGGGAGGCTGAGGCAGGAAGATCACTTGGGCTTGGGAGGTTGAGGCTACAGTGAGTCATGATGATGCCACTGCACTCCAGCCTGGGCAACAGAGACAGACCCTATCTCAAGGGAAAAAAAAAAAGGAAATGAAACAAGGAAAAAGAAAATAGTTTTTAAAGACTTTAGGCCAAAGACTCTTTTTAGTCATGGTACTCCTAATGATAAGCACAGTGCCTGACACAGAATAAGCACAAACTAGATGTATTTCAGAGATCTACTGCACTAAATGCTATTGACTTTGTTTTTCTTTTTAAAAGATTCCTAAGTAGTCTAGCAGCCAGCCTTATCTTCCTGAAGCAACTTGTCAGAGCTGTGAAAAAGAAGAAAATCAATTAAAGAAATGTATACTTTTGAATTTATCTGAAGTGAAATCACTAAATTTTGTATAATTAAAGAAAAAAAAAACCAGGGCAACACATATCAAGGAATGGTGTACATATATTCTGGGAAATACTTGTGTAAGGGAGGGAAGACTTTCCCTCTACCGACAGGATTCGGTAACAGTGTATTAAATAAACTAAATGGAGAAAAGGTATATA
Source organism: Colobus angolensis palliatus (assembly GCF_000951035.1). Classification (NCBI taxonomy): domain Eukaryota; kingdom Metazoa; phylum Chordata; class Mammalia; order Primates; family Cercopithecidae; genus Colobus; species Colobus angolensis. The sequence goes on along the minus strand of NW_012119265.1, from coordinate 1,072,449 downwards.
AATTTATTATGTGTATGGGAGTATCACAGGAAAAAAAGTATATCAAAAAAAGGTGATATTTTTAAAAAGTGTATACAAAAAAAAAAAAGCCAGTGATATTTAAAACCAGTCTATGAAATAAACTAAAAGGAGAAAAGGTATAGAAATTTATTATGTACATCATAGGGGTATCACAGGAAAGAAAAGTGTATACCAAAAAAAAAAAAAAAACAAAAAAAACCAGTGATATTTAGGAGCCTATATACCCTTTCTATAGGATGGGGGTAGGGGTATATAGGCAATTTCGTATCACCACCAATGATCTATTTGAAGCTACTATAATTCTGGAGAAAGACAAATGGGCCCTCAGAATAATAATAGATGATACTTTGTGACAGTTTGTCTGGGTGTGGTGCTGACTTTTACTCTCCTCTCCAGTGATGAGTTAATCTTCCCTGGTTGACGAAACTCCCTGGGAGCAAACTGAGCTTCTTTTGGATGATCTGTCCTTAGGTAGATAATAAGAGTTCAGATCAAGGCTTTCTCCCCATTTGCTACTTTGCAAGTGTTTCCAACTTAAAGTAATCAATCTACCAAGGTGTCATATTTTGCAGTCACATTTCCGCAACACTTTCATTTGGCAACATGCCAAAAGACACTCAAAACTACTGAAGTATCAATTTTATCAAAAAATTTCTTTAGGGAGAAACAGTATTTTCACTGGTTACTAATTTAAACAATTTTGATATTAAAACAAACAGGTACATATGGGGTAGAATGCAAAATTTACCTGAACCTTTTAGCAAAACAAGAGGCTTCAAATAAATTTTGAGCTTTCTATAAGGTTATATGTAATACAACATGAAAGACTCTCTTGATATATATACAAGGAAGATATTATAAGAGGGAAAAGCAAGCTGTATACTAGGAGGGAATGAAAATATTCCTAGTCACAGGACAGATAAGAAGCCTTCTTCAGAGAATATAAGTAATTAGGGCAATAGGTATGGATCCATTGAAACCTAGAAAGCTTTCTCTCACAGAAAAGTTCATTTGGAACTATTCCTGGTGTTATCATCAGATGCTGATCTCAGAATCCACCTTCTTTGCTGCCCTGACCCAGATTACTACCTACAGAACAAACCTTAAACCTGGCTGTCGGCCGGGCACTGTGGCTCACGTCTGTAATCTCAGCACTTTGGGAGGCCGAGACGGGCGGATCACGGGATCAGGAGATCGAGACCATCCTGGCTAACTCGGTGACACCCTGTCTCTATTAAAAATACAAAAAATTAGCTGGGCGTGGTGGCAGGCGCCTGTAGTCACAGCTACTAAGGAGGCTGAGGCAGGACAATGGCGTGAACCCGGGAGGCAGAGCTTGCAGTTAGCCGAAATCTCGCCACTGCACTCCAGCCTGGGCGATGGAGCAAGACTCTGTCTCAAGAAAAACAAACAAACAAACAAACAAACAAAAAACCTGCCTGTCTATGGATCCTACTAATCAAGATTTTAAGTCTGAATGCTCACAGTCTTCTACCACATATCCATCTGTCTGAACACGTGTCTAATAACCAAGTCTTACCACTATCACACTTAATTCTTAATCTCAGCCTGCCCACACTACTCCTGAAATCTATCCTTTTAGAAACCGTGGTATTAATGGAAGCATCTTCGTATCACCACCAATGATCTATTTTAAGCTACTATTGTAATTAATTAGTAGAATCAATTCCCCAAACCTTATGAGTAGCCAAGCAGTTCAACCACATTTACCAAACCAAGGCAAGCCAGATAAACCAAAATAACCCTCTATTGTGAAACACACCATGATTCTGAGAGAAATTAATTCACAAGTGAAAATCTTTCAATCAACATGAGCTACATGTTAAAACATCCTTCAGAATTATCTTCTTCCTTCCCATAAAAATGATCTATAAAACAGCATTTGGATAGAAAAAGAAGTTACAAAAATATCCAAAGACCCTCAAACATATCAGTGAAGGATATAGACTGTAACCATTAGATAAAATAAAAAATTCTTATATGGATTGAAATATGAAATATGAACTTTTACAAATACAGTAGTCCCCTTTATCCACAGGTGATATGTTCATATGTTTGAGGATAGTGTCGAATCCTATATACACAATACTAAAATAGAATACAAATTTTACATAGGCTGGAGGTGGGGGGCAACAGTTTGGAGGAGAAAAAAATCATCAGAATACTAGACTTACACTGGGACATTCCACAAAACAGAAAAGTTAGTATTGTAGTTTCTCTGCTACAAAAAATAGGTAAACCCCTCCAAAGTCCTTTTCCTTTAATTCCCACACCAAGCTTGATCTTTGCTTAAACCAAAGGAGAAAACAAAATGTTTCACTCAAATAAAAAGAGAGGGTGGGCAGGGACTGCAGGGGTAGAAGAGCACTCGAGTAAGATATTTTCTAAACCAGCAATTTTTAAACCTGACTGCACATTAGAATCATCTAGCTTCACTCAAATTAAACTATAATAGGTGCTGGTAAGGTCCAGGCGTCAGTATTTTTAAAAATTTCCTTACTCTACAGTAAGGGTTAAAAAGCACCATTCTAAATAAAGGAGCTAGAAAAGGAATCCTTAGTCAGGTATGTTAAGTAATTCCTATCTTTGATCCTGTACTATGGGATCCACAAGAAAAATGGAAAGGGAAACATGGAAAGTTGCTAAACTGCAATGTAAATAAATATTTCATTTTCTATCAGAAGAGAAAACACTAACTTTTAAATTATAAAACCTACTGCCCCAGCTACAATCAATTTGCTTAAAAAATGGTATTATCAGCTGCTCCTTCTTCCTAATATCTAAGTTCACTTATGAAAGGTTCAGTCTAAATGGAAAAAAATAGACAATGACCAAAAATTGTAAGTGTTACAAAGGTTAAGTATTATTAAAGTACCAAGTGCTATAGTACCTGGGGAAGTGAACCAGTCTAGGGGATGAGGAAAGGAGTTAGAGCAACTGGCAAACAGGAAAAGCTTCTCTGAAGAAACGTTGCCTAAAGTGGGATTTAACCCAAGGGTAAGCAGTTAATTAGGTGAGGGTAAGGAAGGTACTGGCAGCCAAGGCAGGGGAAAATAGCAAACATAAAGGTGGGGGGGGTGGGAGTGGGGAAGGGAATTAAAGCATATCAGGAACTGAGAGAAGATAAATATGGCTAGGGCTTACAGAGAAGTGAGCAATAGTAGCAGCTCATAATGAGGTTAGAGAGGCATGCAGATGCCAGACCATACAGGACCTTGGAAATAATGTCAAGGGTTTAAACTTCATCTTCAAAACCATGGAAAATCATGAAAAAGTTTTAAACAAAAAAAGTAACACTCTTTCTGCAAACTGACTAAATTTTTGTTAGCACTGTCCTATACAAATACCACCAATATTTCAAGAAACATGAAAATAATATTCTTGTAGAGGTGACAGAATCATCAAGCTGTCACAGCTTGATCACATTAACATTAAAAGCATTCTGCTTGAATTCCATTGTTATTAAATTTGGTCTATAATTTGGCTTTCCAGGTAGTGCTCCCCATGTCAAAGAAATAATGCTGGCTGATCACTCTAAATACTTAAGACCATTTGACACTTTATCTCACTGGAGATTAGAAAATTAACAGCATTTATTAGTCAGTTTATTATGAATAACTATATGCTACTATTTAATAGTTTATTTATGTGCCCTCTATGTATACTTTTATCAGCCCAGAAAGTACCCTTTAACTGTGGAAATGTTCCTATGGTTTTGGTGGGAGAGCTACCAACAATAAACTTCACTCTTCTAGTCAAGGAATTAGGGATATGACCTAGATTGGGCCCCTCGTATCTGCCCTTTCCTGGCTACAGTGACTGATCCAAAGTGTGGGAACATGACCCAAATGAGGCCATTCCTCTAGATTTCAAACACAGAAGCCAGAAGTGCTGTTTTATTCCTCAATAACCAAACTCATAAAGGTGTGACCCCAGAGCAGCTGATGGCCAAGCTTGACATCTTGGAGAAGCCGGAGAGAAAGCAGACTCAGAGAGAGTAGAGATAAGAACTCAGGAGAGGCAAAAGCAGTTCTGATGCTTTATAATACCTGGGTCTAGTCAAATGCTTAAAACTAGCTGCACCACTACCTTTCTGGATTTAATTACTTTTTTTTTTTTTTTTTTGAGATGGAGTCTCGCTCTGTCTTCCACACTGGAGTGCAGTGGCTAGATCTCAGCTCACTGCAAGCTCCACCTCCTGAGTTCACACCATTCTCTTGCCTCAGCCTCCCGAGTAGCTGGGACTACAGGCACCCGCCACCACGCCTGGCTCATTTTTTTTTTTTTTTAATTTTTATTTTTTATTTTAGTAGAGACGGGGTTTCACCATGTTAGCCAGGATGGTCTTGATCTTCTGACCTCATGATCTGCCCGCCTCAGCCTCCCAAAGTGCTGGGATTACAGGCGTGAGCCACCGGGCCCAGCTGCATTTAATTACTTCTTCTTTTTTCTTGCTTAAGTTCGTTTTTGTTGCTTGCAACCAAAAGATACCAAACATGCAATATTATGAAATATGGAATGAATTGGCTTTCAGCAGACAATACTTGCATCATTATCCACTAGCTTCAAGCATTACCTCTGTCCTTGTGATGCAATATGAAATACATGGTCTTTCTCTCCAGTTCCTGTCAGAGTCCTCCTAAAACTCTCGGAATTTTCTAATAGGAGTGTCTTTGGTTACTTATGAGCCACTATTTATGATCAAACCTGATTATGCTAATGAAGTGATTTAGGGTGGGGCCAGTCACCAGAAAGACCATGTGACTAGAGGGTTGCACTCTCAGCCTCATACACACACACCTCTATGGGAGGGGCTGGAGATGAAGTTCTATAAAAACCGTTGATAAGATTTGTTGAGCTTCTGGATGGAAACACTGGAGGTGCTAGTGAGACAAGTAGGAGGCAGGGAATCTAAGGATGTTTCACCCTGACTTCCCAGAATTAAACTGAAAGGAAAACCCTAACTTTCCACGCCTAAGTAACAAAAGGACCAGAGAATACTCCTGTTGCAACCACCCCCCACCTTTTCTGCACAGTAGACGGGAAATCGGCTGTCCTCAACAAATCAAGACTGAATGCCGGTGGAATCTTCGTTTGCAACTTTGTAACTTCACTCTAGCCACTGAATGGTTGCTGTCCACAACCAAGCCCACTGATGGGAGGTGGGGGGTTTGGCAACCAATCAGGCCAATTGCAAGCCACCTCTTCATTTACATGAGGTGTGCTTGGAGTGGCCAATGGGAAACTTCTAGGGGGTATTTGGACCCAAGAAGATTCTGTAAAGCGTGGGGCTGCTAGGGCGGCTGCCACACTGTGGAGTGTACTTTTGTCTTCAATAAATTCCTGCTTTTGTTCTTTTGTTGCTTCATTCTGTCTGCTTTGCTGGGAGTTTTGTCCAATTCTTTGTTCAAAACGTCAAGAACCTGGACAACTTGCAATCACGACTCTCCACTGGTGACACTGGGATGGTGTTGTGCCCCTTCCCCCATACCTTGCCCTATTCATCTCTTCCTTCTGTCTGTTCACTGGATCTTTTGTAATATCCTTTATAATAAATCCGTAAATGTACTTCCCTGAGTCCTGTGAACCACTCTAGCAAGTTAACTGAACCAAGGAGGGAGTAACGGGAACCCTGATTTCCAGTCAGTCAGGAGTGTATAGGTGACAACCTATTACTTGTGGTTACTATCTGAGGTTGGGGGCAGCCTTGTGGGACTGAGCCATTAACCTGTGGGATCTAACTAACTTCAGGTACATACGTGACAGAATTGAATTATGGGACATTCAGTTCATGCCTGCTGGAAAACTGCTTGGTATGGAAAAACCCCCACACATCTGGCAGCATAGAAAAAGAGTATGTTTTCAACAGTCCCACACAGAAAAGACAGGTATATTCCCACCAAGAATTTATCAGTTTTGCAGGAATAAGGCATACATAATGATATATACAGTACCAGATTAAATGCAAAGTCTGGGAAAATTTTAAACTAGAATTTTTAAGATTAGGGCAGGGAAGAATTGAAGTGTATTAAAAAGAACAATAAGGAGGCCAAGGTCCTCCTGGTGTTTTGTGCTACTGTGTTGTTAATTTGGCACATCACTTATTTTCAGTAAGGTCCAATTTCTTCACCTGGAATGTGGGACTCTACATTATTTGTAAGGTTGCTTGCAGTTAAGTGCTGAAATTACTGTATCATTTTGAGGATATAAAAGCATACTCCTTCGCGGTAGCTCAAACCTGTAATCCCAGCCCTTTGGGAGGCTGAGGTAGGTGGATCACTTGAGGTCAGGCGTTTGAGACTAGTATGGCCAACATGGTGAAACCTCGTCTATACTAAAAATACAAAAATTAACCGTGCGTGGTGGCGGGCACCTGTAATCCCAGCTACTCAGGGAGCTGAGGCAGGAGAATCTTTTGAACCCAGGAGGCGGAGGTTGCAGTTAGCGGAGATCGCGCCACTGCATTCCAGCCTAGGCAACAAGAGCGAAACTCCGTCTCAATAAATAAATAAATAAATAAAAGCATACTCTTCATTCACATTATTGTATGTTAAGTATAAATTCATTTTTATAACTAGCCAAAATATGACCTCCTTTTTTCTTATTTAAGAGTATATTCGGCCGGGCACGGTGGCTCACGTCTATAATCCCAGCACTCTGGAGGCCAAGGCAGGCGGATCACAAGGTCAGGAGTTTGAGACCATCCTGGCCAACATGGTGAAACCCCGTCTCTACTAAAAATACAAAAAAATTAGCCAGGCGTGGTAGCGGGTGCCTGTAGTCCCAGCTACTCGGGAGGCTGAGGCAGGAGAATGGCGTGAACCCGAGAGGCGGAGCTTGCAGTGAGCTCAG
>NW_012119265.1:1053699-1065361 GCF_000951035.1 Colobus angolensis palliatus | reverse complement strand
GAGCTTGCAGTGAGCTGAGATCGTGCCACTGCACTACAGTCTGGGCGACGGAGCAAGACTCCGTCTCAAAAAAAAAAAAAAAAAAAAGAGTCTATTTTTGGGCCAGGTGTGGTGGCTCACACCTGTAATCCTAACACTTTGGGAGGACAAGGCGAGAGGATCTTGAGGCCAAGAGTTCAAGACCAGCCTAAGAAGCAACCCCATCGCTACAAAAAAAAAAATAAAAATAAGCCCAGTGTGGTTCCAGCTACTCGAGAGGCTGAGGTCAAAGGATGGCTTGAGTATGGGAGTTCGAGACTGCAGTGAACTGAGATCGCACCACTGCACTCCATTTTGCAACGGTGATACCCAGTCACAAAGTCTCTACTCTTAAAACAAAAGTAATTGTCAAGCATCAATACCACAAGAGCACCCTCCAAACAAAAATGTGAACCTAGGCCGGGCGCGGTGGCTCACACCTGCAATCCCAGCACTTTGGGAAACTGAGGCGGGCGGATCACAAGGTCCGGAGATCGAGACCGCCCTGGCCAAAATGGTGAAACCCGACTCCCCTAAAAATACAAAAATTAACTGGGCGTGGTGATGCGCGCCTGTATTTCCAGCTACTCGGGAGGCTGAGGCAAGAGAATCGCTTGAACCCGGAAGGCGGAGGTTGCAGTGAACCAAGATCGCACCACATTGCACTCCAGCCTGGCGACAGAGCAAGACTCTGTCTCAAGAAAAAAAAGAACCTCAAATGAAGATATTCAATAGAATAAATATTCGGAATAAACTGAATGGTCTCCTAAAAATAGGGCTTTATTTTTCCCAACTACTTTAAAGGTATTTTTAACTAGCGATGTTAGATTTTCTTTCTTAATCCTACTAAAGCATAGCTGAGTATCTTCGTCTTGTTAATTTAGCCTCCAGAAAATTCTAATTTAGTAGTCTGCAATGCCGTAAAACGTTAAACTAGCAACAGATGAAAAATAAAATCAGAGTAGAAACAGCAGGCAGGGATGTAAAGTGGAGTAAAAATAGCCACGAATTAGAAACCACGAGAAAAGGTATATAGAATTTTACTTTCAATATTAATTTTCCTCCAAAGGTCGGGATTTCTGATTAAGAGTTATCAGATTCAGATGAGCTAGCTTTGAGACATTTTACTGTGTGGGTCATAGCTTTGTCTAAAAACAAAAAACTTTGGGAAACTTTTCAAAGGCGCGCTTCCAAACTTCAGGCGCCGAGTCTATTCCGCATGTGGGGCCATGTGTCCCACAAGTGAATCGTTTACACCACAGATATTCCTCAAAAGAAGGTTAAAACCAACTTCGCTTTCAAGTTACTTTGACAATAAAAGAGGAACCTTACTCCAGGTCAGTCCTGGATGCCAAGCCTAGGGACTCAGGGATTGCTTTTCCTCTTCTCAAATGTAAGTACACCAGACGCTGTCCCTCCGCGGGGTCTGGAAAGGACGAGGAACTCAGTCGGAACTGGAGCCGACTGCTCGGCCTCAGAGGTCCCGGGACGCCTTCAGGAGGCAGGGCGCCCGCGCAGGTGGGGGCTAAGACGGTTGGGGACTGGGGTTGCCCCTCGGCCGGAGCCACAGGGAGAGGCCTGTGCGTGGCAGCCACGGGGCCGACTCACCTCGGCGTCTTCCTTGCACTGTGGAAGGGAAGGGAACTCCAGCTTCATGTCCTCCATGGTGCTGGCCCGCGGGCTGGTGGGTGGGGTGGGAGAGTGTTACACAGCCGGCTGACCCTTGGGCTGGCAGCGGCGGCGGAAGGAAGGAGGGCCGGCGGAGCGGAGGGCTCACAGGCGGGCGGCGGGCTTAAACTAACACACGCAGACTAGAGGGTCCCAGTGACTCCAGCGGCGGGCGGCGAAGACGCGGAAGAGGAGGGTCGGGCGTCTTACACCCGGCCGCCATGCCGCTGCCGTCTCCCTCCCCTAAAGTCTCCGCAACCCTCAGGCCGCCCAGGATCCAGCACGGGCACCAGCCCGACAACCGTCTCACCGCCTCCCTCCCGCCCCCTCCACCCGCGCCGCCTCAGCCAATCGCAGCCCACGTTCGCCTTCTGCCCGCCCTCCGCCGCCGCCAGGTGTCAGCGCGCCGCCACCCCTGCTCCGCCCCTTCGCTAGAGCGCAGACGCCGGGGGTTGGGGGGGCGGAGCTTCGGTTGCTGCTAGGCCACAGCTCACCCGGCGTGGAGGAGGCGGGGCTGCGGTGGGACAGGACAAGTGAAGGTCCTGGGAAAGGCAGTGGGGCGGTCTGAGCCAGCTCCGCCCGAAACAGACAGGACGTAGAGCCCTTCTTTAACGTAAGAACAGACAGGCAAAACCTGCTACCCACCAGATAGTGGCATCCGAAAGGAAAGCTATAGTTTCTCCCCTCTCAAAATTCTGCACAATCTATGCTGAGTTTATAACCAAATGAAGAGTTCGATTTAAAATCACGTAGTGCCATACAGAAAATGAAACACCCATCACCTTTAAGCAAAGAATTAAATGACTCAATGCTTTAACAATTCTTAAAAGTATTTTAAGAGTACTTGAACATACAACTCCGTTTAGATTACCTAGAAAACATCAAGAATGACAACTGAAAAAAATCAGAAAAAGTTAACTGATAGCTGACTCAGTAAATTGTATATAATACTGTAAAGCTTATTCCATTAATTATTATATTTTGAAATAAAATTAATAAACCACATGGCTTTCAATATCTTTTAAAAGGAGTTTGCCAGCCTGGGCAAAATAGTAAGACCCCCCCCCACTAAAAAACATTTTTTTTTTTAATTCCCTGGGCATGGTGGCGTGTGCCTGTAAACCCACAATGAAAACATTTGGACCAGGCACGGCCGCTCACGCCTGTAATCCCAGCACTTTGGGAGGCTGAGGTGGGCGGATCACCTGAGGTCGGGGGTTTGAGACCAGCCTGACCAACATGGAGAAACCCCGTCTCTAATAAAAATACAAAAATTAGCTGGGTGTGGTGGCGCATGCCTGTAATCCCAGCTACTTGGAAGGCTGAGGCAGGAGAACCACTTAAACCCGGAAGGCGGAGGTTGCAGTGAGCCGAGATAGTGCCATTGCCCTCCAGTCTGGACAACAAGAGCAAAACTCCGTCTCAAAGGAAAGGAAGGATTTGCACACCAAATTGATTCTTTAAAAAACCACCACCGGCACAAAGGTAAAAGGCAAGTCACTCATTAACTAAATGCAAATTATAAGTGAAAAGATCACGCAGATACTTGACTTAAACCTCCCCCTACATTCTTTTCATATTGTCACATAAAATGCACTGCCAACACATAGAAACAGAACTGTATAATAATTTGAGTATTAGATGGCTAACTTGAGCACTCCATTTTCTCTATCACTATTTTAACTGTTCTTCGTCTTTTAAAATTAAAAAAAGGCACATAATAACCTGCTAGGAAGTTTTTAATTTGAAGAATTATTGTGTAATTAGCTAGGTCATATATTTTTGGTTCTTTAGTGTTTATGAAACTGAAGTTGTCTTTTCTTTTCACCATCATCTTTAATAACTATTTATGCCCAATGATGATTCCTTTGTGTACTGTTATAATTTTATTGCCAGATGATACGAGAAAGAATCATGTAGAGGTAACAGAAATCTTGTTTTGAACATTTCTGACACTACTACATCCCCTACATCATACACTCTTAGCCAGGTATCCATAGATACCTAAAGAGTCCTTGGATGAGCCTGGGAAACAATAAATTTCCTGAAAGTATAGTATATGCAAAATTGTGCGTATGTTATAATTTTTCCTGGAAGAGGGTCCAGACCTTCACATCCTCAACAGGGACCTATCATCTTACATAAACCAAGAAAACCAAGTCACATATTAGCAAATATTCCACTGAATCATACTGTTTAAAAAGTTATGGATGTGCATGTATATTTTCAATTAATCAACAATGAGCTTAATCACAGTAGATGAAGAATATGTAAATACTATCTGGAAGGAGGAGTATACACATATCCACACATCCATGTTTTATTTAAGAAGATGATCTTATGAACACCAAGTATGGGTACTATTTTAAAATAATATTTAAAAATCCACAATCCATCTGGGTTATCAAATAGTTTACTTGCTAAAGAACCTAAAGGACCATAGTAAATGTACTCTTAGAAAAGACAAGAATATATATGTAGGAGAACTAAATCAAACAGATTTTATTCAACTTTTTAGATGAGGAAAACAAATGATACAAAATAAGTCATAAGAAATGCTTTCTTATACCACTATCTCAAACAACTTTCAATGTTTTACAAAATGCTCACACAGCAAATATGAAAAGCTTCAACACTCTTCCTTTGTAACTTGTTGCAATAAATGCAGCTTTAACAAACATACAAATTTCTTCTGTATCATAAAAGTTGAATTACTAATTTTTATGATGTTACTCATATTTTTATTCATATACTTTTAATGACATCATTGCCAATACATACATTATTTTATTTAACTTTATTTTTACATTAAGCCAATATCTGTCATGCAGCCATCAAAAATCTTACAGTAAATTACACAGGTTTGTAGTCCAATTTAGACTCTAGCTTCTTAGAATCAGCCACTTTTCTGACTGCTTTCATGAAGTCTTCTTGTACTACAAAATCATGATCAGCACGAATTGCGAACATACCTGTGGAGAATAAAACAACATGACTGCTATGTATCACATATGAATTATATGTTCATTATATGAAAAACAGTATAATTATATGGAATAAATGTGAAGTTTGTAATTTGCTAAAAATAGTTGTAATTTGCTAAAAACCAGTAGTTCTAATTTGCTAAAAACCACTATCTTTTTTCAATTAAAATCCACAGGCCGGGTGCAGTGGCTCACACCTGTAATCCCAACACTTTGGGAGGCCAAGGTGGGCACAGTGCGAGGTCAAGAGATTAAGACCATCCTGGTCAACATAGTGAAACCCCATCTCTACTAAAAAAAAAAAAAAAAGAAAAAAAAAATTAGCTGGGCATGGTGGCGCACGCCTGTAGTCCCAGCTACTTGAGAGGCTGAGGCAGGAGAATGGCTTGAACCCAGGAGGCAGAGGTTGCAGTGAGCCGAGATCGCGGCACTGCACTCCAGCGTGGCAACAGAGCAAGACTCCATCTCAAAAAAAAAAAAAAAATCCATAGTAGTGGTGTGATTATTTTCTAAAACAAAAACAGGTGAGACAATTATATGAATATTTAACATCCAGTTCAAGGCTGGGCACGGTGGCTCAAAACTGTAATCCTAACACTTTGGGAAGCCAAGGTGGACAGATCACCTGGGGTCAGGAGTTTGAGACCAGCCTAGCCAATATGGTAAAAACCCCATCTCAAACACAAAAATTAGCTGGGCGTAGTGGTGGGCGTCTGTAACCCTAGCTACTTGGGAGGCTGAGGCAGGCGAATTGCTTGATCCCAGGAGGCGGAGGTTGCAGTGAGCCAAGATCATGCCACTGCAATCCAGTCTGGGTGACAGAGTGAGGCTCCATCTCAAAAAAATAAAATAAAATCAGGCTCAAATGGTCCCTGTATCTGACTGTAGATCTTACTAAAAACAAGCATAAATAATCAAAGCAAATCAAAACTACCAACAACACGTACACATTTTAAGCATAATTTAACTTGACAGGAAGCAATTTGCTAGAAGGCACACATTTCTGGGGAAAAAAAAATCTTGAGTAAGTTTGATAGCCATTCTTTGTTAATAATCAAAAACTTTGAGAATAGGGAATCACACAGAAAGCCAACAGCGGGTTTTAGCAAAACTCAGAGTCATTATTCATGTGTTAAAATTTACCTACTTAATGTACAAATTGGTATTTTTATTTGATTCATATTTGAGTATCACAACTCAATTTTTTCCTTCAACTTTTTGACAAGTACCTTCTCAAATACTATTTGACAAAGAGGTGAAAGTTTCCTTGTATGTAGTTTTTTAAACATTAGTTGTGTCATGGATATGGGTCCCAGAGTTTGAGATAATCCTAACTCATGATAAACTAAAGCAGGTAAGGTTATTGCTATCTACTAATTAAATGAATTCTATATTTCCATTGAGGATCTGCCTGTATCGAATTTTCACTTACATAAAATAAGGGAGTTAAAATAGAAGATTTCAAGGATTATTTCCTATCTTGTTTCCTTTCTAGATGTCTACATAAGGAAACAATCTATGTTGTCCTAGAAACCAGGTGAATGGAAATGACTGATTTTTAAAAAAATAAAGTTTCAAAACTTACTTAGAAAGCTACAGTGAAACTAGGTAAGTTATTTTTGTAAACCCTGCACACATAGCTGTTTTCCAAATCTCTTTAGTGAATGAGTAAATCTGCACAAGAGATGCCTGGCCAGGCCTGGTAGCTTGCACCTGTAATCCCAGCACTTTCGGAGGCCCAGGTGGGTGGATTACTCGGGCCCAGGAATTTGAGACCAGCCTGGGCAACATGGTGAAACCTGTCTCTACAAAAAAATACAAAAATTAGCTGGGTGTGGTGGCGCACGCCTGTAGTCCCAGCTACTGGGAGATAAAGGAGAAATGATCAGGTCTGGGCTATAGGGAGCAGTGATCATGCCACTGCACTCTAGCCTGGGCCAGAGTGAGACTCCGTCTCAAAAGAAAAAATAAAACAGATATATTCTAATCCAAAAAAAGAAAATGTCAGGACCTGAACAGGAAGGGCAACTATAGTTGAATCAAGTGTATTTTATCTTACAGAAAAATGTTAACAAAAAAGGCTTGAAGTCTAAAACGAAAATAAGAATTTCAGTATGCTTCCAGATGTGAATATCCCATCTAGTTAAAAAAACTAAAATTTTAATCCACACAGAAGTTATAGCTCATTTGCAATAACTAAAGGTAAATTTGTAAGAATATGTAAGGGGAAAAAAAGCATATAATTTGATAGCAACAGCCTTTAAGTTCACTGCACAGCTTGCATTTGGATTACAATCTAACCACAACAATCTTCTGATAATAATTTGGTCTGGTTTACATTTTGGAAAGAGAATGTCATAAATTACTCTAACTTGTTCAAGCTATATGATAGTTTACCTCTAAACAGTTTAGTTTATTGATAAGGCTCTGTGAGCATGATTTACCCTGATTTGTATTGACAGCATTTCTAGACGTGAACGGAAGTATCCGACCTGCATATTGATGCAGATACTGACTCACAGCATACCCAGTACCCATGAAGATACTTGTACTGAGAAGCCCTCCCTGAGCAGCCACTTTAAACACTGTGTTGAATTTACTAAGGGTAAACATGATATGAAAAGCAAGAGGAAATCACATATTCTAATACTTAAGAAAATCTATAACCTATATAGTCAGTAACTATGCTGTAGAAGTTTATTTTTTCTATTTAAAGATTCTGTATGGAAGACAAAACTAAATGATTCTAGGTAGGGTATGAAAGCTACTTGGTACTGGAAATAAAAATAGCATCACACAATTTTTACATATAATGTAGAAGTGAAAAAAAAGTATCACACAATCCACAGAGAATTATATTTAAATACTACATTTTACACAAATGGCATGATCACATAATTCATAAATCAATCATTCAAAACACTGCTCATAGACTAGTATCAGACAATACCATTTTGCAGCAGATACCTCTGGTGCTTGCCCATTCTAATTCCAGCCACAGGTGTAGTAGGCAATTCTGTAGAGCCTCAGACTTACTTCAGGGGGCCAGTGTTCTATTACATGCCTCTCCTTCCACATTCTGCCCTAAGGCATGTGGAAGTGCAAAGGAGTTAACACTACCAAGGGCAAATCACATCCACTGGGGGATGAGTACTGGTAAATCAATGTTCTAGTCTCCCAACTTTCAGCTGGGTGATCCTGGTAGGCATTCTGTATGTTTCTCTGAGATCTAACCTCCCCCTCCCACAGCACCTACCTCAATGGTGCACCCTCATATTAGCTTTCCCTCTTTCCATCTCGCTTACTCTGTTTCTCCTATTTCCTGGAATCAATTCCTAAAAGAACAGCATCAACCGAAATCCTTGCAAAGTGTAGGCTCTGCTTTTGGACAAACTCAAAACAATTTCAGCAAATTTTAAAAATCAAAATCAATAGTAAAACTGTACTTTAAACCCTTACCTGCTTCAGTACAAACATTTCTCAGGTCTGCTCCATTAAAGCCATCTGAAAGCTTCACAATTGCTTCATAATCTGTTTAGAAAAAATACTGGAAATTAGTTTTAAAAATTAGACCTTTACTTGATTTATGCCCACATCCAAAATTTAAACTGAAGAGCTTACTTTGAGTTTGATCAGCTAGACATCACCTCTGTTAACATTCCACAATATTAATATGCAAAAACTAAGACTTCTGTTAAATAAACCAGCACCAAGCATAATTAGACACACTCCTGAAACTTTAAAAACAGGATATATCACCAAAATCTCAAAATACCTTAACCTATTTTTATACAGTGAAATAGCTATGCACATGTGAACTCCAGATACCTGTTAAGCTATGACTTTTATCAAAACTGTAACCAAATCTTTAATTTGAATAAACCTATAACACTCAAAACCAATTATAACAATGGAATTTACTTTGTTTAATCATACAAGCCAAATATAAAGTATAGCAAAACTGAAATGTAATCAGACATAATTGTATCACATGGAATTTTTGAATGCTACTGCAGGCATTAGCTAGCTTCTCTGGTTTCTGTGCAAGATTCAAGTGGTGAAGTATCAGATCTATGGTAGCAGTAATAAAGTGAGTTCTCCACCCACCCACATAACAGACATGAATCGAAGAGCTATAGGATTGGGGTAGCAGCAATGGATCTGATACAGAATAGGAAGAGAAAGAAGACAGCACAGGCTACTACAGTTTGAATAACTTTGATGATGCACTCTTTGGTCAGGCAATATAGGGCATGTCGTTCTCTATTTGAAATCATACAGATATTCATGAATTGTCTTTAATCAGGTTTAAGTTAATTGTAAATTTCCTGAGAGCAAGAATTCCCAAGGCTAGCACAATATCTGGCATCTAGCAAGAGTTCAGTATTTGTGGAAGAAACCTACACATTGACATCCTTTGTTCAGTTCAGTCTTTCCAGTTCAAAACTCTCTAATAGGAGCAATGAAGATAGTGAAAGGCAACAATCAGCTATTTGTCATTATTTCAGACCATTAACTTCTAAAGAGTTTTTAAGGCTACCTGGAAATTATACTAGATTTCCCTAGTTTGGAGGTCAGCAAACTTTTTATGTAAAGGGCCAGAGAGTAAATACTGTATGCTTTGCAGTCCATATGGTTTCTATTGTAACTATTCAACTCAGCTATCCTAGTAGGAAAGCAGCCATAGACAACAGATAAATGAGCATGCTTGGGTTACAACAAAACTTTGTTTCCAAAAACACAGGGCAGGCAGAATTTGGCTCACAAGCCATGTTTTACCGGCCTGTACCCTAGTCCAATCCCTCACTTCCATAGGTAATGACTTTATACCTTCTCCTCTGTCCTCAAATCTCTAACACTTCCCTATCTTCATTCTGAATGTGCATTCTACTTCACTGAGAAAACAGAAGCATTCAGAAAAAAATACTTCTACAAGTTCCTGCACTATCTAAGAACCTGTCCTCATAAGCATCTATGTACTCTCTGCCTTTCCTCCAGTCTCATAAAAGTACACATACATATAGGGCCAATCCGCCTTCAAGGAAAGAACATTGCCAATTTCTCTTTCTCCTAGGTCATTCCCAGCAGATTAAAAAAAAAAAAAAAAAAAAAAGAGGGGGTTGTAAACTCTTCCATCTTAAAGAAAACTCTGCCAAATCCTTATCAGCCTTCCCCTTCTACTTCTTCTGTCCCCTCTGTGGAACTCTTAAAAGAAATGTCTAAACTCAATGCCTCTCTTCTCAATCTCTCTGAAACCCATCTGAAATAGGCTTCTCCACCACTCCCAAGAAGCTACTTTTGACAAGATTACCAATTACCTCCACATAGTTAAATCCAAAGGTCTACTCTGAGAACTCTTTATCTGACCTATTGTCAGCATTTAACAGGAATAAATTTAAAACAAAACAACAACAAAAAAACCAAACCAAAAAAACCAGGCCGGGTACAGACGCACATGCCTGTTATCCCAGAACTTTGGGTGGCCGAGATGGGCAGATTGCTTGATCCCAGTAGTTCAAGATCAGCCTGGGCAACATGGTGAAACCCCTTCCCTACAAAAAAACAAGCCAGGATTGGTGGTATGTGCCTGCAGTCCCAGCTAATCAGGAGGGTGAGGTGTGAGGATCATTTGAGCTTAGGAGGCAGAAGTTGCAGTGAGCTGGGATCACACCACTGCACTCCACCCTGGGCAAGAGTGAGACCCTATCTCTAAAAAATTACCTTCTTGGGCAGTCCTTCCCTATGCTAATCCTCCCTGTCGTTTAAAAATGTATATCCTCATGCCTGCTCCTGGCAATTCCCTAATTTCCTATCCCCCTTTTCTTTTTTTCTCCCCCTGAAACAGGGTCTTGCCAAACTAGAGCACATGATCATAGCTCCCTGCAGCCTCAAACTCCTGGCCTCAAGTGATCCTTCTGCCTCGGCCTCCCAAAGCATTAGGATTACAGGAGTGAGCCACCATGCCCACCCCCCACTTTCTTGCTTTATTTTTCTCCATAGCACTTATCATCATCTATTATACTTTGTTTTACTAACTTTATCTGTTTTTTCCTAACAAAAATGTAAGTTCTCTAATGGCAGATTTGTCTGTTTTGTTCCTTGATATATCGTCAGCCCTTACAAAACACTTACAATGGTTCCCAGCATATAGTAGATGCTCAATAACTATTTGCTGAATTTAAAACCAGATTTAGGAAACTATCAGTAATTTCTAACAGTATTTTTCTTCATTTACCAAATGTAAATACATATAAAATAGATGACTTCCTTACCTATTTCACCATGCTTTGTAATGGGACCTGCGTGGATTTTCAGTATGTCTAACCTTGCTTGTTCATTTGGCAAATCAATATCTGAAAATAAAAAATTATTTTATAGTCCAGTTTTATCTTTTATAAAATACAGTGGAAAGTGAAGTGAAGCACAGAAAACAAATGGGCACAAAGGGAAATGGATAATAGGTGAAGAACCTTAACTCACGTATTTTTCTATCTAATCTTCCTGGACGCAGCAAAGCAGGATCCAGTGTATCTGGTCTGTTTGTAGCCATGATCATTTTAACTCTATGCAGAGTATCAAATCCATCCATTTGATTCAGTAACTAAGAATATTAAGAATCAGATTTTACAAACATTCTAACCATTAAAAAAATAGCATGCACCTTTTATATATCTAATGCCATGAAATGTATTGTCTACAGATAGGTATGTTCTATCTTCAGAATGGTCATTTGATAGAATTCTAATTTTCTCTCTATTATATAAAGGGATATACTTTCTAGCCTCAAAGTTCTAAACTAGATTATGTGCCTTTTAATAGCTATGTATCTTTCTATAGCTACCAGGTAGTTTTAATAAATCTGAAGGCTTCCATCATGTCAAGAATTATGAAATTAAACTATGTGGCCGGGCGCGGTGGCTCAAGCCTGTAATCCCAGCACTTTGGGAGGCCGAGACGGGCGGATCACGAGGTCAGGAGATCGAGACCATCCT
>NW_012119265.1:1050849-1053144 GCF_000951035.1 Colobus angolensis palliatus | reverse complement strand
TTTTTTTTTTTTTTTTGGAGACAGATTCTTGCTCTGTTGCCCAGGCTGGAATGCCATGGGGCAATCTCAGCTCACTGCAACCTCCGCCTCCTGGTTCAAGCAATTCTCCTGCCTCAGCCTCCTGAATAACTGGGATTACAGGCACGTGCCACCACACCCGGCTAATTTTTGTATCTTTAGTAGAGACACTACATTGGCCAGGCTGGTCTCGATGCCCAGACATCATGATCTGCCCATCTGGGCCTCCCAAAGTGCTGGGATTACAGGCAGAAGTCACCATGTCTGGTCTATTTTTTCAAATAATTCTGTACACAGAAATATTGAAAGACATAAAAAATATTGTCTCAATTTCTAAAGTTTTCTTGAATACATGAAAAACCTTACTGCGTTTAACAAACTCTAAAATATAGCAAGTCTGACAATGTGTTAGTTGATGATATATTAGTTACTTGAATAAAATTAGTATTTGTGTCATTTAAAAATATCTCAATTTAAGGTTTCTAAGATATTTTATAATTTCCAAATACTATGTATCTTCTGAGCAGATCTGTATAATTTATGAAAAGAGATTTTTCAAATACTCCTAAGAAGAAAGAATTTGACACTGCATTTCCCATGCTACCTAGTTTCTATTTGAAGTGGCAAATGTATTTGGACTCTTGCTATCATTTTCACAGAATTTGGAGTGGGGAAAGGTAAAACCAGGGGAAAGCTTTATGTGCATTCTTTCATTGTGTCAACTATCCTCTTCAATTATCAAAACTATTTTAATTGCCTCAGTCTCAGCAATAAAGTGAAAGAAAAAATAATTTTTAGAGCAGCTGCATACATAATTATAGCTCATTTATTGCCAACGGTCTTAATATGACCATTACATAAAATGTCTTCATAAAACTACCACAAGATCACATTCATAAGAATTTAAATATATGAATGACTGATCTGCTCAAAAACACACAGAATAGTACAGGTATATACCAAATGGAATTTGGCAGATAGCCTTATTTTCTAGTAGTCATTTTCTTAGAGTTTGTGAGAAACATGTTCGTTCCTGACAATATTTTCAAATTTTATATTTCATTTAAAATGTTCTATATATTTTGACTATCAAATATGCAATGTTCAGTTCTTCATTTAATAAACATTGGTTTCTTTATAAACCCCCTTTACCAAATATTACCTCCATTAACGTTCTCTGAATCTCTCTGTCAGCTGAAGTACCCTCAGAAAACCGACGACCACCTAAAATAGTAGATTTGGAAATTTATATGCATTACTCTTTTCCTCTATAACCATCATTTAAGAAAACAGAACATAACAGTCTGTGCTTAAAACATTAAGATGAAAACTAAAGAGTAAGAATTATGCTGACAAAGTTAGACTGGATTTTGGTGTAACATTTCTCATTTTGTTAAAGTGAAAGTTTTATTTATTTATTTATTTATTGAGACGGAGTTTCGCTCTGCCGCCAGGCTGCAGTGCAGTGGCGTGATCTTAGCTCACTGCAACCTACACCTCCTGGGTTCAAGCAATTCTTGTGCCTCAGCCTCCTCAGTAGCGGGGATTACAGGCACATGCCACCACATCCAACTAATTTTTGTATTTTTAGTAGAGACAGGGTTTCACCATGTTGGCCAGGATGGTCTCAATCTCCTGACCTCGTGATCTGTCCACCTCGGCCTCCCAAAGTGCTGGGATTACAGGCGTGAGCCACCATTCCCGGCCGTGAAAGGTTATTCACGGTTAAAGTAACATCTAATTCATTGTGGTATCTACTTCTTACAAATCACAATTACAGATTAAGAGAGGGGGGAAAAAGGTTCTTTTACATTTATTTATTTTTTTTTTATTTTATTTTTATTTTTTGATACGGGAGTCTAGCTTTGTCACCCAGGCTAGAGTGCTGTGGCGCCATCTTGGCTCACTGCAAGCTCCGCCTCCCGGGTTCACGCCATTCTCCTGCCTCAGCCTCCGAGTATCTGGGACCACAGGTGCACACCACCACGCCCAGCTAATTTTTTGTATCTTTAGTAGAGACGGGGTTTCACCGTGTTAGCCAGGATGGTCTCGATCTCCTGACCTCGTGATCCCCCGCCTCGGCCTCCCAAAGTGTTGGGATTACAGGCGTGAGCCACGGCGTGCGGCTGTTCTTTTACATTTAAAAAAATGTCCTAAAACTTTCAACAAGGGTGTTATTCTTACCAATAGCATCTATTTCATCCATAAAAATAATGCATGGTTGATGGTCTCTGGCATAATTAAACATTTCTCTGATCAAACGAGCACTTTCACCAA
>NW_012119265.1:1030739-1050799 GCF_000951035.1 Colobus angolensis palliatus | reverse complement strand
GGGATTACAGGCACATGCCACCACATCCAACTAATTTTTGTATTTTTAGTAGAGACAGGGTTTCACCATGTTGGCCAGGATGGTCTCAATCTCCTGACCTCGTGATCTGTCCACCTCGGCCTCCCAAAGTGCTGGGATTACAGGCGTGAGCCACCATTCCCGGCCGTGAAAGGTTATTCACGGTTAAAGTAACATCTAATTCATTGTGGTATCTACTTCTTACAAATCACAATTACAGATTAAGAGAGGGGGGAAAAAGGTTCTTTTACATTTATTTATTTTTTTTTTATTTTATTTTTATTTTTTGATACGGGAGTCTAGCTTTGTCACCCAGGCTAGAGTGCTGTGGCGCCATCTTGGCTCACTGCAAGCTCCGCCTCCCGGGTTCACGCCATTCTCCTGCCTCAGCCTCCGAGTATCTGGGACCACAGGTGCACACCACCACGCCCAGCTAATTTTTTGTATCTTTAGTAGAGACGGGGTTTCACCGTGTTAGCCAGGATGGTCTCGATCTCCTGACCTCGTGATCCCCCGCCTCGGCCTCCCAAAGTGTTGGGATTACAGGCGTGAGCCACGGCGTGCGGCTGTTCTTTTACATTTAAAAAAATGTCCTAAAACTTTCAACAAGGGTGTTATTCTTACCAATAGCATCTATTTCATCCATAAAAATAATGCATGGTTGATGGTCTCTGGCATAATTAAACATTTCTCTGATCAAACGAGCACTTTCACCAATGTACTTGTCTACAATAGAACTAGATACAACCTGATTAAAGGAAAAACAGGAAGGTAAATATAAGATAATTCAAGTAAAATTAAATTTCAATTAAGTACAAAATAATCTTCCCTTTACCTTTAAGAAATTGCAGTCCAGCTGGCTAGCAACGGCTCGTGCCAAGAGTGTTTTTCCCGTACCTAACAATGACAAAAAGAAGTCTTAATTAGATGGTAAGGTAGAAAAAATTTGTTTTGAGACAGGCAATCACTCTGTCACCTAGGCTGGAGTGTGACGAGATCACAGCCCACTGCAACCTTGACCTCCCAGGCCCAAGCGATTTTCCTACCTCAGCCTCCCAAGTAGCTGGGATCACAGGCACGTGCCATCACGCACAGCTAAGTTTTTTGTTTGTCTGTTTGTTTTTCAGAGACGGGGTCTCTCTGTGTTGCCCAGGCTGGTCTTGAACTCCTGGGCTCAAGTGATACTGCCACCTCGGCCTCCCAAAGTGCAGGGCTTACAGACAGAAGCCACTGCACTTGGCCTATGTGAAACAAATTTTTAAAATCCTTTTAAGAATATAATCGTTCGGCAAGTAAATTTTCCAAAATGAAAGCTAAATCCTAAATAGAATTTTCATTTAAAATTCCAAAGTACTTGGCCGGGCGTGATGGCTCACGCCTATAATCCCAGCACTTTGGGAAGCTGAGGCAGGTGGACCACAAGGTCACGAGATTGAAACACAGTGAAACCCCGTCTCTACTAAAAATGCAAAAAATTAGCTGGGTGTGGTGGCACGTGCCTGTAGTTCCACCTACTGGGGAGGCTGAGGCAGGAGAATCGCTTGAATCTGGGAGGTGGAGGTTGCGTGAGCCAATAATCTCGCCACTGCATGCCAGCCTGGGTGACAGAGTAAGACCTGGTCTCAAATAAAAAAAAAATTCCAAAGTACTTTTGCTCTCAACATTAAAATTTTAATTAAAATATAATTTTTTTAAATCAATTTTAAATTGACAAATAAATTGTATATTTATGGGTTAAATTATGATATATGTATATATTGAAGAATGATTAAATCAGGTGAATCCACATATCCATCACCTCACATGCTTATCATTACTTTGTGGTTAGAACATTTAAAATCTACTTTTAGCAATTTTGAAATAGCTAATACGTTATTATAGTCACTATGCTATGCAATAAATCACCTAGAACTTATTCCTCCTAAGTGAACTTTATATCCTTTGACGAACATCTCCCCATCCCCATACACCACCACAACTTCTGGTAACGACCATTCTACTCTTGGTTTCTATGAGTTCAATTTTTAACACATGAAAATGAGATTATGTGGTAACTGTCTTTCTGTGTCTGGCTTATTTCACTTAGTATAACATCCTCTAGATTCATCCATATTGTCACAAATGACAGGGTTTCCTTTTTAAAGGCTGAATAGTGTTCCAATGTGTATATTTACATTTCTTTTTCTGTTTTTTTGAGACAGTTTCACTCTTGTTGCCCAGGCTGGAGTGCAATAGTGTGACCTTGGCTCACCGCAACCTCCGCCTCGCAGGTTCAAGTGATTCTCCTGCCTCCGCCTCCGGAGTAGCTGGGATTACAGGCATGAACTACCACACCCAGCTAATTTTGTATTTTCAGCAGAGATGGGGTTTCTCCATGTTGGTCAGGCTGGTCTCAAACTCCTGACCTCAGGTGATCCACCTGCCTCAGCCTCCCAAAGTGCTGGGATTACAGGCATGAGCCATTGCACCTGGCCACCACATTTTCTTTATCCATTCATCCATTGATGGGCAATTGTTAGGCCATTTCTGTATCTTGGCTATTGTGAAATAATCATGGGAGGGCAGCTATCTCTGACACACTGATTTCAATTCCTTTAGATATAAACCCAGAAGTGGGATTGTTGAATCATACGGTAATTCTATTTTTAGTTTTTTGAGGAACCTCCATGTTTTCAAAAATGGCTGTGCTAATTTACATTCCCATCAATAGCGTACAAGGGTTCTTTCTTTTTTCTCCACATGCTGCAAACACTTGTTATCTTTTGTCTTTTTTATAATAGCTATCTACTTACAACATGGACTATGACAGAAACTGCTGTTACGTTAAAATACATTGGTCTATCCTGTACACTGACTGGATCTTTTACTTATGCATATTTTAACATCAAGCATTGATTATTTGGAAACTACTGGTTGAGTTATGGAAATCTGCCAAACGTTGACATTTTTCATTACACAATATAAAAAACTTTTGTTATTCTCACGACTTATCTGATCAGAAAAGTCTTTAAGTATTAATATATTACAAGGCTGCCGTGGCTGGGCAATGTGGCTCATGTCTATAATCCCAGCACTTTGGGAGGCTGAGGTGGGTGGGTTGCTTGAGCCCAGGAATTCAAGACCAGCCTGGGCAACATGGCAAAACCCTGCCTCTACTAAAAACACAAAAATTAGCCTGGCATGGTGGCACACACCTGTAGTCCCAGCTACTCAGGAGGCTGAGGTGGGAGAATCACCTGAGCCCAAGAGGTAGAAGTTGCAGTGAGCCAAGATGATCACACCACTGCACTCCAGCCTGTGCAACAGAGTAAGACCTTATCTAAAAAAATTTAAAGAAAAGAAAAAAAAGAAAAAGCTGTCAACCACATAGTGCCAGATATATGTTTTTAAAAATTCTAATTTTCACCTGACAATTCAAATTTTATCACTGGCAACAGATGGTGTCAGTTGTTTAACACGACAGGCTCAATTTGTTCGCTTTGGAAAAAATGTGAGGCAAATAACCAAAAACCAGTCTTGAGTAATCAATAACTAATAACCAGTAACCAGTCTGATAACCACAGCATGTTTGTAAATGGTCCATTCAAGCAAAAATACTATTGCATAAAAAGCAACGAATTCAGCTGGCAACTTAAATAACTGTGCAAGTGCTTTTCTTAAAGACAACTATCTTATTCAATATGCAGCGGAAATACTTTATATGTATTTTCCATTTCATCACAAAGAACACAAAATATTACACAAAGATGAAGATTTAATAAAATTAGTAATTTTTACTGTTTCACCAAGGACTTTAAAGTGAAACTGACTTTTTTTTTACACAGCAAGTATGTGGCAGTGAAGAACACAATGGTTACTAACTAGCACTGTTTCGTGCCACTAACGCTGAGTCACACTACAGTGCAAGTAATTTAATTTTACCCATGTTGCTCTTAACACCATCAGCACAAATGTCAGCACAGTGGAAGAGCCAAACAACATTTTAGTTTTTTGTTTTGTGTCATTGTGGGGCTATGTATGTCAAGCAGTATGCTATAGGTACATTTCTCTTATATAAAAAAAAATTTTTTTTTTTTTTTTTTTGAGAAGAAGTCTCACTCTGTCAGCCAGGCTGGAGCACGATCTCGGTTCACTGCAACCTCTGCCTCCCAGGTTCAAGCAATTCTCC
The DNA here is from genome assembly GCF_000951035.1 of Colobus angolensis palliatus. Lineage (NCBI taxonomy): Eukaryota > Metazoa > Chordata > Mammalia > Primates > Cercopithecidae > Colobus > Colobus angolensis. The sequence goes on along the minus strand of NW_012119265.1, from coordinate 1,046,613 downwards.
TGCCTCAGCTTCCTGAGTAACTGGGATTACAGGTGTGCGCCACCACACCCAGCTAATTTTTGTATTTTTAGTAGAGACAGGGTTTCATCATGTTGGTTGGCCAGGCTGGTCTCGAACTCCTGACCTCTGGTGATACGCCCACCTCGGCCTCCCAAAGTGCAGGGATTACAGGTGTGAGCCACCGTGCCTGGCTTAACATTTTAGTATTATAGAGTAGTTTTGACCTTATAGATTCCATGAAAGCACCTCTAGATCTGTGAACCACAATTTGAGGACTATTAAACTAGAATCACATGGCCTGTTAAGATAAATATACTGTGAGGCACAAATGCACTAAGCATGCCTGAAAGAACAGTAAACATAAATATTCTCTCATTCTCACTCTGAACAGAGTAGAAGTTGGAACTACCCACATCAAATTTCCATCTTATGGCCACACGCAGTGGTTCATGCCTGTAATCCCAACACTTTGGGAGGCCAAGGTGGGCAGATTGCTTGAGTCCAGGAGTTTGAGACAGCCCGAGCAACATGGCAAAATCGCTTCTCTGCAAAACATACAAAATTAACCAGGCATAGTGATGCATGCCTGCAGTTTCAGCTACTCGGGAGACTGAGGTGGAAGAATCACTTGAGCCCGGAAGGCAGAGGTTGCAGTTAGCCAAGATTCTGCCACTGCACTAAAGCCTGGACAATAGAGAGACCCTGTCTCAAAAAATAAAAAAAAAAAATAAAAAAAATTTTCATTTTTTTATTCCTTAATTCATTTATCTTATTGGTGGAGTAGAAATAATTCAATACCAACCTGGTGGTCCATATAACAAACAGCCTTTTGGAGGTATTATTCCTACACGCTGAAATAACTCTGGGTTTGTAAGAGGTAATTCTATCACCTAGAAAGGAAGTTAAATGTTTCTTAAAAAGTTAGTCAAGATTTTTAATGTACTTTCAAATACTTTAAGTCAAATATCACCTTAGTTAGGTGTACACATCATAATTCATAATAGACCTAGACTTCCATGCTAGGTAAAACCATTTATATTAAGAGGTTTTGCTTTAGGTAGATTTAAGATCTCTTAAATCTAAAAAAATTTAAATAATGTTTTTTAAATAAACCACACACTTGATTGGGGTGATGGTTACGCAGATATATTACTTGTCCAAACATATTTGAAATGTACACTTAAGAATCTACATTTTTTTAATGTAAATTATACCTCAATTAAAAATTAGACTACAAAAAAATCAGTTAAGTCAAAAGAACATATAAACAAAAAACCCAACTCAAAAGATCTATACTAGTTTGCATTTGAAAATACAACACAAAATAATTCTAAAATGGGGGACAGATTTGATAACATACCAAGAGAAAAGGTATATAAAATTTTTATCTGTTGGCGTTTTCCCACAGCAGCTTTAAAAGAACAGTATGTTCTGCTCTCAAGATTGATTCAAGGAAGAAAAGTGGAGACTAGAGATATTGAGGATCTGAAAGTCCAATTTAAATTACTTATAGTACCAATAACTTGAGAAATTCCTTTTTTTTTGAGACGGAGTCTATTGCCTAGGCTGGAGTGCAATGGTGCGATCTTTGCTCATTGCAACCTCTGCCTCCCAGGTACGAGAGATTCTCCCGTCTCAGCCTCCTGAGTAGCTGGGACTACAGGCACCTACCACCACACCTGGCTAATTTTATATTTTTAGGAGAGATGGAGTTTCACCATATTGGCAGGCTTGTGTTGAACTCCTGACCTCAGATGATCCACCCACCTTGGCCTCCCAACGTGCTGGGATTAATAGGCCTGAGCCACCACAACCAACCGAGAGAGAAATTTCTATTGAATAGTTGTGTTGGGCTAGGTGTGGTGAATCATGCCTGTAAATCCCAACACTTTGGGAGGCCAAGGCTGGAGGATGGCTTGAGTTAAGGAGTTCGAGAACAGCCTGGACAACATGGTGAAACCCCATCTCTACAAAAATAAAAAAATTAGTCAAGTGTGGTGGTGCATGCCTTGGGCTACTTGGGAGGGTGAGGTGAGAGGATGACTTCAGCCTGGGAAGTAGAGGTTGTAGTGAGCTGAGATTGCACCATTGCATTCCAGCGTGGGCAAAAGAAAGAGACCCTGTCTCAAAACAAAAAAAAAAGTTGTGTCCATATGTGCATAAAGTGTGACTGGGAAAAGCCAGAAGTGAGAGAAATCAATACTCTAAAGTGCAAAGTATCTGCAGACAGTAAAGGATACCACATGTACACATGGGATTCTTTCTGCTCCTATGGCTAATGCAGCAAATCACTGTTGAAAGTAAGTTTTCACCATTCTATGAAGCACTTGTTCTTCCTCTGTTGCCCTTTCATTAAATACAGGTGAGAACTGCCTTTTTTTTTTTTTTTTACACTTAGACCACCAGTGTTTCTTCAAGTATTGTCAAAGAAAAATTGGGTTTCATAATCACCTGGAATGCTAATTCCTGTGCCTACTCCCAATCTAGTCCATCAAAACCACTCAGAGGGCCTAGTAATCTTTATTTTTAATAAGTGTTCCAAAAAAATTAATGTACTGAAGTATGAAAACTGGCTTAAGGCTTAAATCAGATTGTGTAAGACATTCCAGTTACTCCCATTAACTCCTAAATATTCACAGCCTAATTTAGGATGAAATCCATAGGACAATGTAATTTGCTTTACAGGTAACAGTTAAGAAGCTGTGCTATGAAGTAAGGCAATCCTGATTTGATTCCACCTAAAAGCTTAAAAGATTTAAGACAATTCTAAAGCCAGTGGTTTTCTTGAATGGCAGCAAACAGCTTTAAAAAAATAAAATATTTAAGGAATAGGTACCCTACCCTTCAGTAAGCGTGGGAAGCTAGCATTAATGAGGTTATGGAAAAAACTCATTGCACACATTATCCCAAGTAACTGATTATGATAATCAAAACCACAGGACATCAGACTACATCAATTATTCTTAGCTTTTTCTCCATTCCTTTGCCACAAAAAGAGCAGGATTTTTCTAAAACCAATTTATCTCCAAATAAAAAAAAACAGTAATTTTCACAGCTAGAAATTCAGTGTTATTCTTCTTAGCAAGAATAGTAAATGCATAATATTCTTAACTACCATTTAGATAATTTAGACAAAAAGTACTTTTTCATCCTGTTTCTCCTGTGAAGAATCCTACACCTACTAGTATTTATTAGCTAAGCTCAGAGAACAAAGCACACAGTACCAACCTCTCTTAATTCCCGGATCTGTTCTGATAGCCCTCCAATCTCAGAATAAGAAACATTCCCAGGGTCCTCATGAGACATGTTATAAACCAATGGATCCACCTCTCTTGGCAAATATCTAGAATGAAAAGGTAAGTATTTTTATTTTGGAAGATATATTTTCTCTCAGCCTACAGATAGCATACAGATAACTTGCTCATACAAACATCTGCAGCTGATCTCAAAAAGATGTGTTTAATTAGAAACTAGTAAAAGGTAAAAAGTGCCAAAATATTCAGTGATCTCAAGAAGCATATATCTCAGATAAAAACCACCCTTTGTGAAAATAAAAGGTAAACTCAATAGAATAAGAAACCCACCTCATGATAGTTAGTGTAGTCATATCCAAAGCAACTCTTGTTCCTGGCTTCAGCTTACTTTTGTCAAGCTAGTTTTGTAAAACAAAAGATACTACATAAACACTTCAGAAAGGAATAACACCCTACCGAGAGTTTAATATTTAGAAGTCAAATACTCATTTTTACCCTTCAGAGAGAACACAAATATCAGACTATAAACTCCATGCTAACAAAATGGCTTATCAAATAAGTAATTTAAAGTGATTTCCGCCTGCCCCTTAAAAGAATGCCCCTTTGTGTAATCTCAGTGTAAAATGTGAAATGACTAATATGCAAAGCTTCAGGTGGCAATGGTACAGTGACTTTGGGAATTGCTACCAAAGCATTTATAGAAAAATCCCTTAGTGAACATTTTAGGGAGAGGAAAGGGAAGCATTTTAAAGGTGTGCTCATCAGATTTATTTTGAAATGTACAGCTTCTGGGAAGAATGTGTGTTAAATGCTCATGAGAAAAGGGAAAAATGCAGTTTCCCCTTAGAGATTTTTATTAAAATGCTTTAAAATTAAAGTCCCAAAACCCAGCTACCATCATTCATGCCTTTGCTACATGACAGGCACATGCTGAGCACATTACACATTAGGTTCAATCATACTAAATAATTTCTTGGCATATCTGGCTAAAATTAGATAGAATTTAATAGATCCACCTCACATTCAGGATGTTGTTACTTTTCAAAGATGAAGTTCCTCTTGTTTTTTGTTTTTTTTTTTTTTTTTTGAGACGGAGTCTCTGTTGCCCAGGCTGGAGTGCAGTGGTGCCATTTTGGTTCACTACAACTTCTGCCTCCTGGGTTTAGGCGAGTCTCCTGCCTCAGCCTCCTGAGTAGCTGGGATTACAGGTGTGCGCCACCACGCCTGGCTAATTTTTTTTTGTATTTTTAGTAAAGACGGGGTTGAACCATGTTGGTCAGGCTGGTCTTGAACTCCTGACCTCATGATCTGCCCACCTCGGCCTCTCAAAGTGCTGGGATTACAGGCATGAGCCACCCCATCTGGCCCAAGTTACTTTTTTTTTTTTTTCTTTTTTTGAGACGGAGTCTCACTGTCTCCCAGGCTGGAGTGCAGTGGCGTGATCTAGGCTCACTGCCAGCTCTGCCTCCCAGGTTCAAGTCATTCTCCTGCCTCAGCCTCCTGAGTAGCTGGGACCACAGGCGCCCACCACCATGCCTGGCTAATTTTTTTGTCTGTTTTTTAGTAGAGCCGGGGTTTCATCGTGCTATCCAGGATGGTCTCAATCTCCTGACCTTGTGATTCACCCACCTCAGCGTCCCAAAGTGCTGGGATTACAGGCGTGAGCCATCGCGCCTGGCCAAGTTACCTTTTAATAGTTTAAAAAATTGCATGCCAATACAATTTCAGGATCATATAAATTACCACTTGTTACAGGATTTTACAAAGAGCTCAAATTTAGGAAGATGGGCAAAACACTAGGATTAATATAACAAGGAAAGAAAAACAACTAAGAAGTGAGGTTACTTGAAAAAAGAAGAGGACAGATCAATATGAAGCTATTTCAATGTTTACATCTATAGGGAATACAGGCTGAGTATTCTTAATCTGAAAATCCAAAATGCTCCACATGTGAAATTTTTTGAATGCTGACATGATGCTCAAACAAAATGCTCATTGGAGCATGCTGAATTTTTGATTTTTTTAATTAAGGATGCTCTATGAGTATAATGTAAATATTCTAAAATCTGAAGGAAAAAAAGGCCAAAATCTAAAGCATATTTCTGGCTCAAGTATTCTGGATAAGGGATACTCAACTTATATATACTTTGGCTTTTCTAATGTTTCTAGTTTTCAAATATAGTCTTGCCCTCACGCAACCTGAAATATCTTAGAAATGCCAACTTTTGGCATCCACAGAGCCCTAAAAGGGACATAAAAACCCCTTGTCAGTTTAGGTATCTAATATTTTGACTTAGAAAATGTCAACCACTTATATACTAAGCAAAATCCTAATATGAGATTTAGTTTCTGGATTAAATTATCCCTTACAGCCATGTTCTGTGAACGTTTTAAAACCTGAACCTGAAATGACAATTAAACAGAGAAAGCTCTTCCAATGAATTTAAAAGAATTCTCTATCTAGGGACACTTTCTAAAGAATAGTACATAAATTGATTTCGGACACTACTGAATGACTTGAGGTCATTTGTTGGCATCGTTGATAACTATAAAATAAAATTGAGAATTATTTCGACTTGCCCTACCCTAATCTAAATGACCTCATACAAAATTAACCTAGGCCATGGTACAGTCCACAAGTAACAGTTCTGAATGTCTAAATATAAACACAGGTAACTGATGGTATCTAACACTTGTAAGTCCTCTTTAAAAATGACATTAAAATGTCTATTTTCCAGTTCTAAAATACTTTTATTTCTAAGTGGCTATTAATAGATCTGACTGAGACAATGTAATACAGTAGCAAGTACGGAATGCTAGGAGTCAAAGCCCATGGTTTGAATTCAGGCTTTGTTAATAACTAGCTATGTCTGAACAAATCATCCTTGTGAGTTATGGGAATAAATGCCCGACCTGCTTGCCTCAAGAATTAGAGACAATAACTTACATGAAACTACTTTTGTCAATCATCAGGCCCCATACAAATATAAAGTATTACCTGTCGACGACAACCCACAACATATCTTGGTCCATTGGTAGCTTTAACAATGACTAGAAGAAAAAACATAAAAGAACTAATTGAAAAATAGAAAGTAAAAAAATACATATCCACGTTGATAGAGGGTTTAGTTGTATTTCTGTCCTTCAAGAAGACATTAGTTGAAGGAAAACTTAAGTCTATGCAAAAATACTATCTCTCTGCATTATTGTCATTAAAATAATAAGCATTTCAAAAGTTAGAGAGAGGTGGGCTATTTCTTTACTAATTAATGAGCTAATTCACTCACATTTTTCTTCAGTTAACTGTTTAAGCACTTCACCCACAATCTAAGGAAGAAAATAAAAAGCATTACTTTTTGGCAACAGCTAAATAAAAAAGCAAATTACCATGACCCCTATTCCCCAAACTCCATTACCTACCTGCCCGACACTTTGTAGGGCCTTCAGATCATTCTCAGACTTTTCGTACTGCTTGGTAAGTTCTTTTAATTGTTCCCTTACTGAAATAATACAATTTGAACATTTTTAATTGAACAGTAATCTTAGTGTGTTTAAGTGGCTACTTCTCACTTTACTGTTTACATAAGTCTATTTCACTTTACCTAAGTTTCACATCCACTATTTCAAATCATACAAGACATAATACTGTTTGCAATGAATAGGTGGCATGTGTAACAACAAAATGTTACAGAGAAAGCACCCTATTTTTATTTTCTTGATCGGCAATACTTGTTTAAGCACATCTTAAGTTATATTCTTAACAGATACTGACACCCTGACACTTAGGATTTGCGACTACAAATCCGAATGATAATCAGACTCTTCCTCACCTCTTCACCTACCCACTTGGATTATTCTCTGATATTCTACCCTAAATAAAGTCAACAAATGCAGTTCTCCACAGAATCATTTAATTATGATCCTCCTTCATTTAATTAAACCACTCATGCTTTTCAATGAAAATGAAGTGAAAAAAAAGTTAAGCACTAAGGAGGTAAGGGAAATGTGTATGCCTGATACAGTACAACACGAAACACGACAAAAGACGATATGGGTTATTATGACAACTGGAACACTTCTCTCTAAAGCTCCGCGGCCGTCTTTTGACTCCAAGAACAAGCCGACTCCCTGAGTCTTATCTCTTGTTTGAGCTTGCTTGACTCAAGTGCCTTTCCCTCTCCGAGTCCCGGGACTCCACCAGCACTACCCTCCTTGCACCCTAACCTGGGAAACATCCTCGGCCCACTTCCCCACTCCTCCTCTACTTCTTTTTCATTTCCACCTCAAGGCCGTTCTGTCACCTGGGCTGGACTGGTCCATTTCTACACCCGAAGGAGCGCTGCTCCACAAGCTCAGGGCCGGATGACAAAGCGCCTTGTCCCTCACCGAGGCCTGGTCATCTCTAAGGCTCGGTTGCTGGGCTCGGCCAAAGGCTTCTACTTTGTCAGAGGCAGAAGCGAATCGAGGCACTTGATTACATGGAAAGAAAGGTGCACTCACACTCCTTAAGACGGCCGTCGATCTCCTTGTGCTCAAGCAGCTTCTTGCGGTAGTCCTGAAGCGCCTTATCTCTAGGGTCCGCCATGATGAGAAGCCGTCTCTCATAGGGGATGCCGGGAATGGCCATGGCCGTCCGGGCGGGGGAAGGGGCGGGGCGAGGGACGAAACCCGGCCTGGAGGGGTGGGTTCGCCCATGAACCCGCCCCTTCCGGTTGGCCCCGCCTTTCTCCTCCGCTTCCACGTCTGTGTCTTGGTTCATCTAGAACGCCGACATACACTGAAAGAGGCCTACACCCACATCGTTTCCGGCAGGCCGAGATGGGTAAAGTAGGACTCAGTTATCTCGGTCTTCCCCTTAGAGGTCTCAGTATTATGTCACTGCTGTCCCGGAAGTATAAAAGGCTCTATAATAAACTGAGATGGAAGTTAAGTAGGGAATGTGTAATACCTCAAAAGAGTTCCGATGGCCTGTCAACACAACACAGATGGCCTTTGGTATAACACAGTACTGTGCAAGACCTCCACGTGCTGGAGAAGTAGGCAGTTTTATTCATCCATTCCGTCAGTGAATGAAGTATTAAAGGTAGATCTGCTTATCATTTGGTGGGAAATAAAAAAAAATCAGAGTTTAACAAATACTATGAAGGAATTAAAACACGGTAAGAAGTATGGTGGGAAGAATTAATCTAGAACAGATGTCTCAGATGAGAAGGAGGCAGCCTCGCAACAACTGAAGAAAACCTAAACAGTGCAAGTCCTGGAGTGGGGTGGGGCGGAGTGGGTAGAAAGCTTGGCTCACTTCCAGGAACAGAAAGGCGGCCAATGAGACCAGTAGGGGGTGGGTTGTAGAGATGTAGGGTACAAGATAAAGATGCTGAAGCAGGCTGAGGCAGGAACTTTGAAGGCTGATAGAACTTTCAGATTTATTTGTTTATTTTTGGGATGAAGTCTCGTTCCTGCCGCACAGGCTGGAGTGCAGTGGCGCGATCTCCACTGCAACCTCCACCTCCCAGGTTCAAGCAATTCTCCTTCCTCAGCCTCCGGAGTAGCTGGGATTACAAGCCTGCACCACCACGCCCAGCTAATTTTTGTATTTTTAGTAGAGACGGGTTTTCGTCATGTTGGCTAGGCTGGTCTCGAACGCAGGTGATCCACCCTCCTCATCCTCCCGAAGTGCTAGGATTACAGGTGTGAGCCACTGTGTCCGGCCAGTTTTTTTTTTTTAGACTCTGTCTTGCTCTGTCACCCAGGCTGGAGTGCAGTGGCGCAATCTCGGCTCACTGCAACCTCTGCCTCCCCAGTGCAAGCAATTGCCGTGCCTCACTTTCCTGAGAAGCTGGGATTACAGGCGCCCACCACCACTCCAGGCTCATTTTTGTATTTTCAGTAGGAAGGGGGTTTCACCATATTGGCCAGGCTGGTCTCGAACTGACCTCAAGTGATCCGTCTGCCTCCGCCTTCCAAAGTGCTGGGATTACAGGCGTGAGCCACCACGCCTGGCCAACTTTCAGATTTTGTGATTTGGGGAAAATTACATACTGCCTCAATATCTCTGTAAAATGATCATAATAGTTGCACTTATCTAATAGGGTCATGGTATTTTAAATAGGATAATATGCCTAAACACAACGTCTGCTGCATAGTAAGTACTTAATAGTGTTCTTTTGAATAGATATTTATTTTAAGGGTAGTAATGACTCCCATTTTTGCAGTACAGGTCCTTGTTGCTATACCTCTTGCCATCATTGTTCCTGGGGACAATTAATTGTTGTCCAAAAAAATGAGTAAAATTCTCCAAATAGATTCTGTTTAGTCTCACCTTATCCAATGGCCATGAATGTTTGAGTTTAAATATGCATATCCTAAATATACAAATAAAGTACAAATTTATGTAAATTAATGACCCAAAGTCACATAAAGGATGCCTTCAAATTTATTAGGAAAAATTCTCATGGGTATTGTGTGAATATTCCATTCTATTTTTCTTTCCTTTTTTTTGAGATGAGTCTTGCTCTGTCGCCAGGCTGGAGTACAGTGGCGTGATCTCGGCTCACTGCAACCTCCACCTCCCGGGTTCAAGTGATTCTCCTGCCTCAGCCTCCTGAGTAGCTGGGATTACAGGCATGCACCACCAGGCCTGGCTAATTTTTGTATTTTTAGTAGAGACGGGATTTCACCATGTTGGTCAGGCTGGTCTTGATCTCCTGACCTCCTGATCCACCCACCTCAGTCTCCTAAAGTGTTGGGATTACAGGCGTGTGCCACCACATTCCGCCAATTTTTCTAAATATGACTGGGTTTTTGCAGTATACAATGAACAAAGAAGCTGTATTGGGCAGGGATAGTCCCTTCTCCCACTCAGTTGCAAGTACTCTGGTCAAACTAGTCCATCCATACCAAAATATGTAACCTCTGACATCAAGAAGTAAAGAAGAGAGGACAAGGCAGAGAAAGAAAGATAGTTCAGTTTGGCTCAATTTAACAAACATTTATGAGCACATACTGATAGGTTATTTTAACATTAATCACATCAATATTTTAAATTCCCTTAACCCTTGTTCTTTTTCTGTCACCCATCTGGTAGCATTTCAACTTCAGATGAATCTTCTATTTTCCCCATGCCTACACTGGCCCTGTTACTTTTTTGGGTTTTTTTGTTTGTTTTTTATTTTGAGCAGGAGTCTCACTCTGTTGCCCAGGCTGGAGTGTAGTAGTGCGATCTCAGCTCGCTGCAGCCTCTGCCTCCCGGGATCAAGGGATTCTCCTGCTTCAGCCTCCCGAGTAGCTGGGAGTACAGGTATGCGCCACTACACCCAACTAATTTTTGTATTTTTGGTAGAGATGAGGTTTCACCATGTTGGTCAGGCTGGTTTTAAATTCCTGAGCTCAGGTGATCCACCTGCCTAAGCGTCCCCAAAGTACTGGGATTACAGGTCACCCCACCTGGCCGTTACTTTTTTATACATGCCTATAAGACTGTATTCCTCTCCATCTGAAAACGTAGCTCAACTTGTAATTATATATTCTTAAACGTGACTAAATGTTTAGAGTCTTTTCCTTGCAGTGGACTGTAACCCCTTGGAAAACAAGGACTATGACTATTTATTTCTCCTGATTGGATCCCCAGTGTCTAGCACAGTGTCTGAAGTAAAAGAGATACATGTATATTGAATGAATGACTATATCAGGCACTAAAATAGGTAAGCAGAGTTATAAAAAGACTAAGAAAAGTGACCAGTACTCAAAGAACTTAAAATATCATAAAGTGAAAACAGAAAAATACAAATGTGACCAAAAAATGAAAATTAGAACATATAGGGTGGAAGAGATATAAGAAGGTCAGGCATATCTTAGTTTATTTTGGAGTCATTAAAAGTGATGTCATAACAAACGGTGATGAAATTGATGTAGACCTTCAAAAATCATGTAAGGATAGTTTCTCAATCTATTTTCCTATAACCTAGCACAGATGAGTGTGGTCATTTTAAAATATGTACACAAATTATTTGACACTTTCCACTTCAAGAAGTGGAGCATAATTCCTCTTCCTTGGCCCTAGTGACTTGCTCTTGATAAATAAAATGGAAGTGACAGTGTGCAACAATGGAGACTAGATCACAAAAAGTGTTGAGCCTTCCTTTTGAGTCTCCCTTGGATGACTCCCTGTGGAAGAAGCCAGCTGCCATGGCATGAGGACACATCAGCAGATCTATGGAGAGACCTACATGGCAAGGAACAGCCATCCAGGAACTTAAGGCCTCCTGCCAACAGCCACGAGTGAGCGGTTCTTGGCAGAGATCCTCCAGCTCTAGGCAAGCCTTTAGATTACTGCAGCCCTAGTATTGATTGCAACACCATGAGAGACTGAGTCACACAACTCACTTCAGCTGCTACTGAATTGCTGGTCCTTAAAAACCATGAGATGATAAATGTTTGTTGTTTGAAGCCATTTAGTTTTGGGGTAATTTGTTACACAGTGATAGATAACAAATATAACAGGAACAGATTTATTTTTAAGAGAAAAATTGGGAAATGGTATCAAATAGGCAAGTAGCAACTACTTTTGCTCCCACACTGGCCACAACACTCAAGTGTTTAGAAATGTTTCATCCCAACTGTTTACTCCCAAATACCTACGAAAATGCACTTAAATTAGGCCAGGCGCGGTGGCTCATGCCTGTAATCCCAGAACGTTTGGAGTTCGAGGCAGGCGTATCACGAGGTCAGGAGATTGAGACCATCATGGCTAACACGGTGAAACCCTGTCTCTACTAAAAAATACAAAAAAATTAGCTGGGCGTGATGGCTGGCGCGTGTAGTCCCAGCTACTCAGGAAGCTGAGGCAGGAGAATGGCGTGAACCTGGGAGGCGAAGGTTGCAGTAAGCTGAGTTCGCACCACTGCACTCCAGCCTGGGCGACAGAGTGAAACTCCATCTCAAAACAAAACAAAACGAAACAAAACAAAAAACAAAGAAAGTGCACTTAAATTAATGTGTCTATGTTTAAGCAGTGAGATGCTGAGGTAGGAATAGACGTTAGAGTTCCGGCCGGGCACGGTGGCTCATACCTGTAATCCTAGCACTTTAGGAGGCTGAGGCAGGTGGATCATTTGAGGTCAGGAGTTCAAGTCCAGCCTGACTAACATGGTGAAACCCCATCTCTACCAAAAATACAAAAAAATTAGCCAGAAGTGGTGGCACATACCTGTAGTCCCAGCTACTCGGGAGACTGAGGCAGGAGAATTGCTTGAACTGGGGAGACAGAGGTTGCAGTCTCTGGAGCCAAGATCTTGCCACTGCACTCCAGCCTGGGAGATGGAACGAGACTCCATCTCAAATAATAAGAATAAAATAAAATAATAAAATAAAATAAAGAAGTTAGAGCTTCTAGGCTTCTGAGATGTGCTTTTAATAAAGTAATAACATAAAGAGAGCTTTTTAAAAAAGTACTAAAGATTAAATTGAAAAAGAGGTGTCTATTGTCTCACTTTTCTCTAATCCCGAGTTCCACTCCCTTCATTTTTAAATGTGTTTCTACTATACTTACCTTTGTATTTCTAAATAATATCCTTATGCTGCTATTTCTTGATATATAAATTTTAGGATTTATCTTCTAAACAAATTAGGAAGATAAAGATTTAGCACCCTCACTCCAGACTCCCACTTTTCCTGCTTGCATCCTCCATGCATGCAATATCTGTAAGTTTTGGTTAAATTGCTATATAATATTTGCGTCATGGTGGGGCTATGTATGTCAAGCAGTATACTATTTGCTTTATTAAAAAAAAATTTTTTTTTGAGACTGATTCTTGCTCTTGTTGTCCAGGCTGGAGTGCAGGAAATCAAATTGAAGGAGAGAGGAATCAGCATTTTCGGAATGCAGCAGAGATTTCATGAAAATTGGTCATTGGGTTTGGCAATAGGAAGGCCATGTAAAGAGGAGTTTCAGGGCAGTAGAACTGGAAACCAGAGTTTTCCAGCTGGAGGAGTTCCAGCAGGAGTTCGAGTGCACCATGGGTTAAAATGTGAGTGGGAAGTTGAGGAGTTAATGAGAAGTGAAGTCAGTGACTATATACAGCTTGCTTTCAGGAATGTGAGGTAAAGAAGGTGAAGATATTATGTGGCATGTCTTCCCACTTCAGATGATTCTAAGCACCTTGAGACAAATATTTAGTAATGTACCACATGTGCAACCTTAATTCAGTAAATATTAATGACAGGAATGATTCTAATAAAAATATCAGCACCAAACCCATTAGGTTTTTACTTAGCCTTTCTTCTTTTCCCAAATTATTTCCTTGAAATTATTTTCTTCCAGTCTATCCAATGACAGAAATTGTTTAGGTACTGAGAAGCTTCCCACAGAAATCCCCACATACCATTTTGAGACATTGGGCTCAAGCCATTTCCTGCTTTGGTCATTAAAAAAAAAATAGTAGCTGTTATTTACACAGTAATCAGAATTCCACCAGGAAATGCTGTGTGCATTAAATCTAAGTCATGTTATTGTTATAATCACTAGTATCAGAAAAACAAGTTTGTGACCTTGTTCATCTCTAAAAAATTTAATGTTATTTAGCAGAGTTGTAATGAATGGAAAGCTGGGCTTTCAGAAATCAAAGGTTGATCTATGTACCCTGTGGGTGCTCTTTAAATAGTTATTGAATGACTAATCAGTGATTGCATGGGCCCTAACACAGGTGAGATGATTGCCTGAGCAGGTGTATTTGAAGAAGCAAGTTCATACAAAGGGAGTTTCCTTCTGGCCTGAAAGGTTCTCAGGGACACTTCAGTGATATTCATATCACACACATAAAACTGTATTTACTTATTCTAGAATCTCTTACAAATCTGAAAGAAAACATTATAATTATCTAGACAGTAAAGTAAAAAACTGTGGATACTTTTTCTAAGTTTGCTAGAAATTTATTCTGGGAAAGAGTTTGAGTTTTATGGGAAATAATTTCTATCATGGGAACACTGCCATTTTTAAGCTCCCCTAGGTTACAGGTCATTGCATTAGAGTAAAATTTAAGCTGATTCATATTCAGATTGCTTCCTTCTAAAATCATAGGCTTTATTCATTTCCCCTTTTCTTATTGTGTTTCTCATTTTTGATGGCCTAATCTTCATTTATTAGTACTGTGGCCAATGAAAGGTTTTCATGTATTCCACGAACATATACAAAGACAAGATCCTTGTTAAGGATCTCTGCGAGTCTCAGGAACATTTGAAACACAATCCCTGCTCAAGAAGTTTAAAGATGTTACAATTCAGTGAAGAAATATGAAGTAGAAAATATCATTAAAGATTACATACTAATGCTGAAATGAACATAGGAGTGCAGATATTTCTTTGACATACCAATTTTACTTTTATTTATTGATTTATTTTTTAAAGACAGAGTCTCACTCTGTCACCCAGGCTGGAGTGCAATGGTACGATCTCGGCTCACTGCAACCTCTGCCTCCTGGGTTCAAGCAATTCTCTCACCTCAGCCTCCCGAGTAGCTGAGACTACAGGGACACACCACCATGCCCAGCTAATTTTTTGTATTTTTAGTATAGACGAGGTTTTACCATGTTGGTCAGGCTGGTCTTGAACTCCTGACCTCAAGCGATCCGCCTGCCTCAGCTTCCCAAAGTGCTGGGTCAGGCGTGAGCCACCATGCCCGGTCTGACATGCCAATTTTAATTCCTGGGTCTGGCCCTAAAAAGGATAACTGGGGCCTGTATATAGGAATATGAAAAAGCTTTTGGCCAGGCACGGTGGCTCACGCCTGCAATCTCAGCACTTTGGGAGGCCAAGGCAGGTGAATCAAGAGGTCAGGAGGTTGAGACCATCCTGGCTAACATGGTGAAACCCTGTCTCTACTAAAAATACAAACAAATTAGCTGGGGGTGGTGATGCGCCTGTAGTCCCAGCTCCTCAGGAGGCTGAGGCAGGAGAATCACTTGAACCAGGGAGCTGGAGGTTGCAGTGAGCCAAGATCGCGCCACTGCACTCCAGCCTGGTGACAGAGCAAGACTGTCTCAAAAAAAAAAAAAAAAAAGCTTTCAGGTTAGGAGGGAGAGATTGTATTAATATGTACGTGAGACATGTTGTAGATACTAGAATTAGAGCTTCTCAGGTCCATCAGGATCTCACATGGGTTGTTGACTTTTTACTACATGTCTACTTGGCAGTGATAGGCAGAGGTCTAGGGTTTGCAGTAAAATATATGAGTTTGAGTCATTTGAACTATTTCAACTTTTAATGTGCATGCAAGATGTCGGAAAGCTGCCAGTTTCACCTTGAAACTATCTTCTTAGGCTTGGTGAAGTGGCTCACACTTGTAATCCTAGCACTTTGGGAGGCTGAGGCAGGCAGATCACTTGAGATCAGGAGTTCGAGACCAGCCTGGCCAACATGGTGAAACCACATGTCTACTAAAAACACAAAAGTTAGCTGGGTATGGTGGCCCAGGCCTGTAATCCCAGCTACTCGGGTGGCTGAGGCATAAGAATCCCTTGAACCCAGGAAGTGGAGGTTGCAGTGAGCTGAGATTGCAGCACTGCACTTCAGCC
Organism: Colobus angolensis palliatus; assembly: GCF_000951035.1. Lineage (NCBI taxonomy): Eukaryota > Metazoa > Chordata > Mammalia > Primates > Cercopithecidae > Colobus > Colobus angolensis. The sequence goes on along the minus strand of NW_012119265.1, from coordinate 1,030,793 downwards.
TGGGGGAGGAAGTGAGACTCTGTCTCAAATAAAAAAATTTTTTTTTTTTTTTTT
>NW_012119265.1:1029480-1030529 GCF_000951035.1 Colobus angolensis palliatus | reverse complement strand
GCTTGAACCCGGGAGGCAGAGATTACGGTGAGCCGAGATCACGCCACTGCACTCCAGCCTGGGCGACAGAGCGAGACTCCACATCAAAAAAAAAAAAAAAAAAGTAATCCCAGCACTTTGGGCGGCTGAGACCGGAGAATCGCTCTTGAGGAGTTTGAGAACAGCCTGGGCAATATGGTGAAACCTCGCTTCTACTAAAAATAAAATTAGCCCGGCGTGGTGGCGCACGCCTGTAGGTCTATGCTACGCAGGAGGCTTAGGTGGGAGGATCGCTCGAGCCCAGGAATTCGAGGCTGCAGTGAGCCGCGATCGAATCATTGCAGGAGAGCCTGGGTGACCCAGGAAGACCCTATCTGGGGATGGGGGAAAGCCGATAGACTAGTCCCAACGCTGAATGTTAAAAGATCAGGACTCGGGATCAGACGACCTGGCTCTATCACTACCCAGCTCCCAATCCTTGCTCACCTTACCTCACTTCTCTGAAGGGCCTGTTTCCTCCTATGATATGAGAGGGTGGCTTTCACCCTCGCTGTCCAATACAGTGGGCACTAGCCAGTCACATTTGACTGTGAAATGGTTCTAGGTCGCATCAAATACACACTGGGATTTCAAAGACAAAAAAGTGAAATATGAATAAATTGAATATTGATTATATTTTGAAATAATAATTTGCACATTCGGGGTTAAATAAAAATATTTTAAAAATAAAATGTACCTGTTATTTTTCCTCTTTTCCTGTGGCTACTAAAAATATAAATGACATATGCCGCCCTGGTCTAGATGCTCTCTAATATCCCTTTCAGCTTTAAGACTCCGCCGGGAACACGGTGGACACGTAATTCGTACGATTTGATTGCCTCGCATTGAGATACGGAAGGATTGGCCCGGAGTGAGCGGGATGGGGCGGGGCCCCGCAGGAAAACACAGGCCGTTCCGGCTTTCGCTCTCGCTCTGGGAACGGGAAGGAACCCCGACAACCGCGCAGGGCCTGGGGTTGTGCGTGCCGGGTCGCATCTCCAGGCCGGGGGCGTCAGAGAGCCGGGGGCGGG
>NW_012119265.1:1009792-1029090 GCF_000951035.1 Colobus angolensis palliatus | reverse complement strand
GCTTCATCTGAGGGCGCACGGCCAGCGACCGAGCGTGCGGACTGGACTCCCAGGCGTGGAGCGACGAGCTGCCGGAGCGGCAATGGACCGCGGCTGGGGATTCCTGATTGGCCTCCTGGGCGCCGTGTGGCTGCTCAGCTCGGGCCACGGAGAGCAGCAGCCCCCGGAGACAGCGGCACAGAGGTGCTTCTGCCAGGTGAGCGATGTACCCGTTGGTGCTGCGGACCCGGCGCCCTCCGCGGTCTGTCCCGCACGCCCTGGCAGGTGAGCGGCTGGGGGTGCGTCCTTGCATCTCTTCCCGCCGGGAATGAGACTCCTGTGCTACTGCCCGGTGGCCGGGACCGAATCTGGCTTGGCGTGGACCGGGCGTCCACGGCAGCCTGGACGTCGGCGCGCCCTCCGGTGCTTCGGGCCAGGAGAGGGGTTAGGTGCACGCGGTTGAGTGGGTTTATGCATCTTTGTTGGTCTTCTCGCCCAGGGAGAGTGTGCACAGTGTACAACGCACTGCCAGTATTTGCTATTTTCACAGAACCTAGATCTTTCTCACTTCTCTCTTGACCGGGAACTTGTTTACCCAGTGCCAGTGCTGCGTGCATTTCGCCAGCCTTTCTGGCTAAGACGTTTGTGGGCTGCTCTCAGATCTCGATGCTAGGCGGAAGAATGGCTGCGTGTGGTTTTTCTGTGTCTAAGCCCAACTAACTGATGTCTTTGGGACCGCAGTTGCCCTCTGTTTTCTGGTCCTGTGTGCTCTTTTTCTCGAATGTAATGAGATTCTCTTATCGTGACACCCATTAAGCTGGTATGAATTGGGAGGATGGTCCTTATTCTTCAGTGCACAAGTTTGATTACAAGCGGATTATGATCATTTCCTTCTGTAAGAGATGTGGTTCCTTGAGCAAAAAATTCAGAGAAACTTACAGGTTTCCATTATCCTCAATATCTGGTATTTCAATGTGATTACTCTTGTCAAAGCCACCTTTTGGTTGACTCTGTTGATAAAAATTACGTTTTATACAAAACTAAGGGGTAGGCATCCATATTATTCCTAAGTGGATTTTGCTAGTAATTTATTACCGGAAATAACATGTGTTTAGGGGCATGATGCCTTGTAGAAGGAAAGATACGTTTAAATATTATGAAAGATTTCTCTTCCACTGCTTTGCATTCTTGGATTTTGTTGTTTTGCTGAGTGATTTGGGAGTTGGTTAGTGTTATCTAGGAAACAACTGGAAGTTGAAAGAAAATTGCTACTTTACAACTAAGACATTGAACAGTCTTTTACCTTCAATGATTGCCAACCACACAATCAAGTACTTAAAAGGAAAAGGGGTCATTTTTCTTGTGATTAGAAATACAATGCAACACTGAGATTAAACATTAAAAAAAAAAGATAGAAATAAGTGACTTTAAAATATTCCTTACGGAAAGAAGATGTCCAATGTAACATTTTCAACTACATTCTGGAGATTTGGATAGTGGAATAAAAGTACATGTTGAACTCTTCAACTTTTACTTTTGTTTTCCCTTAGTAACCTTTTTGGAGTTCTGCTTAAAATTGGAGAACTTTAAATTCTTTACGTTTATTTTCTTTTTCGTCTAACTAGTGATTAAACTTTTCCTCTTTCACAATACCCTCAGATTTAAATACTTCCCTAACATAAACTTCTGTTAAGCCCCTTTTTCTTTTAGAATGAGGGTGGCTATCTGTGTTTCTTTTCAGACTCAACCTTGAAAAATAGTAAATTGGGCTGAGTGTGGTCACTCCAGCCTGTAATCCCAGCACTTTGGGAGGCCGAGGTGGGAGGATCTCTTGAGTCCAGGAGTTCAAGACCAGCATGGGCAACATAGTGAAACCCATGTCTCTACAAAAAAACTAAAAAAAGAAAAAAGCTGGGTGTGATGGTGTGCGCCTGTGGTCTCAGATACTTGGGATGCTGAGGTGGGAGGATGGCTTGAGCCCAGGAGTTCGAGACCAGCCTGGAGACCTGGTCTGTATTAGTCTGGGTTCTCTAGAGGGATAGAACCAGTGATATATATATATATATATGAAGGGATAAAGGGGAGTTTATTAAGTATTAATTCACACAATCACAAAGTCCCACAATAGGCTGTCTACAGGCCGGGGAGCAAGGAGAGCGAGTCTGAGTTCAAAAACTGAAGAACTTGGAGTTTGATATTTGAGGGCAGGAAACATCCAGCATAGGAGAAAGATGTAGGCTGGGAGGCTAGGCCAGTCTCTCTTTCACATTTTTCTGCCTGCTTATATTCTAGCCATGTTGGCAGCTGACTAGATTGTGCCTACCCGGATTAAGGGTGGGTCTGCCTTTCCCAGCCCACTGACTACGGTGATTGAGGCTGCGGTGAGCCATGATTGCACCACTGTGCTCTAGCCTGTGTGACAGAGTGAGAGCCTGCCTCAAAATAATAATAATAAAGTAAACTGAGGATCATATTGTTAAAAAAAAGTTTTAACAGAAATTTAGAAATTTAGAATGGTCTACTTATGTCATGATTTGAGGGAGCCTAAGTGAAAAACATTAAAAAAAAAAAGATCTACTTAACTAAGAACAGAGACTATCGATTCCAGTTCTATAAATGAAACAATAGGGCCAGTAATGGAAGGGATGAGGATGAGGGGAGAAGGAAGGAGAGGTGGCACTGATGAGTAGACATGCAGAGAAAGAGGTAAGCATATAGACAGACATACACAGAGAAACAGCATGAGAGGGAAAAGAAAAAACAATGAAGAAAGAAAAGGGGAGATAAATGGTACTAATCATTCATTCAACAAACGTAACCACTCTGCACATTGACCAGAGTGTTTGGGACACAGAAATAATTATGGCATTATCCCTGCCCTGAAGAGCTATGTTTAGTGAATAATGTTCATTGGGGATTCGTAGGAGGCACAGATCCTAAGCACTTAAAAAACAAGTTAGGAAATATTGCTAGAAACCAAGTTAAAAACTAAATTTTCACCTAATATTTGGAAATACAAGTTAAAATATTCTCTGGTTCTGTTTACAATATCCAGTGAGCTGCACAATCCCGTTGGTTGTTTTGGTAATAGTTTTATCTTTTCTTCCTGTTGCCTGCCCCTCTTACCACATCTGCCTTGGGTTACCACATCCCCATCCATCATCACACTGTTGCATGGTGCCTGGCTTATTTTAGGGTTCAGTTCACAGAATGTCAGCTCTGATTTGAACCAGAGCTGTGGCCTTAGAAAGTCATTGAATTAAAATGTGTAGAGCTCTACAAGTAATCAGATTAAATTCATCAAGCATATGTTGAAACCTACTGTGAACAATTTTTGGGAGATCAAAAAATGAATTAAAAAAAAAGGTGTGACACTTCCAAGAAGTGAGCCTGGTAAATAATTGATGCTCAACCAGTCCTAGGGAAATTATAAGATGCAAATACTATGCCAGCAGGAGTATATTTTAAAAATTATTCTGCTTAGCAAGCCATTTGCATGTTTTCTGGAACTGATCTTTCAGATTGGTTGATAGCTCCAACGAAGTCTTTGGATTTGGTCAGTTGCTACATACACCTGTTAGTTGACATCAAATCCTGCTAAAATTATTTTCACTGTATGTTGTAAGTTCCTTTGATAATAGTGCTTAAGTGTTAGTTGCTCAAAATGAGTGATTCATTGCCTTAGACTTGTGAATCTGTATATGTAACCTCATGTAAGAATTGTGTATACAACCTAGGCCAGGCGCGGTGGCTCACGATGTTTGTAAACTCTGATTTGCTCACGATGTTTTTTTTTTTTTTTTTTTTTTTTTGAGACGGAGTCTCGCTCTGTCACCCAGGCTGGAGTGCAGTGGCGCAATCTCGGCTCACTGCAAGCTCTGCCTCCCGGGTTCACACCATTCTCCTGCCTCAGCCTCCCGAGTAGCTGGGACTACAGGCGCCAGCCACCACGCCCGGCTAATTTTTTTGTACTTTTAGTAGAGACGGGGTTTCACCATGTCAGCCAGGATGGTCTCGATCTCCTGACCTCATGATCCACTTGCCTTAGCCTCCCAAAGTGCTGGAATTACAGGCGTGAGCCACCGCGCCCGGCCTGCTCACGATGTTTTATCAATCTTAATATGGCTAGTGCTAGTAGCACTCAAGATAGCTTATTTGAGCACGGTAAATCTCTGTCAGGCTAATGAAAGGGGAGAGTAGCTCAGAGTTCAAAATAAATACTCCAAAAATGGATATTTTTTAGCTTGGTGTGCATTTAGCAGATTTAACCTGACAATTGTCTTGTTAGGCCAATTGAAACAATGGTTTTAGTTGTTAGCCCCAGTGGCTGAGCCATGGGAGAGACACTTGCTAATATGTTGAGTGGTGGGTGGAAATAAGCCCAGGATTAAAACTTAGTCAGAGGGATCTTTGAAACAGGTTACACTGGAGAGGTGTCCACTGACTCTCATTGTGTGCTGCATTCCAGGCTTTTCTGAATAAACTGTGTGGAAGAAATATTTTCCTGATGGTTGCCAGTCATTTGACGACAATTTAAAGTTTCAGCAAGACTAAGTCTTTAAAACCAAAATGACCTGTAGCGTTCTAGGTCCTTAGAATGGTGCCTACTACCTGGTGTGGAATCTTTGGTATTTCCCTCTTTCCATTGACAGACTTGTCCCAGTGTACTTGTGTCAACAGATGAGTACTTTTCGTGTTATTTTTTTATGGTCATAAAACACAATAATTAAATACAACTGAAGTTCTTTGCCAAATAAAGTACACTTTGAGCACATCAATTTATTTATGTATTTCTCTCCACGTTTATTGAGGTATAATTGACACATAAAAATTGCATATATTGACTGGGTGTGGTGGCTCACGCCTATAATTCCAGCACTTTGGGAGGCTGAGGTGGACAGATCACCTGAGGTTGGGGGTTCAAGACCAGCCTGACCAACATGAAGAAACCCCGTCTCTACTAAAAATACAAAATTAGCCAGGAGTGGTGGCACATGCCTCTAATCCCAGCTACTCATGAGGCTGAGGCAGCAGAATTGCTTGAATCTGAGAGGCAGAGGTTGCGGTGAGGTGAGATCGTGTCATTACTCTCCAGTCTGGATGACAAGAGCAAAACTGCGTGTGAGGAAAACAAAAATTGCATATATTTAAGATGTACCACATAATGTTTGATATATAAGGTCCTTATCCTTTTTTTTTTGAGGCAGAGTCTCGCTTTGTCACCCAGGCTGGGGTGCAGTGGCATGATCTTGGCTCACTGCAACCTCTGCCTCCTGGGTTCAAGTGATTCTCCTGCCCCAGCCTCCCAAGTAGCTGGGAGTACAGCCACCCGCCACCTTGCCCTGTTGGCCAGGCTGGTTTTGAACTCCTGACCCCAGGTGATCTGCCCTCCTTGGCCTCCCAAAGTGCTGGGATTATAGGCATGAGCTACCGTGCCTGGCCCTTGCCCATTTTTTTTAATGGGTTATTAGTTTTTTTGTTGTTGAGTTGTGTGAGTTCCTTTTATATTTTGGATATTAACATCTTGTCAGACAGATGGTCTGCAAATATTTTCTCCCATTCTGTAGGTTGCCTTTTCATTTTGTTGCTTGTTTCTTTGTTGCATAGAAACATTTTAGTTGCATGTAGTCCCACTTACTTATTTTTGCTTTTGTTGCTGGTCTTTTTGGTGTCACATAAAAAATCATTGCCAAGACTAATGTCATGGAGCTTTTCTCCTGTGTTTTTTTCTAGGAGTCTTGGTGTTTCAGGTCTAACATTGAAGTCTTTAATCAGCTTTGAGTTGATTTTTGTGTATATTGTAAGATAAAGATCCAATTTCATTTTTTTGTACATGGATATCCAGTTTTCCCACCACCATTTATTGACGAGACTGTCCTTTCCCATTGTATGGTCTTGGTCAAAGATTAGTTGGCCACATATGTGTGGGTTTATTTCTGGGCTTTCTATTGTTTTCCATTGGTCTATGTATGTGTTTCTATGCTGATACAACACTGTTGTGATGACTGTAGCTTTGTAATATAATTTGAAATTACGAAGTACGCTGCTTCCAGGTTTGTTCTTCTTGCAAAATTGCTGTAGCTACTTGGGATCTTTTGTAGTTCCATCTAAATTTTACAATTTTTTTTTTCTATTTTTGTGAAAAATGCCATTGGAGTTTTGATAGAAATTGCATTGAATCTGTAGAACACTTTGGGTGGTATGGACATTTTAACAGTATTAATTCTCTCAATTTATGAACATGGGATATGTTTCCATTTATTTGTGTAATCTTCAGTTTTTTTTTATCACTGCTTTATAGTTTTCAGCATACTGATCGTTCCTCTCCTTGTTAAATTTATTCCTTAGTATTTTATTCTTTTTCATTCTATTGTAAATAGAATTGTTTTCTTAATTTTTTTGGATAGTTCATTGTTAGTGTATAGAAACACAATTGATTTTTGTATGTTGATTTTGTTTCTTGCAATTTTACTGAATTTATTAGTTCTAATGGTTTTCTGGTGGAGTCTTTAGGATTTTCTATATATAAGATCATGTCATCTGCAAAAAGAGACAATTTTACTTATTTTTTATTTGGATACCTTTTATTTCTTTCTCTTTCCTAATTCACACTTTGAGCACGTTTAAAAGGTATTTCATAAAAAATGTATATGAGGGCTGGGCGCAGTGGCTCACGCCTGTAATTGCAGCACTTTGGGAGGCCTATGCGTGTGGATCACCTGAGGTTAGGAGTTTGAGACCAGCCTGACCAACATGGTGAAACCCTGTGTCTGCTAAAATACAAAATTAGCCGGGCATGGTCGTGGGCGCCTGAGTCAGGAGAGTCTCTTGAACCTGGGAGGCAGAGGTTGTAGTGAGCTGAGATCGCACCATTGCACTGTAGCCTGGGCGACAAGAGCAAAACTCCGTCTCAAAAAAAAGGTATATGAGGAATATATTCTTATAGTGCTTTGAGTGAAAAAATAAAATAATATATGATAAGACTAGAATATATTGATACACAAGAAAACTTTAGAAAGTGTTGTTTTGTCTTTCATTGCAAATTAAAGGATACCTCTAACACGAGAATAGTGAACAAGCAGTATGTGGCAATTTTCCTTTATCCTGCCTTTTGCATTTGGTCAAATCAGACAGAGTCAACAGACAAAGTAATTGAGGCTCCTTCCATAGCTAACTGTTGGTTATCTAGTTCTTTGTTCCATTGGGGCTACAGATGTCAAATTTTTGGGAAATTTTAGCTGCAAATTTGGCTGTATTTTTCTTATTCATGATGAAAATGCCATGTGATACTTTGGGAAGTAATACATGCTTCCCTTTCATTGGAAGCATTTAAGCAGAAGTAGGGTAATAACAGTTTACTTTGTACTATTTACCTTGGTATCACATCTTTGAGATGAAAACTTGTTTTCTTTTCTTTTTTTTTTTTTTAGGCTGGAGTGCAATGGCGCAATCTTGGCTTACCACAACCTCCGCCTCCTGGGTTCAAGTGATTCTCCTGCCTCAGCCTCCCGAGTAGCTGGGATTACAGGCACACGCCACCACACCCTGTTAATTTTTGTATTTTTAGTAGAGACAGGGTTTCTCCGTGTTAGTCAGGCTGGCTTGGAACTCCCGACCTCAGGTAATCCGCCTGCCTCGGCCTCCCAAAGTGCTGGGATTATAGGCGTGAGCCACTGTGCCCGGCCACTATTTTCTATTAATATGAGAAACCAAGGCCTAGGGAGGTTAAATAAGTGGAAAACTAATGACTGGAAGAGATGGGATTCAAACCTAAGGAGGTCTGATGTTAGAATGTACATACTAACTATTGTTACACACTGCCTGTTCCTTGAGGGATATGAATGGAGGCATTTTCTGTTTTGCTTGGGAGGTTGTAATATAAAGCCTTCCAAGGCTCTGTAACTCTTAAAAAGACTAGGACTTTTTTTTTTTTTTTTTTTTAAGGCAAGGTCTTGCTCTGTCATTCAGGCTGGAGTACATTGGCATGATTCTGGCTCAAGCAATTCTCCCACCTTAGCCTCCTAAGTGGCTGGGACTACAGATGTGCACTACAATGCCTGGCTAGTTATTTTATTTTTTTGTAGAGATAAGGCCTTACTGTGTTGCCCAGGCTGGTCTCAAACTCCTAGACTCAAGCAACCCTCTGGCCTTTGCCTTGCAAAGTGCTGGAATTACAGGTGTGAGCCACCATGCCTGACTAAAAGGCTAGAATTTTGAAGTGGTCCATGTTAACGTGTCAGGCCTACCTCGGTCCTCCTATTTACCATCCCTCAACTGGGGCCTTCTTATCTCTGCTTATTAGATTGGCCCTCTACCAAAAGCTGTCATTACTTGAAGCTTAGAGCAGTGAACCTCAAACGTTAGGATACTAACCTTTAAAACACATTAGCTTTAAAAAAAAGTTTAGATTGCTATGGTAGGTCAGAGTTCTGTTTCACCTTGGGATATAGTGTAGTAGTTATTTTCTATCTTACCTTTGTTCCATTTTGTAGTTATTTAGGCAGCCTTAGCACTTCCTGAAACAACATCCAGTCCTCCCTGTTCCAGGTTGGCACCTGTCTTTGGTCTTAGTTGAGGTAATAGGATTTTGCTTTGTTTCCAGGATCCTGTTCTGTGTCTATTAACTGTATTTTACTTTAGCCCTTTCCTGAAGCTCTAATCTTTATCTTTTTTTTTTTGAGACAGGGTCTTACTCCCATTGCCCAGGTTGGAGTGCAGTGGCGCAATCTCAGTTCAACCACAGCTTCGACTTCCCAGGCTCAAGCCATCCTCCCACCTCAGCCTCCTAAGCAGCTGGGACTGCAGGTGTATGCCACCATGCCTGGCTAATTATTATTATTATTTTTTTTGTAGTTTTGGTTGAGACAGGGTTTTTTGTTTTTTTTTTTTGAGACGGAGTCTTGCTCTGTCACCCCTCTGGTGGCTCGATCTCAGCTCACTGCAAGCTCCGCCTCCCGGGTTCACGTTGTTCTCCTGCCTCAGCCTCCCTAGTAGCTGGGACCACAGGAGCCCGCCACCACGCCCAGCTAATTTTTTGTATTTTTAGTAGAGACAGGGTTTCACTGTGTTAGCTATGATGGTCTCAATCTCCTGACCTCATGATCCACCTGCCTCGGCCTCCCAAAGTGCTGGGATTACAAGCGTGAGCCACCGCACCTGGCCGAGACAGGGTTTTACCGTGTTGCTCAGGCTGGTCTGGAATTCCCGGGCTCAAGAGACCTACCAACCTCAGCCTCCCAAAGTGCTGATTACAGGCGTGAGCCACTGCCTGACTGAGATTCTATTCTAGTAACATGCTTTGTTCTCTGGTTTCTAGAACTGATCCTGCCACCATCTTTGCCAGACTCTCTCCCAGGGATCAGGTTGGCAGGCTTATCTGAGCTGTCAGATGGCATGGATTTCCGAGAATCTTCCTGTCTTGTCTTTACTGAACTGTCTTCATCCGTTGAAACTCCTGCCACCCTTATACTCCCTTAGCTGCCCTGCCACCTGTGGTTGTAGTTAAGAATACCTCGTACTCCATATTTCAGAAGGGGCAGAACATTTTTTCTTTTTTTGAGACCGAGTCTAGCTCTGTTGCCCAGGCTGGATTGCAGTGGTGTGATCTTGGCTCTCTGCAACCTCTGCCTCCCAGGTTCAAGCGGTTCTCTGGCCTCAGCCTTCCGAGTAGCTGGGACTACAGGCATGCGCCACCATGGCCAGCTAATTTTTTTTTTTTTTTTGAGGCAGAGTCTCACTCTGTCGCCCAGGCTGGAGAGTGGCGCGATCTCGGCTCACTGCAAGCTCTGCCTCCCGGGTTCACGCCATTCTCCTGCCTCAGCCTCCCGTGTAGCTGGAACTACAGGCGCCCACCACCACGCCCGGCTAATTTTTTGTATTTTTTTTTAGTAGAGATGGGGTTTCACTGTGTTGGCCAGGATGGTCTCGATCTCTTGACCTCATGATCTGCCCACCTCGGCCTCCCAAAGCAGGGATTACGGGCGTGAGCCACTGCGCCTGGCCAAGAACATGTTAAAATCTACCATTTATCCTGCCTCCTTTCCCTTTGAGGTCTCTTGGCTATATGCCACCTCTGCTCTGGAGGATTTTTGCATTTCTTTCTGGTTTGGGGCTTCTTAGAGCTTCCTTTGTAATTAGGATAGAGATAGAAAGAATGATGGACACAAAAGGTGTTTACCTTTGCTGCTTGCTTTACTTGCTATGTGTGTTTCTGCCCCTGTGCTTGTGTACTCTAGGGCACTGAGCATACCATAGGTGACATGGTGCTAGATATATTTAATGAGACAGTATGGTGCTGGTCCCCAGTGATGAATGCCAATGGATAACATTCATTCATTCACCCACCTCTTCCACAAATAATAATAATAATTTATTTGTGACAGGATCTCACTTTGTTGCCAAGGCTGGAGTGCAGTGGAGTGCAGTGGTGCGATCTTGGCTCACTGCAACCTCTGCGTTTTGGGTTCAAGTGATTCTCCTGCCTCAGGCGCACAAGTAGCTGGGACTACAGGCATGGGCCACCATGCCTGGCTAATTTTTATATTTCTGGTAGAGATGGCGCTTCGCCATGTTGGTCACGCTGGTCTCCAACTCCTGACTTCAAGTGATCCTCCCGCCTCAGCCTCCCAGAGTGCTGGATTACAGGCCACAAATAATTATTGAGCATCTACTGTGTGCTTTCTGGAAGTATATGATTTTTCACTCAAGGATTTTATACTCGAGTGGGCAGGAGCAAAATAGATAATTCACTACTGTGAGGTACAGTAATACTTAGATAATAGTGTATAGAGTGACCTGGGAGCAGCTGGAAGAGGCATTTAACCCAGTGGGTGGTGAGGAGTACTGGCAGGACAGCTTGCTGAAAAAGGTGATACTGAGCTGAGTCTTGAAGATTTTTTTTTTACCTTAAAAATGAACTCCTCTGGGGGAAGAATGGATGCCTTGAAACTTGCTCTCAAGTTTTTCATGTGTTTGTTTTTGTAACTTAATGTCTCTACTTTGCATATGTCCCTTTGGCCTTTGCAGTCTCTGTGTCTGTCATTCTTTGTATAATAATTAGTATCAAAGAGGAGAAACAGCTATTTTTTGTCCCTAGAAGTTCTACTCTTAAAGTTCAAAAGAAAGTTTGAAAAATCAAATCATTTAGGTTAAAAGTACTTTGTGTTGTTGGTATCCAAAATTAGGACTCTGAGATTCTTGTGTATTCAGAGAATTTTTAGTAGGAAACAAGGACAAATTTGCATATGAAATGAAAATAGTTATTACATGACAAAATATGTAGATCAGATTTCTAGAAACTGAATTAGTCCAAAACAAGTAAGAATAGGAAAAGCAGTAAAAAGTTCCTCTTGAATGTTGCTGTTGTCATCCAAAGTATTCTTATTTCTTTTAGGTGAAAAATTTCCGTTACTCCTTTGTGATATTCTCAAATTAAAGTTTAGGATTTTACAGTATTCTAAAATACTGAATCTTAATTCAGTATTTCAATAGAGTATTATTGATTTGCTTCCTTGTCAGTAGATTTCTAGGCAATAGATCCTCCTAAAATATAATCCAAAGTAGATTAAAATACAAATATCTAGACCAGAGTATGATAAATATCTCTTTTCTGGAGCATGCTATATTTAACATTTTTTTTTCTAGGTTTGTTTTTGTTTTTGGAATCATATTTGTTTCTTAAAGCAATCTTTAATTCTGTTAGATGTTTTTCTAGCTCAAATAAACACCTAAGAATTTTAGTTTAATTTGGCAAGTAACACTGGTGAAAAAAAGAAAAAAAGAATTCTAGTTTCATAACTGATAATATTTATTATCATTACCATTGTATCCTAGGATATGTGCATTTAATAGCTTGATTTAGTACATATCATTGAGACATTAGCTTTAAAAATTTGAAGAGCAGACTGACTTTGAAGTCAGTTTGCTGTTTCATTGTTACTAATGATAAGTAGTTTCTAAGCACCATTCCAAACCTTTAAGAAATTGTTACAGCCTATTATTCGAGGGTTGTTAGATCCTTACTGAAAGCTAAGGATGGGAATGCAGCTGTGCCTCAGAAAAGACAGTGGAAGTGGGAGCTGGAAATCCCTCAGATATCCAAGTAGCATGTACTCTCTATCTCCTACTTCTGCTTCTTTGTGTATCTTTTTTTTCCCCCAAGAATTCCAAGCACAATCAAGCTTTGTGTATCTTTTAAAACTTTTCTGCTCTCTGCCATCTGGCTCATGTCCTCCTCAGTTCACATGATGGAGTATTTGTTTACTGGTCTTGCCACAGGGAGACATCTTTCCCTGTTATTCTCAATTCTAGGATCCTGGAGGGGGACCATGACCTGGTTTGAGTTAGATGCCTACCCTTGGTCAGGTCAACTATGGCCTGGAGGGCAGAGTTACAAAATAAATGGTTGCCAGGGGTCCAACTCTGTGTGTGTGTGTGTGTGTGTGTGTGTGTGTGTGAGATGAGCTCTACACACCTTACAGAAGTATCCAATCCATTCCTCGGTATATAGCAAGAGCAGCAGTATTACCAGATTATTGTCATACCCCATCTCAAGAAACTATGTGGGAGGAGGGAGGATAAGGATTGGTTGAGTAGGGGGCTGTTTCCTAACAACCGTGTGAGGAAAAACAACCCTGTTGCATTCAGGACATTTCAATTTAATATTTCATTTTCTTTGTAACAGGTTAGTGGTTACTTGGATGATTGTACCTGTGACGTTGAAACTATTGATAGATTTAATAACTACAGGCTTTTCCCAAGACTACAAAAACTTCTCGAAAGTGACTACTTTAGATATTACAAGGTATTTTTAATTTTAATTTTTTTATACATGAATACTTTAAATGAATAATTACATTTTCTTAAGAATTACTGAGCTTCAACGTTGTAGTTGTTATTTAAAATTGATATAAGCTTTGTTAAGAAAATTCAGTTCATAAGAGTGAACCATGTGATTCTGAAACCATCCATTGGATAATTTTAGTAACTGAATTTTACACTATAGAGTTAGAACCTAGTTGGTTAAATTGAAGTTAGGACAGAAATTATTATATATTGTTATCAAAATGGTGAGATTATAATTTTCTAAAACATCAGATTGGTTTCAATTAATTAAAATAATTAAGTATTTTTTGTAGAATCATGACTTTATCCTGACCTATATTATTTTAACAAATGACTTGTGCGATTTTATCTTGAGATATCTACTAGAAGAGTTTAGAAAACCTGACCAATGGAGTATTTAGTTGTAGTCAGAGTTTACAATTGTCTATTCTCTATCTGTTAACTCTTTCTTGTTTGAAAAGAAGGTGAGTCAAACTACTTTGGCTCCTAGTTGCCCTCTGTTCAGGGTCTATTTAATGGCGGTCAGTGTCTTTTTTTTTTTTTTTTTTGAGACCGAGTCTTGCTTTGTCGCCCAGGCTCGAGTGCAGTGGCGTGATCTCTGCTCACTGCCAACTTCTACCTCTCGGGTTCAGGCAATTCTACCTCAGCCTCCTGAGTAACTGGGATTACAGGCACCTGCCACCACACCCGGCTAATTTTTATATTTTTAGTGGAGATGGAGTTTTGCCATGTTGGCCAGGCTGGTCTTGAACTCCTGACCTCAGGTGATCCATCTGCCTTGGCCTCCCAACATGCTGGGATTACAGGCGTCAGCCATCATGCCCAACCCAATCTGTGTCCTTTTTTTTTTTGAGACGAAGTCTCGCTCTTGTTGTCTAGGCTGGAGTGTGGTGGTGCGACCTCGGCTCACCGCACCCTTTGCCTCCTGGTTTAAAGCGATTCTCCTGCCTCAGCCTCCCGGGTAGCTGGGATTACAGGCACCTGCTACCATGCCCGACTAATTTTTGTATTTTTAGTAGAGATGGGGTTTTTCCTCGTTGGCCAGGCTAGTCTCGACCTCCTGACCTTAGGTGATCCGCCCGCCTTGGCCTCCCAAAGTGCTGGGATTACAGCCATGAGCCACTGCACCCGGCCCAGTCTGTGTCTTTCTAACCAAGTCTACCAATTTACTTATACCAGCTTCACATTTATGCAGTTGTTGGAAACTGGCAACAGAAGGTGGAAGAAATAATATGTTTGCAATTGATAACACGACCAAGTTATAGCACCATAATTTGTAACCATCAATTATAATTTTGAGATTCTGATTTTTAGAATTTTTTTTCCTATTACTATTTTACAGGTAAACCTGAAGAGACCATGTCCTTTCTGGAATGATATCAGCCAGTGTGGAAGAAGGGACTGTGCTGTCAAACCATGTCAATCTGTAAGAACCATGTATACATTTAAAAACTGTTACATGTTTTTTCATCCATTACAACTTTTTGTTTTGTTTTATTTATTTATTTTAAAATTTTTTTGAAAAAATAGAGATGAGGTTGCCCAGGTTGGTCTTGAACTTCTGGGCTCAAACAATCCATCTGCCTTAGCCTCCCAGAATGCTGGGATTACAGGTGTGAGCCACTGTACGCGGCCCATTACAACTTTTTAAAGGGGGCCAATATAACTAAAATAATTGTGCAGTCCTTAGTTTAAATATAACATTCAATATTTATACGTTAAAAACCCAAACTTAAAAAACCTATTTTGAATTACACTGCCTTCATAATAATATAATTAACATTTTGTGGTTAATACAGTCCTTTGACTTATTAGGGAGATTGATAGTAGTTCTTTTGGCTTGATATTTGTTTTTCCTTTTACATCTTTTCTGAACCAAGTTATGTATATAGCATAATAAAATGAAATTAATCGAAGTATAAACAAAATTCCATCCCCCCTTTTTTCGGGTGTATTTTTGCCTTGGATTTCCTGGGGTGTGAGTGGACAAAACACCTGGTTTTACTTAGGAATTTTCAGAGCTTTAACATTTGAAGTAGCCTACTGTGAAAATAGAGTTTTAAAAATATTTTTGAATGACAATTTATTCCCTTTAAAGGTACATCTTTTTATTTTACTTTTTTTTTTTTTTTTTTTTTTTTTTGAGACGGAGTCTCGCTCTGCCGCCCAGGCTGGAGTGCAGTGGCCGGATCTCAGCTCACTGCAAGCTCCACCTCCCAGGTTTACACCATTCTCCTGCCTCAGCCTCCCGAGTAGCTGGGACTACAGGCGCCCACCACATCGCCCGGCTAGTTTTTTGTATTTTTTAGTAGAGACGGGGTTTCACCATGTTAGCCAGGATGGTCTCGATCTCCTGACCTCGTGATCCGCCCGTCTCGGCCTCCCAAAGTGCTGGGATTACAGGCTTGAGCCACCGCACCCGGCCTTTATTTTACTTTTAAAATAAAGTTGACATTTTCTTTTTTGAGACGGTGTCTCACCCAGTCGCCCAGGCTGGAGTGCAATGGCACAATCTCAGGTCACTGCAACCTCCGCCTCCTGGGTTCAAGCAATTCTCCTGCCCTAGCCTCCCAAGTAACTGGGATTACAGGTGTGCACCACCACCTCCAGCTAATGTTTTGTATTTTTAGTAGAGACAGGGTTTCACCATGTTGGCCATGTTGGTCTCGAAAGTTGACCATTTTAGCAGTTTTTATATGTACAGTTCAGTGGCATTAAGTATGTTCACATTGTTATGTAACCATTGCTACCATCTATGTGTAGAACTTTTCATCTTCCCAAACTGAAACTGTAAACTGTTCCTATTAATAAGTCTTAATTTCTCCCTCCTCCCAGTCCCTGGCAACCACCATTTGGGTTTTTCTTTCCAAATTTGACTATTCTGGTACTTCGCATTAGGGGAATCATACAATATTTGTCCTTTTTTGCATGGTTTATTTCACTTAGCATAGTGTTTCTAGCCTGATACATGTTTGTAGTATGTATCAGAATTGGATTCCTTTTTTTTTTTTTGCTCTTGTTGCCCAGGCTGGAGTGCAGTGGTGCGATCTCAGCTCACCGCAACCTCCACCTCCCAGGTTCAAGCGATTCTCCTGCCGTAGCCTCCCGAGTAGCTGGGATTATAGGCATGCGCCACCATGCCCAGCTAATTTTGTATTTTTAGTAGAGACGGGATATCTCCATGTTGGTTAGGCTGGTCTCGAACTGGTGACCTCAGGTGATCTGCCCGCCTCGGCCTCCCAAAATGCTGGAATTACAGGTGTGAGCCACCATGCCCAGCTTTGATTCTTTTTTAAGGCTGAATAATATTACACTGTATACCTATACTATGTTTTGTTTATACATTCACCTGTTGATGGACTTTTGGGTTATTTCTACCTTTTTGCTATTGTGAATAATGCTGCTATGCACAAATATTTATTTGAATCCCTACTTTAGTTTTTGGGGGTATATACTTCCAAGTGGAATTGCTGGATCATGTGTTAGTTCCGTTTGTTTTTTCTGAGGATCTGCCATGCTGTCTTCAACAGTGGCTGTACCGTTTTACATTCCTACCAGCAATGCACAAGAGTTCTAGTTTCTTCACATTATTGACAATACTTTTACTTTCTGTTCTTTTGGATAATGGTTATCCTAATAGATGTGAAGTGTTATTGTGGTTTCGGGTGGTTTAATTTTACATATGTAAATATTGCTATCCAGACTTACCTAGCATGTGGAATTAAGGCCAATGTCAAATACTATTTATGGGCATTTTACCATGAGAATGAGAAGCATGTTTTTTGTTACATTAATCCTCATATATGCACAACTTATTGAAAATTAAAGGATTAATTTATGAAACACTTTGTTACTATTAAAGCATGAGCATATTATTAAAGTGATATTAACAATGTAAACATTTTGTATTCTAAGTTTTACGTTTGTAATTTAGTAATAGAAAAAATTAGTTGGGGAAATTTACCAGTATCCTAGTTATATGAATTAGTAAAAATGCTGAAATATGGTAGATGCTTAATAAAGACATTTAATTATACCTGTTCATTAAATGAGCTTTTTATTAATATTAGAAAATATAAATATTTTACAGTTATTGCAAAGTCAAATCTCATCTTGAGATAGCAATTATTTCTGATTATTATTGATGAGGTGTAGAGCTAGGGGATGCCATTTGGAAAAGAAGATTGGAGGGAGCAGAAATGCTGAAAATATTGTAGCATAGAATAATAGCTTATTGATTCCATCAGTTGACAGACTGATGAATGAGATGTATTTCATTGTAAATCCTAGAGAAGACAACCAATTTTAGCATTTGAGAAATGTTAAATATATATTTATTATTTGATTTGAATGTATAGAAGTGCTATAAAAGAATCAGGTTAAAGTTATCAATTTGCACTGAAAAATTGAGTCAGGATCTGGTTATTTTAAGCTTCTGCAGAGCTGGGAAGAACTGAAAGGCAGAATGCCTTTCATGCCAATACTTTTTTTTGTTTGTTTGTATTTTTTGCTTGTTTTTGAGACAGGGTCTCGCTCTGTTGCCCAGGCTGGAGTGCAGTGGCATGATCTCAGCTCACTGTACCCTCTGCCTGCTGGGCCTAAGCAATCCTTTCACCTCAGCCTCCCGAATACCTGGGACTACAGGTGGACTACAGGCACACATCACCATGCCCAGCTAAGTTTTTGTACTTTTGGTAGAGACAAGGTTTCACTCTGTTGCCCAGTGTGGTCTGTAGCTCCTGAACTCGGATGATATGCCCGCCTTGGCATCCCAAAGTGCTGGGATTACTGCCACTGTACCTGGCAGCAATACGTGTTTTTTTCTTGAACTGATGTTATGATGGAGAAAAGCTTTTTTCTTTAAAAGATCATTGGAAGGCCAGGCATGGTGGCTTATGCCTATAATCCCAACACTTTGGGAGGCCAAGACAGGCAGATCACTTGAGGTCAGGAGTTTGAGGTCAGCTTGGCCAACATGGTGAAACCCTGTCTCTACTAAAAATACAAAGATTAGCTGGACATAGCAGAGTGCTACTCGGGAGGCTGAGTAGCACAATAATCGTTTGAACCCGGGAGGCAGAGGTTGCAGTGAGCCGAGATCTGCCACTGCACTCCAGCCTGGGCAACAGAGTGAGACCCTATCTCAAAAAAAAAAAAAATCATTGGAAGATATTTATCCATCTAAAAATATTCTTAGTTTGTAAATACAGATAATGTTAGCTTAGCAGAGAAGTGCCACGATTAGATCAGAGTTAGAATGCTAACTGGCAGTATTGGGGGGAGTGTGGAATAGAAGATGAGATGGGGGAGAGTCTGGTAAAGTAACATAGATGTGTTAGTCCATTTTGCATTGCTATGAGGGAACACCTGAGACTGGGTAACTTATAAAGAAAAGAGGTTAATTTGGCTCCCAGTTCTGCAGTGGGAAGAAGCATGGTGCCAGCATCTGCTTGGCTTCTGGTGAGGCCTAAAGCTTACAATCATGGCAGAAGGCAAAAAGGGAGCTGTCATATCCCATGGCAAGAGAGAGCAAGAGAGAGCAGGGAGGTGCCAGGTATCGAGTGAACTAATAGATTAGTTCTAGATAGTAGAACTTATTACTT
The DNA here is from genome assembly GCF_000951035.1 of Colobus angolensis palliatus. NCBI lineage: Eukaryota > Metazoa > Chordata > Mammalia > Primates > Cercopithecidae > Colobus > Colobus angolensis. Next base: position 1,010,665 of record NW_012119265.1, on the reverse strand, counting down.
CTAGAAAATAGAGCTAATAGATTAATTCATTACCTCATAGATGGCACCATGCTGTTCATGAGGGATCTGTCTCTGTGACCCAAACCTCTGGGTTCCAAGAACCCAGAATATCTGGCCATCACAGAAAACAAAACAAAAAAAATTCTACTAAGGACCACTGGAGTAATATCAAAAGAACATAGGTGTGAATATCAAGTTAGCACTCAGTGGATCTCCTAGTGGCCAAATATGGGACAATTTGAACATCAAAAGGAATAATGGCTAAATGACTATTTTTACATTTCCTTGCTGTAATATACATAATGTATGCTCAGCAATCCATAGAATAATTTGTTCTTGAATTTTTATTTACTTTTAAGAAATCATATAAATACTACCTATTCTGTTAAAAAATCCAACTTCGATAATTTGTTTTATGGATTTTTCTCATAAATCATAGAAATTTAAGATATGTTTTAAAAAGATGGAATAAATGCCATCTAAAAACATTTTTTCTTTTTCAGGATGAGGTTCCTGATGGAATTAAATCTGCGAGCTACAAGGTATGTATGTATACCTGTTGATGTGTCCAGTATCTTAATGAAAAACTTGGAAAACCTGCCTTGTACATACTATCCCATTTATCTGCTTCCAACGGTGAAACCCCTTGAGAAGTATTTATACTGAATAGCTCTCATTCTTTTTGTTTGTTTTTGTTAACCTTTTATTTTATTTATTTATTTATTTTGAGACGGAGTCTCGCTCTGTTACCCAGGCTGGAGTGCAGTGGCGTGATCTCAGCTCACTGCAGGCTCTACCTCCCAGGTTCACGCCATTCTCCTGCCCCAGCCTCCCGAGTAGCTGGGACTACAGGCACCCGCCACCGCACCTGGC
>NW_012119265.1:1004924-1008997 GCF_000951035.1 Colobus angolensis palliatus | reverse complement strand
CCAAGTTGGTCTCAAGCTCCTGACCTCAGGTGATCCGCCCACCTTGGCCTCCCAGAATGCTGGGATTACAGGTGTGAGCCACCATGCCTGGCCTAGATTCCACAATTGTAATAAACTCACTTTACCACATATCTGTTCATCTGTCCATCCTTGTAGCCATCCATTAGAACATCTTATTTTTTGGATGCATTTCAAAGTAAATTGCAGGCATCAGTATACCGCCTCCTAAATATGTCATTAACTAGATGGATCCACATAAGTAGAAGTATATCATTAACTAGAGTCCAATATTTATGTGTACTTTTGATAAAAGTTTTTTTTTTTTTTTTTTTTTGAGACAGAGTCTCACTCTGTCACCCAGGCTGGAGTGCAGTGGCCCGATCTTGGCTCACTGCAAGCTCCGCCTCCCAGGTTCATGCCATTCTCCTGTCTCAGCCTCCCAAGTAGCTGGGACTACAGGTGCCTGCCACCACGCCTGGCTAATTTTTTGTATTTTTAGTAGAGACGGGGTTTCACTGTTAGCCAGGATGGTCTTGATCTCCTGACCTCGTGATCCGCCCGCCTCGGCCTCCCAAAGTGCTGGGATTATAGGCGTGAGCCACCGCGCCTGGCCCGATAAAAGTATTACCATACAATGAAATGTGCAGATCTTAAGTGTGCATTTGCTGAATGTTGACAAATGCATATACCTGTGGAACCTAGGCTTCTATTAAGATATAGAATGTTAGCATTATTCTACAAAGTTTCCTCATACCTATTCCGTTCAAACCGCACTCCTCCTTCAGAGGTAACCACTGTTTTGAACATTTTCCATCGTAGATTCTAAACTAATTTTGCCCATTTTTAATTCCATGTTTTCTTACACACACACAGAGTCAAAGAATGAAGTCATAGCTTTTGACTTGGTTCCAGTGGCAGAAGAACTTTGCACATAGTTGAATGGTGTCATTATCAACTGTTTCATTTCATTTAACAAATTGCTTGAGGCTGGGCACATGGTGGCTTATGCCTGTAATCCCAGTGCTTTTTGGAGGCCACCATGTGAGGATTGCATGAGGCCTGGAGTTCAAGACCAGTCTGGGTAACATAGAGAGACCCCATCTCTACAAATAAAAACTAAAAAAAATTAACCAAGTGTGGTGATGCCTGCCCACAGTCCTAGCTACTCAGGAGGCTAAGACCAGGAGGAAGCTGAGCCTAAATGTCCAGGTTACAGTGACCTATAATTACGTCACCGCACACCAGCTTGGGAGACAGAGAAAAAAAAAATTGTTCGATTTATTTCATTTAATCAATGGACTGTGAAAGTAAAACTTTTGGAAGTTCATTCTGTTGAAGGAAACCATTATCACTATTGTGAATGCTAGTATAAATTCAGTTACAGCTCAAAATTGAAGATAAAATATTTTGTGGTAGTACACGTATAAGTTTTGATAAAAGCAATGTTCTGGGTAAAAACCAGTGTCCTTAATAAATCAAGAAATCTATGAAACAGAAATGCATTTATAATAAAAATATACAAATAATTCATAATTGTGTCTACACAAGCTGTGATATTTTGCCAGTTAAGATAGGAGCGGTGATAAGCTGAGTGTGTGGCACGCAGCTGTGGTCCTAGCTGCTCAGGAGGCTGAGGTGGGAGGGTTGCTTGAGTCCTGGAGGTAGATGTTGCAATGAGCTGAGATTGTGCCACTGCACTTAAGCCTGGGTGACGGAACCAGATCCTGTCTCAGAAAAAAAAAAAGAAAATAAAAAGGAATAATTGTCAAAGTTAGTATGTGATTTGTATACATACTAAGTTATGGTTGTGAAATTTTTGAGATTAAGCTGATGCTGAAAAAATTTACTTTGGTATGGTTTTAGTATGATAGTACTTACTTTGCTGTCTATTATCAATCAGATTTTATAAATGTTTGGAGGCTTCGAGGAACTACTTTGTAAAACAACCCAAGAGCTTCTCAGTAGTATTGATCAGTTTTTAATAAATGAACCCCTCCAAGTTTTTATTGCTGTTTGTTCTAAATCAGTGAAAAATTAGTATCAATGAATGGAATGCATAAAAAAGAAACAAAGTTTAGCTGTTAAGGTTTAACAAATTGCAATTATGACAAAGTGGCTGGATGTGGTGGCTCATGCCTGTAATCCCAGCACTTTTGGAGGCCGAGGCAGACAGACTGCTTGAGACCAGGAGTTCAAGACCAGCCTGGGCAACATGGTGAAACCCTGTATCTAGAAAAAATTTCAAAAATTAGCCATGCATGGTGGTGTGCACTTGTAGTCCTAGCTACTCAGGAGACTGAGAGGGGAAGATTGCTTGAACCTGGGAGGTTGAGGCTGGAGTGAGCTGTGGTCATGCCATTGCACTCCAGCCTGAGAGACAGAGCGAGACCCTTTCTCAAAGAAAAAAAAATCATTATGACAAAGCTTGTAAACAAAGGCCTTTACATTTATTCCTACAGAAACTAGAGAGAAATCAAACACATTAAATGAGGAAAGTCCAAATGATGTTTAATATGATTCAGAAATTGTGTTCTGAAATGTTATAAATGTGTTTGGGAGTATCTCCTTTTGTGGCAAGAATATCCTCTTGATAGAACTCTGCTTTGAATTGGATATGTTTATATTCTGACCTGAGATGTAATGAAATTGAGGATTACAATTTCGTTGTATCTAAGTTTGACCAAACTTTTTTTATTTTGTTTTGTTTTGTTTTTTGGTCAGAGACAGGGTCTGTCTCTGTTGTCCAGGCTGGCATGCAGTGGTAAGATTATAGTTCACTGTAACCTGGAACTCCTGGGCTCAAGCAATCCTGCCACCTCAACCTCCTGAGTATCTGGTACTATAGGCACATGCCACCATGCCCAGCTAATTAAAAATTTGTTTTGTAGTGATGGGGTCTTGCCGTGTTTCCCAGGCTGGTCTTTAACTCCTGGCCTCAAGCAGTCTTTCTACTTTGGCCTCCCAAAGTGCTGGGATTTCAGGCATGAGCCACCACACCCGCGCTTTAAATTTGTCAAAACATTTAAAATAATAAAAAAATAGAGACAACTTATTTGATGTTTTGTCTTAAAATACTGATTGAAGAAATGTACTTTAGGGGTGAAAGAATAGAACTTGTGAAAATAATTTGGGTTAAAATACTTCCACATATTTACCTAAAGAGATAATGTTTTTTCTTTTTTTTATTTTACTTTGAGAATGTTTTCTCAATTAAAAAATTATATCTCAGCCAGGCACGATGGCTCACGCCTCTAATCCCAGCACTTTGGGAGGCTGAGGTGGGTGGATTACGAGGTCAGAAGTCAGAGACCAGCCTGACCAGCATGGGGAAACCCCATCTCTACTAAAAAGACAAAAAATTAGCTGGGCATGGTGGCAGGCGCCTGTAATCCCAGCTGCTTGGGAGGCTGAGGCAGGAGAATCACTTGAACCCGGGAGGAGGAGGTTGCAGTGAGCTGAGACTGTGCCACTGCTCAGTGAGTGAGACTGTCTCAAAAAAAAAAAAAAAAGAAATTATATCTCACTTTGGGAGGCTGTGGTAGGAGGACTGCTTGAGCCCAGGAGCTTGAGACCCCAGGCTAGGTAACATAGCACAAACCTGTCTCTAAGAAAAATGAAAAATTAGCCAGGTGTGGTGGCGTGTGCCTGTAGTCCTAGCTACTTGGGAGGCTGAGGCAGGAGGACTGCTTGAGCCCAGGAGTTGGAGGTTGCAGTGAATCATAATTGTGCCCCTGCACTCCAGCTTGAAAGACAGAATGAGAGCCTGTTTCAAAAAAACAAAGCAAAAAAAACACACACAAAAAGTTATATCTGTCGAGAAGGAAAAAAATTGTATCTGTAGAAGGCATCCATAATTTCAAATTGATGAACCATAAAATGTAACTTTATAAAATGTTTGTAAATTGATCAACCATAAAATGTAACTTTGAAGAAGGTTATAGGCAGTTTTTTTGTTTTGTTTTGTTTTTTGAGACAGTTTTGCTCTGTCTCCCTGGCTGGAGTGCAGTGTCGGCTCACTGCAACCTCCGCCACCCGGGTTCTAAGCGATTCTCCTGCCTCCGCCTCCAGAGTAG
>NW_012119265.1:957149-1003934 GCF_000951035.1 Colobus angolensis palliatus | reverse complement strand
GATGGGGTTTCACTGTGTTAGCCAGGATGGTCTCGATCTCCTGACCTCGTGATCCACCCGCCTCGGCCTCCCAAAGTGCTGGGATTACAGGTATGAGCCATCGCGCCCAGCCAGTATTTTTAACTTTTTTTTTGATATAATTGCCAACTCACAGGAAAGTTGCAACATTAATATAAAGACATTTTGTACACTCTGCAGATTTACTACATTTTTATATTTTGCCACATTTATTTTTGTTTTATGTTTATATGTATATATATATCTATACACACATACACACACAGACACACACATATATATATTTATTTGAGATAAGTCTTGCTGTGTTGCCTAGGTCGTCCTTGAATTCTTGGACTCAAGCAATCCTGCCGCCTCAGCCTCCCAAAGTGTTGGGATTACAGGTGTGAGCCACCGTGCCTGGCCACATTTGTTTTACCATACTTATTGTGTGCATATATGGACACACAAAAAGCGTGATAAAATAAATGGACATTTGTATGTGTGTATTATATATGTAAAATACACATTTTTGTGTATATATATACACATGTATTTTTGCATATGTACGCATTTTTGTGTGTATATATACACACAAAAAAGTATATATACATACTATATAATATCTAATACTATATATGTGATATATATTTTATGTGTACTATATAATATGTCATATATTTTTATATATTATATATATAATTTTCTGAGCCATTTGATTATAGGTTGAACATATATCCCTTTGTCCTTTAATACTTAATTATATATGAAATAATTTTATTTTTAAAGATAGTTTTTGAAGCAAGCTGCCTTATGTTGTCTTACATGTTTACACCAATATAATGAAACTAAGTTGTCACTCAGTAAATAAATATTTCAAAAAACTGTATCATTTTAGTTATTTTAGGGTTCATTTATTTTAGTGTCCTTGTCTGGAAAGTGGTTTATATAGTTGTCCTAACAATAAGGCCAAAATAGACACTCAATAAATATTTGTTGAGTGATTGAATTCGTGGCCTCCCAGTGTTGTCCTTCACCTGTATGATGAACTGATGTGTTATGAAATCCCATAAACCAACTTGCTTACCTTATGCCATGTAGAGGCCTAGTAGAACATATATGTAAAGTGAGTTGGACATTGAGAGGAAATATGATTGTTAAAGAATATATTTTAGAAACCTAAAAATGTTGGATTTTTTTTTTTTCAGGTGGAGTCTTGCTCTGTAATCCAGGCTGGAGTGCAGTGGCATGGTCTGGGCTCACGGCAACCTCCGCCTCTCAGGTTCAAGCGATTCTCCTGCCTCAGCCTCCTGAGTAGCTGGGATTACAGGCGCGTGCTACCATGCTCGGCTAATTTTTTTTGTATTTTTAGTAGAGACGGGGTTTTACCATGTTGGTCAGGCTGGTCTGAAACTCCTGACCTTGTGATCCCCACCTCGGCCTCCCAAAGTGCTGAGATTACAGAGTATTTTTTCTATGACTTGGTAGGTTCCCAGGCATTCTTAGCATCATGGCATGGGATGGACTTTAGACACGCTTGATTTGGTCCAACTGCTTATTTTATGGAAGAGAAAACTGATGCCCACACTTACGTCATTAGAAAAGTAAGACACTGCCTGTTGACCACTTACTGCATGACTTCCTTAAAACCTTGAAGATTTTATTCGTGAGCAGTTTAGTAATGAGTTATCAGAACTATATTCTTTGTTTTGTGAACATAACAGTAAATTGTGTTCCCCCAAAAAAACAAAAGGCAAAGCGTTTTCTTTTTATTTTTTGAGACGGAATGAGCTCTGTCGCCCAGGCTGGAGTGCAGTGGCACGATCTCGGCTCACTGCAGGCTCCATCTCCCGAGTTCATGCCATTCTCCTGCCTCAGCCTCCTGAGTAGCTGGGACTACAGGTGCCCGCCGCCATGCCTGGCTAATGTTTTGTAGTTTTAGTAGAGACAGGGTTTCATTGTGCTAGTCAGGATGGTCTTGATCTCCTGACCTTGTGATTCACCCGCCTTGGCCTCCCAAAGTGCTGGGATTACAGGCGTGAGCCACTGCGCCCAGCCAAAGCATTTTATTTTTTAGTTTCAGGAGGAATATGAAAACTTATTATTTTTTTTTAAAGTTTTGAAGCCAAGATGAAGGTGCCAGCTATAAAAAGAGCCTCAGGGGCTGGGCGCGGTGGCTCACACCAGTAATCCCAGCACTTTGCGAGGCCAAGGTGGGTGGATTGCCTGAGGTCAGGAGTTCGAGACCAGCCTGGCCAACATGGTGAAACCCCGTTTCTACTGAAAATACAAAAATGAGCTGGGTGTGGTGGTGCATGCCTGTAGTCCCAGCTATTCCGGAGGCTGAGGCAGGAGAATCGCTTGAACCCAGAGGGTGGAGGTGGCAGTGAGCCGGAATCACACTATTACACTCCAACCCTCCATCTCATAAATAAATAAATAAATAAAATCAAAAAAGAGCTTCAGATAACTTCTAAATTTTAAAAAAGTTTTAAAGATGCAATAAGTTATAGTCTATTTATTCCCTTTTTCACTTTAGTATTCTGAAGAAGCCAATAATCTCATTGAAGAATGTGAACAAGCTGAACGACTTGGAGCAGTGGATGAATCTCTGAGGTTTGATTTTGTTTTTCAGTAGTATTTCATGTTTCTTTATGTTACATATTAACTTATAAAATAGTAATGTTATTTTTTTTCTTTGTTTGAAGTGAGGAAACACAGAAGGCTGTTCTTCAGTGGACCAAGCATGATGATTCTTCAGATAACTTCTGTGAAGCTGATGGTATAATATTTTTGATAGTATGCATTATGTTTAAAATTATACCTAAGAAATTTTTTTAAAAAAATTATTTTAATCTGGGCATGGTGGTGTGTGCCTGTAGTCCCAGCTTTTCTGGAGGCTGAGGCAGGAGAATCACTGGAGCCCAGGTGTTTGAATCCAGACTGGGCAACATAGTAAGACCCCATCTCAGAAAAATGTTGTTAAAGAAAAAAACTCAGTTTCTAACAGTTTGGTGGTTCTTCAAAAACCTAAACATAGAATTACCATATGATATAACAGTTCCTTTCCGAGGTATGTACTCAAAAAAATTAAAGACAGGGACTCAAACAGTTAGCAAAGCAATAATGTTCATTGTAGCCAAAAGGTATTAACAAACCCATTGTCCAGCACTGTTTGAGTGGATAAACAAAATGTGGTATATAAAACACACAGTGGAATACCATTCAACCAGAAAAAGGAATGAAGCTCTGATATATAGTACAATATGGATGGACCTTGGCAACATGCTGAGTGAAATAGGTCAAGTACCAGAGGGCAAGTATTAAATGATTTCACTTATATGAAATGTCAACAATAGGCAAATTCATAGAGACAGAAAGTAGATTAAAGATTGTCAGAGTTTGGGGTGGGTAGGTGTTATTGCTAAATGGTTACAGAGTTTCTGTTTGAGGTGCTGGAAAAGTTTTGGTGACAGATAGTGGTGATAATGAACCCCGCTGAATTGTATACTTAAATGTGGTTAATGTAAATTTTATTATATCTATTTTACCACAGCTTAAAAAAGCTCAGTTTCTAGAAAAAATTTACCTCTTAAGTGTTGCAGTTCTGTGTAGCTAGTAGTTTATAAAATTTTGTATATACATTTTGCATAAATAGCTAAAATGTAGGGATTACAAAAACCTCCTTCAGTTATATTGCTGTGGTTTGTTATGTATTTTCCTTAATGATGGTCCATGTTGCTTTTGGAGAAGAGAATATTGAACCATTGGTCGAGTTTGTGATGTCTAAAGTTAAGCCAGAGTGCTGGTGCTGTTAAAATCTAGGAGTTAAAACTCTGATCATGGCACGGTGGTTCATGCATGTAATGCCACCTACTCAGGAGGCTGAGGCAGGAGAATTGCTTGAACCCGGGAGGCGGAGCTTGCAGTAAGCTGAGATTGCGCCATTGCACTCCAGCCTGGCGACAGAGCAAGACTCCGTCTCAAGAAACAAACAATAAAAACCTCTGATTAAGATGTATGGATTTTCCAATTCTTCCTTTTTGTACTATTTCCTTTTTCTAAGTTGAATTGTTAGCCTCTTAATTTGCTAAAAAAAAAATCAAGTCAAATTGAGTTTTGGTATTCTTCTGTGGCTCTTTTCTAGTGGACTAATGATCTTTCCAAAATTAGTGAAAACAGGCCTGGCTTGGTGGCTCATGCCTATAATCCCAGCACTTTGTGAGGCCGAGGAGGGAAGATTGCTGAGCCTAGCCTGGGCACCATGGCAAAACTCTGTCTCTACAAATAATACAAAAATTAGCCAGGCCTGGTGGCATGTGCCAGTTGTCCCAGCTACTCGAGGTGGATGGGAGTATTACTTAAGCCAGGGAGGTTGAGGCTGGAGTGAGCCCTGATTGCATCACTCCAAGCCTAAGACAGTGAGACCCTTTCCCAAAACAACCACAACAAATTAGTGAAAACAGTGATATAAATTCTTTTAATTATAAGCAAAAGATGAAGCCTACAATCTCCATAAAAGAGAAAGTATTTTTAATTTTGTGGCTTCTTTTTGGGGAAAATTGCTTTCCTTAATGGAAACCGTAGCCATGTTTTGGTATACACTTAGTTATAATTCCTTATTTCCAATTCTAAAATCTGAAAACTCTGAAAATTGAACATTTCTCACCCTGCGTTTAGCACAGGCTCATTTAGTGTGAGTATTCATATGTTTCACTGTAGAAATATTTATGTATTTGAATAGATTGCTGCCCCAGGTCCAGCTGGAGTAATATGCAATAGATGTTGCGTGTACTGTATTACCTTTGTAAAATCTGGAAAGTTCTCCATTCCAGCCGAGACACGCATGGTCCTAGGCATGTTGTATAAGGGGTATAGACCTATATCAAGATTTGGTCTAGTAAAGGAAGGGGATAAGATGTTCTCCCAACTCCCTTATTTTGCCATCTTTTCTGCAAGGATTTTTTTTTTCTACCTTAAATATTGTTGTGAGATAAAACTAAATTTATAGTATGCAGCTATAATTTTTTTTAGTCCTCTAATGTTAGAAAAAGGATGGTAATATTTTAACCTTCGTTAACAAAATATCCTTTTGTGAGCACAGTGTGCAGCACCAAGTGAGAATCAATGATTCATTTCTTATATGGTGGAGTTTGGTGAATCACTTACCCATTTGTATTAGTTTCTTGTGTTTAAAAAAGCTGAATATTTTAAAGAAAGACAGCTTTAGCAGGACTAAATAATGGATGTAAATGATATGTGAAATATAGAAGGTATTTTTAAAATCCTAATTGGAAATTTGAGCTTTTGTCAAAAACAGGTTCTATTCAGTGATAGAAAACAGCACATCATACAGGTTTTTGCACAACACACGTTTTCTGCTTCTAGGGCTGGATCTTGGCATCTTCCTATAAGGGCCAAATGGGCTCTTAAATGTCTTTTCTTAGATTTTACAAAACATGTTTGACTAGTTTTCTATGAAAAAATTCATGTTCTATTCAGTGATAGGAACCAACACATCATAAAAATTCTTGGCACAAATATAATTATAGTAATATTTAATATAATTATAGTAATTTAAATATAATTATATAATTATAATTATAATATTTATAGTATAATTATAAGATTTGTAACAATTATAATATTACATTAATATAGTAATATTTTTTATAAGCTTGAAGAATAAAGTATTTATAGTAAGTAAAATTATGAGGCAACAAATGTTTTTCTCTAGGTAGAATATTTAAACATTTAATCATTTCTTGGTGGTTAGTTTTCTTAAAGTACTGGATACTGACCATTGTTTATATATTTTATTTTATTTTATTTCATTTTTATTTTTATTTTTTTTGAGTCAGAGTTCCACTCTTGTTGCCCAGGCTGGAGTGCAGTGGTGTGATCTCAGCTCACTGTAACCTGTCTCCCGAGTTCAAGCAATTCCCCTGCCTCAGCCTACTGAGTAACTGGGATTACAGGCATGCACCACCTTGCCCGGCTAATTTTGTATTTTTAATAGAGATAGGGTTTCTCCATGTTGGTCAGGCTGGTCTCGAACTCCCAACTTCATGTGATCGCCCGCCTCGGCCTCCCAAAGTTCTGGGATTACAAGCGTGAGCCACTGCGTCCGGCGTGCTGTTTATATATTTTAAACATCAGGATTTAAAAAATGAATTTATTATAATTAATATGTGGCGGTTACCTTTAGTATTAATTGAAATGAACAGTTATCCATTCCTGAACTAGATGATTCCATGCTAATTTTTTAAGTCCTTATGTTTTGTTTTTCTAGTTATTTTAATTGCCATTTCTACATTGAACTCTGCTGTTTTAAGACGCCATCATTGTACTGCTTCTAGAAGCAACTTTCCTCCTAATTTATTCTTCTAATATACTGTGAATTGGAGTAAAAAATAACCAAGCTTAGGGGTTTTTTTTGTTTTTATATTTGTTTTTTAATAATAAAAATAGGTATAGTTGAGAGCTTGATGGACTCTCCTCTAAGCACTTTTGTGCTCATATTTTTGTCATTGACTTTGGTTGCATTGAGACCATTTTTGTCCACTTTTTCATTCTTTGTTTCATTCTTTGTTGGCTTATACTGTTAAGCTTAATATATGAATAAAGTATTATTATATACCAAATAATTCCCGAAAGCCACTGGAGGACTATGGCCCATCTTTTCTTGAGACACGGTCTCATTGTTGCCCAGGCTGGAGTGCCATGGTGCAATCACACCTCACTGTGGCCTGGACCTCCTGGGCTCAAGTGATTCTCCCACCTGAGCCTCACGAGTAGCTGGGACCACAGGCACGTGCCATGGTGCCTGGCTAATTTTTTTGTTGATGCCTGGTGTTTCACCAGGTTGCTTGTGAATTTTACAATCACTCCTGGGTTCAAGCAGTCTGCCCCCAGGCCTCCCAAAATGCTGGGATTACAGGCATGAACCATCGCGCCCACCCTGGGACCATCTTTTTTGTTTTGAGGTTATAACACTATAAATGATAAATAAGTAACAGGGTCTGGATTCTAGCCTGGGTGTTCTGGCTCCAGAGCCCATGCTCTAACTGTTCTGTGATGTTGGATGTTTAGGTTGCTTCCAGTTTTCCCTTTTATAAATAATGTTGACAAAGAATCATGCTGCATTGTAACTTTTGCTTTTGGCCAGATTGGTAGCAGATCCTGCTGGTGGTGGTCATCTAAGAAGAAAGTATTTGGTTACAAGCAGTGTATGATACTAACAGTCCTTCATTTACTGTAGTTATTGATGAACTGCTGTGGTTAATGTGGAGGGAAATGTATGTTATATTCTTTGTCTGGATAGCTTATGAGAATTGAATTACCATGTTTCTTTGATTCTAAAATTCACATATTCCTATTTTTACAATTCCTAAATCATAATGTTTTTGTAGCCAGTATGTACAATTAAGGTGGCAGTGTGTGTTTCTCTCTCTTTTCTGTCATTCCTTTTTTTTTTTTTTTTTGAGATGGAGTCTCGCTCTGTCACCCAAGCTGTAGTGCAGTGGTTCAATCTCGGCTCACTGCAACCTCCGCCTCCTAGGTTCAAGCGATTCTCCTGTCGCAGCCTCCCGAGTAGCTGGGACTACAGGTGTGCACCACCATGCCCGGCTAATTTTTGTATTTTTAGTAGAGACAGGGTTTCACCATGTTGGTCAGGCAGGCCTTGAACTCCTGACCTCAAGTGATCCACCGACCTTGGCCTCCCAAAGTGCTGGGATTATGGGTGTGAGGCACCACGCCCAGCCTCCTTCCTTTCTTTCTCCTGAAAAGTTGTTTTAAAATTCCTGACACATTGTTAAATTTGTGGTGTGCTAGAATCAATGGAATACACAGTCTTGTGTACTAGCTTTTTAAGGTAACTGAGGATAAGAAAGATTTAATAAGATATTTTATTTTACAGACATTCAGTCCCCTGATGCTGAATATGTAGATTTGCTTCTTAATCCTGAGCGCTACACTGGTTACAAGGGACCAGATGCTTGGAAAATATGGAATGTCATCTATGAAGAAAACTGTTTTAAGTATGTGTCATTTTCGTTTAGAAAAATTCATGTAAGATGTGGTGATTTCTCTTTATAAACAATCATAATGATTTAAAATTAAAAATAAAATTCACTTTGTTAAAAGATGTATTTGTACAAAAAAACATGACTATTAATTAATCCAGTTTCCTTCTGGGGAAATGAGTGTCCACAAATTTTTCCTTTTTTTTTTTTTTTTTTTTGAGTGAGAGGCGTATTAGACCTTTATGGGAGTATTGTAGGCCCTTCGCAAATGTTCCTTGAGTAGATTATAGGATCTCATTTTATAGATGAGGTAACCTAGAGCTGGAGAAGTTCACTTCATTTCCCAAGATCACATAGTGGCAGTGTCGAGAAAAGAATATACGACTCTTAATTCTCTTTTTGGTGCTCTCTACACCCCTTTCTGTGACTTTAGTTATTTTACAGTTAAATTGATTTCACAGAACAATTATAATAGGTTTCATTTTTGAGCACTCACTGTATTCTACACATTGTGATAAGCACGTTATATATGTTTTCTCCCTTAGTCCTTGCAGTAACCCTGTGTTGCAGTCATCACTGTTTTATAGACAGAAACTGAGACTTAGAGAGGTTGTGTGATTTGTGTTGTGTCAAAGATCTAGTAAGTGAAAGAGCCCACTTTGTCCTGGTAACCATTAGGCTGGAGGCAGTTGCTGATCACCAGGTGTCTGCGAAATGCTTCAGGTTACTCATGTAAGCCTCGAGGCTCTAAACTTTGTACTTACTGGTTTTTGGGAACAATGTATGTGTGAGCACATCATGCTGTCTTAGAGACGGAGAGAGTTCTGGGAAAGTCTTTGGAGTTCCCAAATATGGGGATAATATTGTATATTTCACTTTTTATAAGTCAAATATAAGTATGAGATCAGTAATTATGTTTACACCAATAAAATGTCAGACTGGGTTTTTTTTTTTTTGACTTGAAGAATTTCTCCAGTTTGGAAAGGAGAGAGTTTTTATTACTTATTTCTGCCGTGTGTTTTATTTAAATTATCTTGACTATTATTAGAAATATTTGGTTACTGACTTAAAGATTTACTTTAAAGGTTTTTTTTTTTGTTGTTGTTGTTGTTTTGAGATGGAGTCTCACTCTGTCACCCAGACTGGAGTGCAGTGATGTCATCTCTGCTCACCGCAACCTCCGCCTCCCAGGTTCAAGTGATTCTCCCGCCTCAGCCTCCTGAGTAGCTGGGACTAAAGGGACGCACCACCACACCAGGCTCATTTTTGTATTTTTAGTGGAGACAGGGTTTCACCATGTTGACCTGGGTGTTCTTGAACCCCTGACCTCAGGTGATCCACCCACCTCAGCCTCCAAAGTGCTGGGATTACAGGTGTGAGCCACCATGCCCAAAGTTCTGGGATTACAGGTGTGAGCCACCATGCCTGGCACTGTTGTTGTTATTTTTAATGTGAATTAAGAATCCACAAAGCATTTGTTAGATTTGTATTAGTTTTGTAGTCATTTTCTTACTAATTTGTATCCTGATTCCCATAATTTCTGACAATATAAAAAATGTATAAGGGGCTAAGTTAATTATATTGTGTATTGTAAAATATAGGTTACATGCTCTGTTCTCAAAATGTCTCCAGTTGTGCAAATTTTTAAAATAGATGTTAAAACAGTCCCTATAGTTTATTCTTTTCTTTTTTTTTTGAGACGGAGTCTCGCTCTGTCACCCGGGCTGGAGTGCAGTGGCTGGATCTCAGCTCATTGCAAGCTCCGCCTCCCGGCTTTACGCCATTCTCCTGCCTCAGCCTCCCGAATAGCTGGGACTACAGGCGCCAGCCACCTCACCCGGCTAGCTTTTTGTATTTTTTAGTAGAGACAGGGTTTCACCGTGTTAGCCAGGATGGTCTCGATCTCCTGACCTCGTGATCTGCCCGTCTCGGCCTCCCAAAATGCTGGGATTACAGGCTTGAGCCACTGCGCCCGGCCTATAGTTTACTCTTAATACTAATGCATATTTATTTGGGGATTTAAAAGCACTCTAGTGACATAGTAACTCTCCAGAAAATTTCTATTTTTCCTACAGAACAAACAACTTTTATTTAAATTGTAACAAACTTAGCTACAGGGCAAATTGATGTGTCTAAAGATTACCTAAGTGGAAAATAATCTACACTATTTTTTTTCCATTTTTTAATTTTAATGCTTATATTGAATATTTTTTGCTTATTTGTCTTTCAATTAGGGGTACACTTTGCGCTATACGTACACACACATATACACAGATATATATACATCATATATATAAAAACATAGTAGTGACTCTAAGAGAAGAGCTTGGCTGATATTTTCTCTTCTTTCATTTGAAGAAGTGATTAGGAAATGGCCTGTTGGCCGCTACAGCGGGAAAATATCAGGAACTATTATTACTACAACAAATAGTCACCCTTCCTTAAAGCATTTAGAGGAAACTAAGTATTTTATAATCTCAATAAAACAATTTGATTTTGGATATTAAGCAACTTTCTGAGATAATATCACTTAAATATAACATGATTGGTAACATATTTATGTTTATATTTTTAATTCTTTTTACTTCTAGGCCACAGACAATTAAAAGACCTTTAAATCCTTTGGCTTCTGGTCAAGGTAAGTTACTGATTGCATTGTTATATTATTTCTCAGCTAGGGAACTTTAATTCAAAGGAAGGGGAATGCAAGATAAATGGCAGTAACAGTTGAGGTCATAAAATCCACAGTCCCGTTTCCGTAGAGTTATGCCTCACCCTTACAGAGATTGGTGCTTAAATTATTTGTGCTTAAGTAAAAAATATTTTTATAATGAAGTTCCTGGTATTAGATTATCAAAAAATAAAGATTAGGGTATATATTTATTATATATATTTTTGCAGACATAGTAAAGTGTCAGTGTTTTAAAAGCTGTACTCATCCCACAGATAAATAATATCCAACACTCTCAAATTTTTTCTAAAGCTTGAAATTATTGCATATATTGGGCATTTGATTTCAACTTTACAGGTCTTTATATCTTAATAACATTTTTAATATTCTATTTTCACTCAAGGTCTGGCTCAAATGCTGCTTTTTCCATAGAACTTTCCCTGGTCCTTATAACCAGAAGTATCGCTCCCTCCTCATGAAGTAATCTGATGCATGCGTTTGTTTTTAATTCTTTTGTTTTCCTCATACGGCCTTTCCCACTGTGTAGCATTATTTTATTATTATTTATATATCTATCGATCTACCCTAGTATTCTGAAGATATGGGTAGCATTTCTCTGTTTTATCTCTCTCTATAGAGCCTGACACATAATACATGGAGTAGTTTGTACCGTGTTAGCCAGGATGGTCTCGATCTCCTGACCTCGTGATCCGCCCGTCTCGGCCTCCCAAAGTGCTGGGATTACAGGCTTGAGCCACCGCACCCGGCCTTCATTTAGTGGTCTTGTCTACAATGGTGAAAGTCAGTTGTTCTTTCAGCAAATGATTATCCACCATTTAATATGTGCTAGACACTGTGTAGATGCCAGATGGGCTGTAAAATTAAAACTTATAGAAACCCTGCCCTGTCTGTAATATGAAGAACGGTTTGTTGAATAAGCCATTTCAGTGTATGAGTTCAGACTTTTTCTTTAGAAATTATGTATCCTTATTCTCTTCAAATATGTGCTTACTGATAAAATCTTTAATGTGCTTTCAGCAAAAGTGTAAGGTTTTCATTTTTTAAATTTATTTGAAAAGATGCTGATCTCAAATAGTTAACAAATATAAATTTCCTCCTAGAAGGGGTTGAGATTGCATCATTCCCTAAATTCTGGCAGATTTCTTTTTCTTAGATTAGGAATGAAAAATCTTTAAGGCTTTTGGGTTTATACAGAGTCACATGTGGTGACTCAGTGGAAGCCATTGATTTAATATCAGATGAAATGCAAATTAATAGAGGTGATCATTATGATCTCACATGATTTGATAAAGTAATTAACCACATCACTTACCATAAAGATACATAGGAGCAATTTAAATGTTTATCATTAGGGAACTGGTTAAATGACTTATGGTATAGTCACATAGTAGAAAATAGCCATTATAAATGTTGCTGTAAATTTTTATTCATTTAAATCAAAAGTGACCAATAACACAATGAGGAAAAGCAGGTATCAAAACAATATGTGTAATATATTTATAATTAATGTATCTATAAACAAAAAAGACATTCACTAAAATGTAAATAGTATTTATCTTTGAGCTGGGGAATTATGAATAATTTTTTATTCTGCCTGTTTTTTATAAAACATATATTTGCAGTGATTATATATTTCTTTAATAAACTGATGGCATTAAAAAAGGTGGGCAAAATTTTTGAAGACATTTTCAGTAGTAAATAAGCAGCTGCACACAAATCACTGTATTATGTATAATTTGAATCTTATAAATAGTCTGAAAATATTCCTGACTAAGGTTAAATATTATAAGGCAAGGCTGGAGGTTTCAAAGCAATAATAAAAATCTTTAACAGAAACTATATTACAGCTTTAGGATAAATAAAGGTGGAAAAAGTCTCTGCCAGCCAAATAAACATAGGTCCTTAAGATACTGAAAACTACTTTCAGGTGATGGATTAGATTTTTTTCTCCTGTCAGGGTATATTAAATCTCACATGAGCTGAACCTCTTTATGCACACTCATGGAGATAACACCATTTAGTCAAATCAGGCATAATTCATATCACTACCAGATAGAGTTGCAGTCATGAATGTCTCACTTTCAGATTTTACTTGTGTGAATGAACTGTTGGACTAAAACTAACCATTATTAAAGTCTTATTTCTGTGAAAGTGTAGCATTATAAAAGGGGCACTGGAAGGAATTTATTTTAATAAACATTTTGTTTTGCTTTTCAGGGAAAAGTGAAGGTAAGTATAATTTCTTTATTATATATTACATATATGAATTTGTTTATACATTCAGATGTTTATTATGGCAAAGTTTATTTTTTCTTCCCACCTCTAAAAATCAGAAGAACTCAAGTGTTACTTATTTATCTGAAAGTCTGGAGGTACTAGCACAGATTAAGGGAAAGTGACTTTGTGTCTGGCTTCAGACGTTAGAAACAGCGTGCCTCAGCCTCTGATCATTCATTTGTACATTTTACCCCCCTGAATGTAGAAGCATGTCCACTCCCCATCTCCCCCATTGCCTCAGGCCAGGGAAATGTCCTCTCTCTTTTACTGTTAAACTCTAGGATCTGCTGGGTTTCGTGTGGGAAGGTTCTGCGAATGATGAGTGTTGATTTCAGAGCTGACTTCTAAGGTTGATGCTGACTTGTTGGATGTAGGTGTCATTGCCAAGTCTAACTAATGCTAACAGTTTCAGCATACATGAGGTTTACTTTGTCTTTTTGCTTCAAGGATGAAATTGAAATGACATTTGGTATTCTTAAGACCATATGCTTAACAATATGGAAAGACTTAATGGTGCTTAGCTTTAGTCTATCTAGGTGAAATTGCTAAAATGTGAAGTATCACTTTTCTTTCCCTCAAAATCTTCTGTTTTCCGAACATAATTCTTATGAATTGCTTTTGCATTATGTCTAGATAACAGAATACTAAAGTCTGATAACATTGCTATTTTATTATTGTACTTTATATTATAGTAACTGTAGCAGCTAAATAAAATGCTGACTCAGACCTGTTTGGAAGAGAAATTGTTTAGCAGTAAGATTATTTTTCCAAAGATGCCTCATATTTGCTACTGGTACATGTGATTCTACAATTTTCAGTTTTGAGTAACCTTATTTTGCCTTGAGTGTAAACCTAGTTCTATGCTATATTGTAGCCACATTAGAGGAGGCTACTATGATTTTAAAATTCTATTTGAAGACCTCTTAGTATCAGAAAAAAGATCGTTAACCTGTGGGAGCCATCCTTAGAGAAACTGTCTTATTATAAGTATTGATTTTGGTCAAATATTAAAGGGTTATTCCTGAGAGCTATCATATTGATTGTTTAGACCACAGTCAGGTCAACTTGAGAATAGGTACTTCAGGATTATAATATTGAACTGATTTCTTGGCTCGGTATGGTGGCTCATGCCTGTAATCCCAGCACTTTGGAAGGTCAGGGCTGGCTGATCACTTGAGGCTGGGAATTTGAGACCAGCCTGGCCAACATGGGGAAACCCTGTCTCTACTAAAAATAGAAAAATTAGCTGGGCGTGGTGGTGCGTGCCTGTGATCCCAGCTATGCGGGAGGCTGAGGCAGGAGGATCACTTGAGCTTGGGAGGTGGAGGTTGCAGTGAGCTGAGATGGAGCCACTGCCCTCCAACCTGGGTAACAGAGCAAGACTCTGTCTTTAAAAAAAAAAAAAAGAGAGAGACACACACACACACACACACACACTGAACTGAAAATTTCACTGGAGGCCTAGGTCCTAAGCAGTATTATCCCCTAACTCCCTAATTCATGATCAAAAACTTGAAAAAAAGAATCTTGAAAATTTTTATAAGGAAATAAATTCCTTATAATCCCACCATCCCCAAATAATTAATAACTCTGTGCCAGGCACTTTTCTAAGCAATTTAAAAATATGATTTTATTTAATTCTTTCAACAATCCTAGGGGTATTATTCCTGTCTCCATTTTATAGATGAAGAGAAGTTTAGCAACTTGCCTAAAATAATATGATCTGTAAGTAGCAGAGTTAAGATTTAAATCAGGCAGTTTGACTCCAGGAACCACACCCTTAGTTACTACCAGATACACTTCTCTGCTAACATTTTGATATTTATGTTTTACATATATAAGTAGTTTTGTCCAGCACTTGTCAGCATTAAAGATGATCATATTTTTATCTTATTTGATAGGTAAAGTCATACATCTTTTGTTTTCATTTACATTTTTTATTGCCTGTAAGACCAAACAATTTTTGTCTCTTATTACCGTATGTATTTTTTCCTTTGTGAGTTTTTAAATTCATATTATTTACCTTTTTAAGTGGGCACTTTAGCATTTTTATTTAGTTTATGAGCTTTTTATATATTTAGGATCTTTTCCCTTTGTCATATTTGCAACATACATTTTACCAAGTTGTTTGCATTTTGCTTTTGTTTATGAAGTGTTCTGACAAATAGATGTTTTGAGTTTTTATATATTCCAATTTATTGCTTATTCCCTTTGTCATTCCTTCCATTATTTTTATGCTTGTTTGGTTCATTTTTAATATTACTGTAAGCAACTTTAGTAGAAAACACTGTACAGTGTTTATCATCTCTGTAGCAAATGCATACATGAATCTTTTTTTTTTTTTTTTTTTTTTTATTAGCCAGGATGGTCTCGATCTCCTGACCTCATGATCCGCCCATCTCGGCCTCCCAAAGTGCTGGGATTACAGGCTTGAGCCACCGCGCCCGGCCGCATACATGAATCTTTATAGAGTTGTAATGATTATTTCTGATGCCTTTTGTATAATATTTAAAGTAAACATTTTTATGTATTGCCATGTTCTACATTCTTTACATTCTTGTTGTTTTTTTTTTTTTTCTTTTTTTTTTTTTGAGATGGAGTTTTGCTCTTGGCATCCAGGTTGGAGTGCAATGGCACAATCTTAGCTCACTGCAACTTCTGCTTCCTGGGTTCAAGTGATTCTCCTGCCTCAGCCTCCTGAGTAGCTGGGATTACAGGCGCCCACTACCATGCCCGGCTAATTTCTGTATTTTCAGTAGAGACAGGGTTTTACCATGTTGGCCAGGCTAGTCTCGAACTCCTGACCTCGTGATCTGCCCGCCTTGGCCTCCCAAAGTGCTGGGATTACAGGCGTGAGCCACTGTGCCCTGCCATTATTTTCATAGTTGTATGTTATTTGACCATGTTGACTAGTTAGATAGCGTTCTATCATGTTAATTTAGGCATTATTGTATTTGTAGAATTACTAGGCATTAAATATATTGAGAAAGATCTTACTAGGTCATAAGAATGTAAGTGATATTTGGTGTTTGTAACATTTTCCTGAATTGCTCTTTTGAAATAGTGAATGGCATGTCATATTATCAGCTAAATACAAATAGTACCCCTCCAATACTGTCATCATTTTAATTTTTTTATAATTTAAAAGGCATGTAATGAATCCTTAGTCTTCATGGCATGAATTGTTATCAAGGATAGGTATTTTCCCATTCTTGATTGATTTTACTATTTAAATTCTGCATTTTGACCTCATGTAAAACACTTTAACCAGAAAGTTATGAGACTGGGTCTACCTAAGGCAATGCTAAAGCCTTTTAAAGACCAAGCAGCAGACTGGTACTTAACTGAATCCATACCACAAACTTTTCTTCTTCCTTTCAAGAAATTGCAATTAAGACTTGGACTGTTAGGTTAAACAATCTTTAAATTGCTGTTTGGCACAGATTTGCTATAATGCTTTAAAACTTTTGAAAACCTTGTATTTTGGCATTTTCCAATCTTACGACTTATTTTTCTTTTGATTTCAGAGAACACTTTTTACAGTTGGCTAGAAGGTAATTCAGAAACTTTAAAATAAATTTCAATGATTTCTTTTTCTCATGAGATTACTTTTATGTCTACAAGATTCACATGTGAAATTTTACTTCTAAGTCACTGTTTTTTCTTAGGTCTCTGTGTAGAAAAAAGAGCATTCTACAGACTTATATCTGGCCTACATGCAAGCATTAATGTGCATTTGAGTGCAAGATATCTTTTACAAGGTATGTGACATTTACTTTTATTCAGTTTACCACTCTTATTTTTAGATATTCTTAAAATTTTCCTGGCACTTACCTGAATGGGAAAAGATTGACCTGATTGAATATTAGGAAGTAAAAATTCACTCTTAAATGGTAGTAATCAGAAAGGTGGTAACTGTAGATACAATTGAACAGTTCAACATACTCTTAACTCTCTTAACCATCTTTTAAGAAGCTGCTCAAAATTGTCCATATCACTTTGGAAATATTCTTGTTCTCTTGTGGGAATTTAAATAGCTCCTAACAGCACAGTTTGCTATTTGATAGATATTATCATATCAGAACCTTTTTATTTGTGTGCCAGTATCAGGCCTGGAGTTTAAATGGGTAAAAGCCTTTCCTGCTGCTGTTTTTGCCTTAATACGGTTGAAAATGAGACTGTGGTTGATTTTCATCAGTATCGTATTTCTTCTGGAATTAAAGTATCACAACTCTGAGAAACAAAATATAGAAACTTCCATTTTATTCATTGATTGATTGCTTGATTGATTGAGACAGGGTCTCACTCTATTGCCCAGTCTAGCGTATGATGGCCAAAACTGGGCCTTAGCCTGGGAAGGCTCTTGGCTTTGCCCAGGAGAAATTTCGAAGGCCAGCTGGTGGTGGCAGGGTACAGCAGCAGCAGAGGTACTGCCCCTCGTGGAGGAGAGCTGCCCCATAGGTAGTGTGCCCAGAGCAGCAGCTCAGAGGCGGTTCTGCAGCCATATTTATAGTCCACTTTTTATTATATGCAAATTATGAGGCAGATTATGCAGAAATTTCTAGGAAAGGGGTAGTAACTTCTGGGTCATTGCTATGGAAAAGGGGTGGTAACTTCTGCATGTTGCCATGGGAATGAGAAACTGACATGGCACACTGGTGGGTGTTCCTTATGGAAAGCTGCTTCAACCCCCTCCCTGTTTTAGCTAGTTTTCAATTTGGTTCAGTGTCCTGAGTCCCACCTCCTGAGCCAAGTCCTACCTTGTACCTCATGACTACAGGAGCATGCCACCATGCCCAGCTAATTTTTAAAAATATTTTTTGTAGAGACGAGGTTTGGCCATGTTGCCCAGGCTGGTCTGGTCTTGAACTCCTGGGCCCAAGTGATTTGCCCATCTTGGTCTCCAGAGTACTGGGATTATAGCCGTGAGCTACTGTGCCTGGCCATAACTTTGATTTTAAATGGCTGTTTAAACTCATTAGTAATTTTACTGTTTTTTTGTTTTGTTTGAGACAGAGTCTTGTTCTGTGACCCAGGCTGGAGTGCAGTGGTGTGATATTGACTCACTGTGACCTCTGCCTCCTGGGTTCAAGTGATTCTCCTGCCTCAGCCTCCTGAGTAGCTGGGTCCACAGGTGCAGGCCACCATGCCTCGCTAATTTTTTGTATTTTTGGTAGAGGCGGGGTTTCACCATGTTGGCCAGGCTGGTCTCTAATTCCTGACCTCAGGTGATCCACCTGCCTCGGCCTCCCAAAGTGCTGGGATTACAGGCTTGAGCCACTGTACCTGGCCTAAACTCATTAGTAATTTTAGATCATCATTTTCAAATTATGTATTTAGGTTTTATGAATATGTTTATATTCAGAAGTTTGATTATTATTATTTTTTCATCTTTAAAAAAGGAAATTTTATTATTTTCCATCACATGAATGAACTTGGAGGACATTATATTTGTCAAAACGAGCCAGGCACAAAGATTATTTCATGATTTCACTTACAAAGGGATTCTAAAAAACTTAATCTTATTGAAGTAGAGAGTAAAGTGGTGACCACCAGACACCAAGGTATTTAGGAGAAAGGAGGGTTTGAAAAGATGTTGATCAAAAAATACATAATTATAGTTAATAGAAAGAATAAGTTCAAGAGATGTTTTTGTACAGTGTAGTGACTATAGATCAAAATAATGTATTTGTAGTTTTGAAAAATGCTGACAATGTCACTTGCTCTTGCCACAGAAATGTTAACTGTGTGGCATAATTACCTAGAATTTAGCATTTGACAGTGTATATATACTTCCAAATATTATGTTTTACAAAGTAAATATACATTTATTGATTACAGATGGCAATGGTAGGAAAGCCACTGAAAGGGCAGGAGGCGTTGCTTATAGTCTTATGACTGGCCACTTTGTGAACACAATAAACACGTTTGCATTAAAAACCAGAAAAAGGTTTAATCTAAAAGTTGCCATGATCTTCAGAATTTTTTCAGAGAAAATGAACAAGAAGTTGACTACAGTTAGTTGACTAAGAATGTAAGCTGTAGACTGACCTTCACCCACTAAAAAAAAAAAAATCACATAAAATAAGACTGAGAAATTCTTCTGAGTTGTAATATCAATATGGAAAAGAAATATTATTTCAAATTTCAAATCCACAGAGATCATTTTATTATTTTTCTGCCTTTAACATTCACACTTAAAAATGAAAGATTTTGCGTGGAAACATGTTGTGCTGTAAGTGTATCATAGAACATTAAATTTAAAATTCTTCATTTACAATTAACTCTCCTAATAATTTGATTTCTATGATATATTTTCTAGGAAATTTGATATGTGTCACACTGTGTAAGAATTAATTTTTTTTTTTTTTGAGACAGAGTCTTGCTCTGTTGCCCAGGCTGGAGTGCAGTGGTGCAGTCTTGGCTCACTGCAACCTCTGCCTCCTGGGTTCAAGCATTTCTCCTGCCTCAGTCTCCTGAGTAGCTGGGACTACAGGCATGTGCCACCACGCCCGGCTGGTTTTTGTGTTTTTCGTTAGAGATGGGGTTTCACCATGTTGGTAAGGCTGGTCTCAAACTCCTGACCTTGTGATCCACCTGCCTTGGTCTCCCAAAGTGCTGGGATTACAGGCGTGAGCCACCACGCCTCACCTGTGTAAGAATTTAATAAGATTTTCCTTTTACAAGCAGAGAAAAACAACGTTAAGTTATTTAATCCTCTCACCTGTGGACAGCATTTGCCTTTTATCTTAATTAACTGATGTGAAAGTTATATTGATAAGCAAACTCTCTAGTTAAAACCAATTTTTGAGTGCATTAAAAATACCAACTTTCTCATCACAACCTACAAAGTACCATGTAAAATGACATAGCATGAAGACAACAGTGAGAAAACTGTAGCCATCTCATAGAAAAAGAAGGGCTGTGATGAACACACAGTTAGAAGACACATAATAGGACAAACAAAACTAAAGATAACTAGGAAATAAAATAAACAGAATTTCTCTTTAAATTCAGCAAGATTTAGCTTTTCAGCATGGAAAAATGTTATCTCCACATGAAGAATCAATCTTATTTCTTCACTATTGATATTTTCCTTCTCTGACCTGAACTTACAAACTAACTGTAGCAGGAATATTTATGGCTTATCATGGAGCATTTGTTACACAGCAAGTACTGTATGTTTGTTTGCTACATTTATATATAAAAAACATCCTCATGACTTGTGAAGCATCCCTAGTTCTTACCTGAGCAAATTGACTCAATAAATATATAAATTTACTTATGTGAATTATAATGAGAATAAACTAAGTAAAAAAAAAAAAGGCTTATGTAGAATTCTTCAAATAAAAGAACAAATGGAATGTCCTAATTAAATAAAATATAATACACAATTTTGGAAATACATCTAAAAATTGTTTTGTGTGCACTACTAAATTTTATAAAAATCATTCTTATTAGTCATGACCAGCTCACATAATGAATACCTCATAAACTATAAAAAAAATTATAAGAGACAAGAAAATTATAAGTCTAGCATAAGAATTAGGCAAAGCAAAACAGAAAATTCTGAATCATGTCAGAAGATTTGACAGTAATGAATTTAATAAAAAGCAGTATAGATTTGCTTTCAGCATTTTTGAGGTTTTCAATTTTCTAGTAAATTAGTCACCTTATTAAAACATTTGTTTTGTTCCAATATTGCTCTGTTCTTCTGAAAACAGGTACGAACTCATACTCACCCAAACACAGTTACTCTATAATTTTCTTGCACCTATGGTTTATTTTTAGAGTAATATATGTGCATAGCTAACTCTATGTAAATCAAAACTAAAATTCTGTATGTTTGCAGGCAGACCACATGTTCAAAGAAAAATACGTAACACATTTTTTTAAATGTTTAAGCAGAACTCAGAATTTTAAGACTCAGGATTTTATTTATATTTATAAATAATTTTTATTATACCCATAAAAATCACCCTGTATTTTCAATAGCAATTTAATTGTGCATTTTACAGTAACTAAAAATGTAGAGTATCAAGAAACTTCATCTGCCCTGATGTGATTAATACATAAATTATATGCCTATATCAAAATATGCC
The DNA here is from genome assembly GCF_000951035.1 of Colobus angolensis palliatus. Classification (NCBI taxonomy): domain Eukaryota; kingdom Metazoa; phylum Chordata; class Mammalia; order Primates; family Cercopithecidae; genus Colobus; species Colobus angolensis. Next base: position 982,839 of record NW_012119265.1, on the reverse strand, counting down.
ATATATGGCATAAATATAAACAGATACTATGCACCCACAAAAATTAAGAATGGCTTTTATTATTAATAAGACTTGCCTTTTCAGTAAAACATTGAATTCATTGTAAGGATGGGTTTTAGAAAATAAAATATTAATATAAAACTATTAACGGCTAAATTGTGAAAAATCATTTTTCTGGTTGTTATTATATAATTTAAAATGCAAAATGAAATTAACTTCTGCAAGCATGAATAACCTAATATAATTAAAGTAAAAATTGTCTAATTCAGTTTTTAATATTTAATTCTTCTTCCTTAGAGACCTGGTTAGAAAAGAAATGGGGACACAACATTACAGAATTTCAACAGCGATTTGATGGAATTTTGACTGAAGGAGAAGGTCCAAGAAGGCTTAAGAACTTGTATTTTCTCTACTTAATAGAACTAAGGGCTTTATCCAAAGTGTTACCATTCTTCGAGCGCCCAGATTTTCAACTCTTTACTGGAAATAAAATTCAGGATGAGGAAAACAAAATGTTACTTCTGGAAATACTTCATGAAATCAAGTAAATTATATATTAAAATTCATACATTAATAGAAGAGTGACAAGTAATGTACAAGATAAATTTTCTTTTTTTTTTTTTTTCTGAGACAGGGTCTCCCTCTGTTGCCCAGGCTGGAGTGCAGTGGCACGATCATGGCTCACTGCAGCCTTGATCTCCTGGGCTCAAGCAGTCCTCCCATCTCAGCCCAAGTAGCTGGGACTATATGTGCAAACCACCACACTGGGCTAATTTTTGTATGTTTTATAGAGATGGGGTTTTGTCATGTTGTCCAGGCTGGTCTCGAACTCCTGGACTCAAGTGATCCACCCACCTTGACCTCCCAGAGTGCTGGGATTACAGGTGCAGGCCACTGTGCTCTGCCTGAAATTTTTAAGTATTCATTTAGAGAAAGGAAAACTATTTAGAACATAATTAAAAGTTAATTTTGCTTGTAGGTCTTTTCAGATTGAATTTTGCTTTTGTTTTTATTTTGACTTGGGTACTGAGAGGCACACATTTTTAGTTTTAAGAGCCATTCTTTTAGTATTTGATAATGTATTATTTTCATGTTTATTTGAACAAATTGGATTTGGGGTCAAATTTTGGCACTTATAATTATGTTATGCAGTTAGAATCGAGATTTGAGGCTTGAGGATAAGAATTTGTTTTGGGGCATCGGAGTGTTGGTTTTACTATGTTTTCTCCTCTTTATTTATCACAACCAGGAAAATGTTGTATTAGCAGTACTTTTAATATTTACAACACATGAAAATGAATATTCTCTGTTTTAAAATGCAGGTCATTTCCTTTGCATTTTGATGAGAATTCATTTTTTGCTGGGGATAAAAAAGAAGCACACAAACTAAAGGTAATTATTTTATACTTAATCATTAGATACAAACTGATTAACACTTATGCAGATATGAATATAAACCCATAGATAGTACTCACAGAAGTAGAGAGTAGGCCACGTGCGGTGGCTCAGGCCTGTAATCCCAGCACTTTGGGAGGCTGAGGTGGGAGGATTGCTTGAGCCCTGGAGTTCAAGACCAGCTTGGGCAACATCGTGTGAAACCCTGTCTTTAATTAAAAAAAAAAAAAAAAAAAAAGAGTAGAATGGTGGTTACCACAGGCTGGGGGTGGGGGGTGGGTGGGGAAAAAGGAGATGTTTGATCCATGGGTACAAAGTTTCAGTTAGGGAGAATAAGATTTAGTGCTGCACAGAATGGTAACTGTGGTAATAATTCATTGTATATTGCAAAATTGCCAAAAGTGTAGATTTTAAGGTTTCCACTATACAAAAAATGATTATGTGAGGTGATGGATTTGTTAATTAGCCTGGTTTAATCACTTCACATTGTAAATATACATTAAAACATCACATTGTATCCATAAACCTATAAAATTTTTGTCAATTAAAAAATAAACACATGTATGTATACTTAACAGTAAATCTTGATATATACATCTTGAAATTAATAAGAAAAAAATCAGAGTCATAATCTTTCTTTTCCTCAAAAAAATCAAGTCCAAAGGCAGGTGCCACTTAAAGTCTGTTTTGCATTAGATTCAAAGTAACACTGATATCTGTATATTGCTGTACACCTTATAGATGCCTTTCACATTGATGATCTCATGTAATAGATGTAATAAATTAAAGGAAATGGATCCAATGCATGAGTAGCATATTAGTCTATCTTTTGCTGAAGAGAATTCTGAAGATGATATTGTTTAATTAAAAGATCTTCATTAGTGGGAGAAGGTACAGTGTGATGTTTTATCATTCATCTTTTTTATTGTTATTGAGAAAGGATCTCACTCTGTCACCCAGGATGGAGTGCAGTGATATGATCACGGCTCATTGCTACCTTGAAATTCTGTGCTCAAACGATCCTTCCACCTCAGCTTTCTGAGTAGCTTGAGTAGCTGGGACCACAGGCATGTACCACCATGCTTACCTAATTTTTTTTTTTTTTTTTTTTTCAGTAGAGACAGGGTTTTGCTATGTTGCCCAGGCTGGTCTCAAACTCCTGGGCTCAAGTGGTCCTCCCACCTCAGTCTTCCAAAGTGCTGGGGTTACAGGCATGAGCCATTGCACCCCCTTCCATTCATCTTACTCACTGGGAATTAAAGACAGTTACGAATACCAGTGTGCAGTTGGGAAAGAATAGATTCGATACCCCACAGAATGGGGTCTTGTCATTGCCTTGCCTCTTAATAGGGTCTAACCTCAGGCAAGACAATCTCTGAGTATGTATTTGCCACATAATACTATAAATATCAAACATCACCAGAAATATTTATTACACACTCATTATGTGCACAGCACGATTTTTTGTCATTAAAAGGAAAGAGAGCTTCTACCCTCAAGGGATTTCCAGAGGGGGTCAAGTAAAATTATATTTCTCTTCTCTCTTACAAAGTTCTACTGGTAAGTAAAGGCAGGTGGCCCTCCGTACTACTGGGCTTGATCTGATTTTTTATATATATACACATACACACACACACGAAATTATATATATGTACATATGAAATCATATATATATATCACAGAATCTTTGTAGAGTAATATTATTGAGTAGTTTTTTTTTTTTTTTAAAGTAGGTTTAAAATTAGTACCTCTTGCTTGGATGTCATCTGGTCATAGAAAAATAGTAAAAATAAAGTTAGTACCTCTTATTGAACAGGTACTGAAACACAAGATAGAGAATATTGTTAAGATATGGTAACAATTAACCATGATTTGGGCTTTGTCTTAATAAAGATACTGGATATAGATACTAGATATGGTAGATATGTATAGATAGATTTCTATATAAATATGTCTGGTTTCATACATATTGTATATATATTTTTGTTTTTTTAAGAGATAAGGTCTTATTTTGTCACCAAAGTTGAAGTGCAGAGGCACAATCATAGCTCACTGCAGCCTGGAACTCCTGGGTTCAAGCCATCTTCCCACCTCAGCCCCCTGAGTAGCCAGGACTACAGGCTGGCACCACTATGCCCTGCTTTTAAAATTTTTTTGTTGAGTTGGGGGTCTAACTATTTTTGCCCAGGCTGGTCTTGAACTCTTGGCCTCAAGCAATCCGCCTGTCTTGGCCTCTGAAAGTGCTGGGAGTACAGGTGTGAGCCACCACCATAGCCAGCCTGATTTCATCAAAATATTTACAAATATCTTCCTCTGCTTCTTATTCTTTCTTTCTGTAATGAAAGAAGCTGATTTTATGCACTCAGTTTTTTTGCTGTTAGATAATACTTATTCTTGACTTCCCATCTACCTCCTACTTGAAGCATTCTTGCTACAAATACATACCTCAGTGCTTATATAATCTGCCTAAACAGCTTCCAGGAACTAGAAAGTGAGGGGGAAGATGCTGTAATAAGACTTTTTTTTTTCCTACTATTTTCAATATGTCCCTTTTTTTTTAAGTTTACTTGCTGCTTTATTGGAAAGTGTTCTGGCATCAGCTCTTTTTAAATTGTGCAGATTAGAAAGATTTCTCACAGTGTTTTAATTTGATCAAAACTCAGAAACACTCACCTTTAATGTCCTATGAAGTTTAGGTAGAGATTCTTTATGTAACAGAGAATTTTTCTGAATCTTTTACAGGAAAGATGTAAAAAACAAAACACGCTACTATCAAAGATTTACTTTTTTAAAAAGTGGTTTCTGGTAAACATTGATTTGAACAGTCATATTTATAAATTAATTTTAAAAATCTCATCTTGTTTCCTTAGTACCCTATCAATGTATGGTTAGAAATAGAGGACTTGTATGAAGGAGAATTATTTAGCATTCAATTCAAATAGAATTTGATCTCATTTGAAGACTTGTAAAATATTTGAGAATTTGCGCAAGAACTGGTCAGTTGGTTTCACTGAATATGAATCACAGAATGCTTGATCATTCTGTTGACTGGCTGTAATTTAAAGTGATGACCTAAAACTGTATGTCTAAACAAGTAAAATCTGTAAGTGATTTAGGTACTGGTTATTTTAAGGACCATACTTTTTCTAACCTGAGATAATTAGGGGATATACTGAAGTTATTGTACATGATTGTTATTTGTTAAGTCACAAGGATTTTCTCCTGTGAAATCCTTACTAATTTTTACTAATTTGATCTAGTAAATTTCTAGTCTATTAATTTGGTCCTAGCATATTAAGTTCACTTAAGCAGAAGATGCATGCTATTTGATGTGCTTGGTTTTAATTTTACAGTGTTTATTTGGCTATTGTAAGCAGCCATGCCTGCTCGCTGTACATGTCATACAAAGACTTACTCAAGAGCTGTCACTTTCAAGTATTTGAATTAACGTAGAATCAAACATCGAAATTAGCGTCTACAAAAGCAAGCAGTCTTTTAGAACAGAGGCTTCCAACTCTCACAAGTATGAGAGTCTCTTATAATCAGGAACTTTCAAGGCCTCTTCTCATGACAGAGTATTTTTAGTATCTGTTGATTTTGAAAATATGATTGCCAGAAGGCTACCATGCATTTAGTAACACTTTTAAAGTAAAAGTTGTGTTTTATTGATCATAACATTTCTATCCATTTGGAAATTTATAGTGCATACATGTGAGCTATTTATTTTGTGGTATACAGTCTTGTCTCCATGTGGATTTTGTAGATCCTCATAATAACTACTAAGTCTTCTAGAAGTCAGCAGCTCATAGGATGGGAACATGTTCTTTAGAGTAACCTTATTACTCTGTTATTATTGTTAAAAGTATGATTTTTCTGTAAGTTTTGGTCAAAGCTGTAGTTTAAAGGAAACCTAAAAGATCACAGAATCTTTGTAGAGTAATATTACTGGTTAGTTTTTTTTTAAGTAGGTTTAAAATTAGTACCTCTTGCTTGGATGTCATGTGGTCATAAAAATAAAAAAATTAGTACCTCTTACTGGACAGGTACTGAAACCAAGAAAGAGAATATTAAGATATGGTAACAATGGCTCATGCCTGTAATCCCAGCACTTTGGGAGGCTGAGGTGGACGGATCACAAGGTCAGGAGATCGAGACCATCCTGGCTAACATGGTGAAACCCCATCTCTACCGAAAATACAAAAAAGTAGCCGGGCGTGATGGCTGGCGCCTGTAGTCCCAGCTACTCAGGAGGTTGAGGCAGGAGAATGGTGTGAACCCGGGAGGTGGAGCTTGCAGTGAGCCGAGATCCTGCCACTGCACTCCAGCCTGGGTGACAGCAGGGCACTGCTCCCTCTCAAAAAAAAAAAAAAAAAAAAAGAAACCTTCTTCACTCATTCCCTCCCTCATTCCTTCTGGTAAATGATGGTCTCTAACCCTGCCTCACCCTCCTTTCTCCACCTATTGACATATAGTTAATCATCTACAATGGACACCTTGACAAAGTTATTTTTTATATTTTTGCAGATAGTTTAGCTTTGGAGTGAGGCAGGCCTGGGTTCTAAGTTTTTTTGTTTACTAGATATGGGAATTTAGGCAAGTTACCTAAACACTCTGAATCTTGTTTTTTTACATTAGGTGTAGATTATAATAATATCTACCTTTGGATTCATGGTGAAGATTAAATGAGATTGTATATGTAAGGATCTGGTATGTAAAATCAATGAATATTAGTGCTCTTCTCTTTTTTGGTACCCCATAGTACCTTGCACAGTGTTAGGCACATAGAACGTGCTCTGAAAATACTTAGTAATTGACTGTATATTACATCTTAATAAAATTTTGTTAAATTGTTTTCAGGAGGACTTTCGACTGCATTTTAGAAATATTTCAAGAATCATGGATTGTGTTGGTTGTTTTAAATGTCGTCTGTGGGGAAAGCTTCAGGTAAGCAAATCTAGTCATTCCTATTTCTCATTTACCCTTTGCATGAATAATTTTCTAATTTTTATTTTTTTCTTATTTCTGTTATAGACTCAGGGTTTGGGCACTGCTCTGAAGATCTTGTTTTCTGAGAAACTGATAGCAAATATGCCAGAAAGTGGACCTAGTTATGAATTCCATCTAACCAGACAAGAAATAGTATCATTATTCAACGCATTTGGAAGGTTAGTTTGAATGTACTGAAATTGCTTCTGGTAGCCAAGTAAGTCTAAAGCAACATATATGCTCTCAGAAAAAACTGGGTAAGGAATATCCTTTTTATTTTATTTATTTATTTATTTTTGAGATGGAGTCTTGGTCTGTAGCCCAGGCTGGAGTGCAGTGGTGTGATCTCGGCTTACTGCAACCTCTGCCTTCTGGGTTCAAGTGATTCTCCCAACTCAGCCTCCCAAGTAGCTAGTATTACAGGTGCATGACACTACACCTGACTAATTTGTGTGTGTGTGTGTGTGTGTAGTTTTAGTAGAGACAGGGTTTCACCATGTTGGCCAGGCTGGTCTTGAACTCCTGACCTCTGGTGATCTGCCCAGCTCCACCTCTGAAAGTGCTGGATTATAGGCGTGAGCCACTGTGCCCAGCCAGGAATTTTTTTTTTTGAAGAAATCATTTCATTACAGAATTACGGGATATGAAATACCTCAAGTATGTAGACATATACAATTGGTACATGATGGTCTTTATTTTTATCTGTTGACTTTTGTAATCATAATTAGGGCGAGGCATGGTGGCTCATGCCTGTAATCCTAGCACTTTGGGAAGCCGAGGTGGGTGGATCACTACAGGCCAGGAGTTCGAGACCAGCCTGGCCACCTCTACTAAAAATACAAAAAATTAGCCAGGCATGGTGGAGCGTGCCTGTGGTCCCAGCTACTCGGGAGGCTGAGGCAGAAGAATCGCTAGAACTCGGGAGGCGCAGGTTGCGGTGAGCCAAGATCATACCACTGCACTCCAGCCAGGGCAATAGAGCAAGACATCATCTCAAAAAAAAAAAAAAAAAAGAGAAAAATGTGCATACATGTAACTATAAAATCATAATTATAATTACTGATGGAATTTTAATATTCATCTTATCGAATTTGTATATTAAAAATTGTTTAAAAGCAGATTTTTTTTGCTATCCAATTATTTTTGTGGTGCTAGAAAAATCATTTAGTTTAACATAGGTGTACATGTAAATCTCTTTGTGAATTCACCATTATATAAAAAGGTTAATGATTCTTTTTAAAACAATTATTTCCCATCAAAATGATTAAAGAAAAGCATGAAATAAGGAACTTACATTAAAATATTTACAGATGCATTCCTTCTGGCCTATCATGCAAGAAATGCTGAGATTTATAAAAATTAATATTTTTTAAAGGACTAGATTTCCTCATTTAAAAAATATTATAATTTTGGGCTTGAAATAATTGACCTTCAAAATTGTGTCTCTCGCATCCAGGGGTTTGATAGTTAATATTTCAGTAATTATTCTACTATTTTTTATGATAGAGAGCAGAACTAAGTGCACTCAAAAAATAAGGAACAAAATTTACTTTACAAAAATTACTGAAAACAATGTAGTCATACATTTAATATTGTTACTCTTTATAGGCCAATAGCATTGATTCTTTCTACATTTACTAAATATGGTGTATTTTAAGTATTCATATACTTATGCATTTAAAAAGTTATATTTCTGTGTTTATATACTTTATACTTATGTACTTTAATATTAAGCATATGAATACTTTTATGAATACTTATACCTAAATATTATAATATTTGTACACTTACACATTTTATACCAAATACTATATGCTTTAATATAAAGGGAGTATACTTATGAATGCTTAAAATACAGAAGTATTTAAATGCTTATGTATCTCATACTTAGGTATTTGATTGATTGATTGACTGATGTGATCTCAGCTCACTGAAACCTCCGCCTCCCAGGCTCAATAGATTCTCCCACCTTAGTCCCCTGAGTAGCTAGGATACAGGCACACACCACCATGGTGGGCTAATTTTCTTATTTTTTGTAGAGAGAGGGTTTTGCCACATTGCCCTTGCTGGTCTCAAACTCCTGGACTCAAGTGGTCTGCTCGCCTTGGCCTTCTAAAGCACTGGGATTACAGGCATGAGCTACTGCACCTGGCTGTTTTATTTATTTAAAAGAATTTGGCTTTTTTAGAGATAGGATCTGGCTATGTTGCCCAGGCTGGAGTGCAGTGGAATGATCATAGCTCACTGTAACCTTGAACTCCTGGGCTCAAGCATTTCTACTTTGGGTTTCCAAGTAGCTACGACTACAGGTACACACAGCCATGACTGGCTGATTTTTAAATTTTTTTTGTAGAGACCGGGTCTCCCTGTGTTGCCCAGGCTGGTCTCAAATTCCTGGCCTCAAGCAGTTCTCCCATCTTGGCCTCAAAAAATACTGGGATTACAGCAGTAGATCACTGAATCTGGCATGCATATTTAAATACTTTTAAAATAACTAATTTCTGGACATTAATATCTTAGTTTTACCATGTCAAATTAAGAACTAAAATATATTAAAATACATTAAATGGTTTATGCACCTGAAATTTATTGAAATAAATTACTTTAAAAATGTTTTCAAATGCAAAGTGAGTAACCTTTACAGATAAAATTTATCTAAGATGGTTTCTGAGTGAAATATTTTTTGGTTACAGAATTTCTACAAGTGTGAAAGAATTAGAAAACTTCAGGAACTTGTTACAAAGTATTCATTAAAGAAAACAAGCTGATATGTGCCTGTTTCTGGACAGTGGAGGCCAAAGAGTGGAATTTCATTCAAAGGCATAATAGCAATGACAGTCTTAAGCCAAACATTTTATATAAAGTTGCTTTTGTAAAGGAGAATTATATTGTTTTAAGTAAACACATTTTTAAAAATTGTGTTAAGTCTATGTATAATACTACTGTGAGGAAAAGTAATACTTTAATAATGTGGTACAAATTTTAAAGTTTAATATTGAATAAAAGGATTATCAAATTCATGTATGATAGAAGTGAATGTTCTAAGTGTCTGAAACTAGCGTTTTATGTAATAAGTTGTAATATAAATAAAACTATGGTAAATGTGGCAAGCATTTAATAGGAAAATGCTAAGGAGGCCTCATGAATGACCCATAATTAGCAATGTAGAATTTTTCAATACATTTAGGGTTGCTGGATTTAGCAAATAAAAATAAAGATTGTCTAGTTAGATTTGAATTTCAGATAAACAACAATTAGTTTTTTAATATGTTACATGGAATATTTGGAAAATACACTAAAAAATTATTTGAAATTCAAATTAAACTGAGAGTCTTGTATTTTATCTGGCAATCCTAAAATACATTGGTATGAAACAAATCACTTTTAGAATGATATTGCTATTTTGGCTGGGTTATTTGTGTGTGTAGAAATGTACAATAACAACTCAAAGGCACAGGAGATTTCTAAACATTGTGAAAAGTTGAATAGATTATATATTTATTCTCATAATACTTTCCCTAATACTAAATAAAATTTGGGGAATACTTTTTATTTTTATATAATTTCCAATTTACAGAAAAGTTTCAAAAATAGTACAAAGAGCTCTCTTACCCAGATTGACTAATTGTTCATATGTGCTTTATCTTTCATGCTTTCTTTGTATACACATGTGCACACACACTCACATGCACATACACATGCACGCACACACACACAATTTTTCCTCAATCATTTGAAAGTCAGTTACAGGCATCATGCCCCTTTAACCCTAAATACTTCAGTGTGTAATACTGAATAATTTCTAAAAATGATTTTCTCAGAAAAAACAAAACCTCCCACAATTCTGGAACTATACTACTATAAGCCTTAGAATAAATAATAATATCAAGTTCCAGTCTAAAGTTCTTTTTGAGTTTTGTTGTCCGTTTTATGCTTGATGTGTATAGTAATAGGGTAGGCTATTTATTTTATTAAAATTTTTTTTTAGAGACAAGATTTTGCTGTGTTGCCCAGGCTGGAACTTGACCTCCTGGGCTGAAGTGATCTTCCCACCTCAGCCTCCCAAGTAGCTGGGAATACAGGTGTCTGCGCCATACCCAGTTTAAGTTTTGTTTTTTTATACACAAAGTTCATTTCCTTTGTCTCCCTAAAAGTGAACTGTAATTTTGGGAGGTTTTCATTAGTGGAAGCTCTTCATTTATAGAGCTATTTGAAGGGGTTTAGGAATTTATATCACATGGTAATTGTAGAGAAAAAGAAGCTATATACCTCAAAATCATGTGCCCTCTTTATATATGTCTTATCAGGTATAACATGTTGAAACGTCCCATTATTAGTAGAGTGGGGTTTATTTATATAGTGGTTAAGAAATGTCAGTTGACACTGCTGTACAGTTTTTCTTCTGTGTCCCTAAGGCCTGCTACAGTGCCAAGCACATACTTGGTATCCAATAAATATATATATATTTTTTAACAGCCAATCTTTTTGAAGGAATATTCTTACCTCTACTTTGTCACCTTCCACTGGCTCCGCAACTAAAATCTGCCATTTGGCTGTAGAGTTAACAGTCCCTTCCTGTGAAGTCTAAAATCAATTCTAAATCCACAGTTTAATTCACAAGCTATTACTTATTTGACATTTTTGACAACCTGTACTTGAAAGATTTATTCCCTTGATTTCTTACATTTTGCTCACTCCTGAACCCCCCCTTTTTAGCTTCTTCATTTATTCCTTAAATGTTATTCCTCAGGCCTCCATTTTTTTTTTCCTCTTAATCATAACACCACTTCTCACGCTTGGGTCATTTCAGTTCAGCAATTCCTAAATCCTTATCTTTAGCCAAACTCCTCAATCCATCTGCCTGCTGCACTTTACTTGGTTGTCCCACAGACACCTGTGTGTGTCTTAAAACATTCATTCTCTGCAAAACCTACTCTAATGCCTGTGTTCCTTACTTTGGTTAATTTTAGAACCATTATATTCTACGTTTGCTAGGCTCATTCCTCTCCTCCACCTTCCCCTATCATTTAGTGTTTAAGTTTTACTGATTTTGTCTCCACCTCCCTGATACATCACTCTTTCATATTCATTGCTATTATTAATACCTATAGTACTAACCTGCCTCCTATACCTAGCTGGTCTCCTCTCTGTTGCTCAGTGTTACCAGAGTAGGCTTTCTAGAAGCACTCTGACAGCATTACTCCCTAATACCCTTCCGTGACTTCAGGAACTTTCAGGAGAAAGTCGAACTCCTCTGTTTGGTGTACAAGGTCTTTTGATGTGTAATGTGTTTCCTCCACCGAATGTTCTGGTGAAACAGACTTAACAGTTCTTCAAAAGCCCCATATGGCCAGGTTTCCCGCCTTGGTAAATGCTGTACTCTTGGCATCAAGTGCGCTGGTCATCCTTCCCCACTTGGAAGATTCCTATGCATCTTGCAGGCCGGACGTAAGCATTTCCTCTGTAAAATCTCCCTTGCTCCACTCAAGGAGAGTCATCTAACTTCCACTTCTGTGTCACCACTGTAATTACAACCTACCTCTATTGTATGTCACTTAAATTGTACTGTATTGTTTTATTTTTCAAAAGTCTTCTTTACTAGAATGTGAGCTCCTTAAGGGCAGGAAAAGGAACGTTTTTATTTTTTGCATCTCCATAGCATAGTTTTTGGCATATGAATGTTTAATAAATGTTTGTTGAATAAACTGATTTTAAAGTGACATCTTTATTATATTAGAGGTCCTACCTTTATTCCAAATACTTTCACTCCCTTCACTTTACAGCAAGCGTCAGCAGTCCCAAGGATTTGTAGACTTCAGGGGGTCAATAAAGCTGAAATTGTATTCAAGATTTGGTGTGGTTTTTGGTGGGTCATGAAAGAGGTCTATTCTGGGGAAAAAAGGAACTTCTTTCATGGGAAAAGGCAGCATCATTGAGGAATTTCTTGAATAATCAAAGAATACCTTCCTAGGATTATAAGGTAGATAAATGGATTCCTGTTTAAGATTCTAAAGGGACAAGGAGAGGTGTTACAAATTATTTCATACAACAATTTTTCTTAGCTTAATGTTTGAATAAAAATGTACTATCTAATAATGTATTGGCATTTTAAACTGCATGGCACTTCATGTCAAACTGGTGTATATTAAGTGATATGACATCCAGATGTAAGTAAGTATGCGATCACTAAAGGCAAACTATCATTTGTAACTCCTGATTTTTTTCTCTTTTTTTTTTTTGTGGTAGCAGTATGTTCTTATCCTTATATGATAGAAACTCAGGATAGTCCATTATAAGAGATGAAGAAAACCAGACCTCTAAATAAAAGCACAAACACTTTTATTTTCAATAGTAGTGTTTTGTTACAATTTAGTGAAACAACAAATAAATACATTCATTGGCCACAGCTATACTTTTACAACCAGTGTGAAACTGATTATATAGCTGAGAAACACTGTTAAACAATAAAAAAGGCAGCTATGCATAAAAAAGCCACTTTAGCTATAAATTACATTTTCCATAAAACTACAACCAACTACAATGAGTGGTAAAAGTTTCAAAATTAATGGCCACCCAAGTGAAATGATGAAAACAAATACTGCTAATCACTATAGAATTACACATGTAAGTAATGAAATTCACTTTTTAATGAACAAAAATGAAGGTTTGATATTGTCATCATGTGCTTCAGTGCAGGATGAACAGGGAATCGGTAGCCCTTTGATTTTATAAACAACTTTCGAGACCAAACTTAAAGTGCTCCTAGTGCTTTGGAATTTTTAAGCAAAGATTGGGCCAGAGTGTATCTTTGTCTTTGGTGATGTGTTAGATGTGTATAAGGAGACAAATACAAGAATTTGGGTACCCTAGTCAGTGATAAGAATAAATTTACAAATCTCAAATTTGGAACAATCAACTAATGCAGCAGAAGGAACCAAGTTATTTTTTCTGAGAAATTTTTAAAAAGTAATCTTTTTTAGTTTGGTTAAATAGGAACATTATCAAGGGGAACCTTACCAGAAAAACTTCATCACCTTGAACCCCGAGGATTAACGAAGACAACGTATCTTTTCAGACAGCTCTAGATGATTAGATACCTAACATTATTAGCAAAATAAACAGTTGGCATTCTGAGAAGAAATCTAACAACTGAAGTTGTAATAAAAATATGCTTTTGTCACTTAATACCACAGTTAACTTTTTATATTATACATTTTTAAATAACTTGGTTACAATGAGAGAACTTACAAACAAACCCAAAATAACATAAGTAAGTATATGCTTCTGATTGAATACAAAGTCATTTTGTATCATAAAAAGAAGAAATTTATTTGTCTCTGTACTTGCCTCCCAAAAGATGGAAAGCATTAACAATTTCAGTTTTTCCTTAGGGTTTCTTTTTTCTTTTTTTTTTGAGACGGAGTCTTGCTCTGTCGCCCCGGGGCTGGAGTGCAGTGGCCGGATCTCAGCTCACTGCAAGCTCCGCCTCCCGGGTTCACGCCATTCTCCTGCCTCAGCCTCCCGAGTAGCTGGGACTACAGGCGCCCGCCACCTCGCCCGGCTAGTTTTTCGTATTTTTTAGTAGAGACGGGGTTTCACCGTGTTAGCCAGGATGGTCTCGATCTCCTGACCTCGTGATCCGCCCGTCTCGGCCTCCCAAAGTGCTGGGATTACAGGCTTGAGCCACCGCGCCCGGCCATCCTTAGGGTTTCAACCTAGTGTTTTACTTTTGTGAAGTTATTGTATCAGTTGTTAAAAAGTTGAAATACATTTTAAGTAAGAGAGGAAATAACATTCTAATCAAAGTATAAAACAGAAAAGGATACTCGTATTAGTTTCAGTTCTGAAGAAATAGATAGCAGACAATTGTAGTTAGTCTTTGAGCATGTTGTGACAACTTCCCAATGTTGCTTGTTCCCTTGGCATCTTGAGGTATTCAGCATCTACTTCTTTCCATATAGACACTGGTACAAAGTGCATTTTAAAATTCTGTATTATCTTAGCTTACCATTTTCTTTTTTTTAAGATTTGGGATAGGACATTTAAGACAGTTTTAATGTAATTCTAAAAGTACTCCAATATTGTTAACCTGTGGTTTTATACTTACCTAGTTTGTACATTTACTTAAATTTGCTCATTTAGTCTAATGCTGGAATTAATTTGAATTCAATTTAATTTGGCTTTTCCCATATACAAGATATAAAAATGTGAAAATCATAGGAGGAATTATATGTCTCACAAAGTATTGCACTTGAGTTCACTGCAATAATGTATCATGATTTCATTTACCTGAGGACAATCCTGATTCACTGCTATATCATGCTTCAGAGAAATCAAATGCTTTTGAAAATATATTTATGTTTTAATTTAGAATTATACATTTTGTGAATAATTCTTAAATGCATCTCTAAACTTGTTTAGTCCCAAGAAGTTTCTACCAAAATCTCCCTATGCAAAAGTCACTATTGCTTTCTTGAAGAATCATGCTTAAACTACTACATATATCTTAATTATACAAAATAATCAACTGACCAATTCTACTCAAAATAGCCACACCATTTTCACTGGTATATTTTCCTCTTGAAATTACTGTGGCCTCCAAAGAACACTGCTGGCCATAACTAATGGATTACTACTATCATTTGTTTAAAATGCTTGAATTTCAGTCGCTATTTTAAAATCATGCTTAAAAGAACTGTCTTCAATGATTACACATTTTCAGTAGATTTTTATAAAGAATGAAACATTTTTATGCCTTAACTCTGTGCAATGTTCACACTATAAAATTTTTATTAAGATTTCCATATAGAGCATACCAATGAATATACAGGCTTTGATTTTCATAGGAAAATTGCCTTCCAGTTTGGTGTACAATATAGTATTCCAGTGTGAACATTGGCATATGACTTTGGGGACTGCAGTGACTCTTTCAGAACAAAGATAAAAGTGCACACATGCATTTGATGTTCCAAAGTCAGGATTTTTGGAGGCCATCAAGTGCCTTAAGATCTAATCTCTCTTTTTTCCTACTCCAAACTTTCCATTTTACTTCATTTTACTATGAAAAGGTCAAAAATAATAGCTGTGTTCTTTACCAAACACAGCCACACTTCCAGATTTTGTTTTCAGTTGCAACAGATAATGGAATGTTTATGTAGATGGAATTTAAACACATCGAATATACACATTTATGAAAAACAACTCAAGAATCATGACTTGGTGATGCTGTCAGTTTTGTGGCGTCACATATAAGCTATGATGATTGTTCAAATCTAAATTACTACAAGTAAAGAGCAAAGGAGCAGTATCTGTCATAGGTCCATTCAGGTGGGGAGTGACTGTGTAACTGCTGCTGCCACACCCAGGCATGGTGCCATACCAGCCCAAACTTTGCGAATGTGGTAAACTGCAACGAAAAAAGGCAAAGAAGCCATAGGACTATGATCAGGGTATAAGAAGTCACATTTGCATTTTTAGCATTTTCAATGAATTTTGTAATAAAAGCAATCAAATATATTGAAATATGTTCTTTGTCAAATAACATAATGCCTTTCCACAAATTTAATGACTTTTATCTAATATCCTGGATTCTATATCGCATTATGTTACAAAAGAATGAATAAATGCCACTCAGAACTGGTAGAACTTGATCATCAACTGATAACAATGTAGTCCTTATGTACTAGGTTCTATTCTAAGACATCTGTGTATGTATGTATGTACGCAGACACACGTATACATTTAACCCTCACAACAAACCTCTGAGATAGGTTCTATTATCCCTATCTTACAGATGAAAAACAGGCTCAAAAAACAGATTATGGGCCGGGCGCGGTGGCTCAAGCCTGTAATCCCAGCACTTTGGGAGGCCGAGACGGGCGGATCACGAGGTCAGGAGATCGAGACCATTCTGACTATCACGGTGAAACCCCGTCTCTACTAAAAATACAAAAACTAGCCGGGCGAGGTGGCGGGCGCCTGTAGTCCCAGCTACTCGGGAGGCTGAGGCAGGAGAATGGCGTGAACCCGGGAGGCGGAGCTTGCAGTGAGCTGAGATCCGGCCACTGCACTCCAGACCGGGCGACAGAGCGAGGCTCCGCCTCAAAAAAAAAAAACAAAAAAAAAAACAGATTATGTAACTTGTCCAGATGAAATTAGGAATACAGAAAATGTCATATCAAGCTGAAGCCATTATGCTTGATGGCTTCAGCCATTAAGCTTTTCTCCTTGCCCGAATCACAGCCAATAGCGTACTAGGTAAGGACTTGAAATGGTTTTGAAACAAGGAGGGCATGGGAAGATTTCCTATGGCAGTTAAGCTTCCCAAGAGTTTTATCTAGGGTTTCTCTGAATTTTGACCAGCACTAGAGATATGGAAACAGATACATAATCACTATAATGGTATTTCTTCTTTGTGCATCCCCCTCCCACAAACAGCTCTGAACCAGCAAGTGATCCTGAAATGAAATGGTACCATTTAAGCCTAAAGGCATATAGGCTTTAGTCAGATGGTAGTTCCTGATAATGCAGATCCCACCCTGGGTTTAACATCTGCTTTAAACTCCAGTATTGCTGATCTTATTTATTGACATATTACTACCAAATCACCTTTTTTCATATTTTGGTTAAAGCTTAGATTTTTTTTTCCAATCAATTTCAATAGTAATTCAGGCTAAGTGGCTTTGTTACATCTACCTTCCTTCTCTTGAACTTCCCAGTCTTGGCAGGTCATCATCACTATCATATCGTCTTGGATTGTCGAAAAAGTAAGCTCTGGAACTGTAACTGTGACTATTTATCATGCCAGCAGGTGCCTGTGAACAAAGTATTAGATAGCATATGAAGGTTTTACTTTTCCACTAAGAAAGGAGGCTAGAAACTACAATAATTTTTAGTTTTAACCTTTGCCAAAAATAGAAAATCAATACAAATGTTCCATAATTTTTAAAAATAGGAGAACAAGCATTGGGGAATATTATGATATCATACCAAATTCTGGTTTAATCTCTGTGCCCGGAAAAACAGTACCACCGACCATGCTGGCACGTGTTCCCACAGAAACAGGACCATTCCAAATACTATATACTCTTCTCCACTTATGTCTTCTACATGAGCCTGTAAACAGAGTATGGCAGAGAATTTTTACATCTGTTTAATGTATAAGTAATCACCTCCACAGTTAACTTGTTTCAAATCAGGTAAGATAAAATATATCAACTACAGGCACATAAACTTTAAAACTTTCTATATTTTGTGGTTTCTCATGTAATGACACTTACCCTTTAAAGGACATAAAATGCTTTGAAGTTAGAATAAAAAGCAGTGATTTTTTAAATGTATCAGTTTATGACAATTTTAATATATGGATAATAAGGAGTGATCTCATATTTAGGCCCCATAATCTGAAGAGAGTGACTTTTAAAGACATTACTGTTCTAGCTGCTCCATAGGCAAAATAACAGCACTTACCCTGAATTACACCTGTAGAAAAATGGAACATGTTAAGTCACTCAGCTCAGCTCAGCTCTACTTAAAATATGCTTTTGGACCTCATCTACATATTAAATTTGTTTCTGTTCTACAGATGTTGGGAGAGGGAAATGGAAAAAAGAGTGAAGAGAATCTGCCACAAGGAACCACATGTGAAAATTCCTTCACTTTAGAAAGGTAAATGAGGCCGGGCGCGGTGGCTCAAGCCTGTAATCCCAGCACTTTGGGAGGCCGAGACGGGCGGATCACGAGGTCAGGAGATCGAGACCATCCTGGCTAACACGGTGAAACCCCGTCTCTACTAAAAATACAAAAATCTAGCCGGGCGAGGTGGCGGGCGCCTGTAGTCCCAGCTACTCTGGAGGCTGAGGCAGGAGAATGGCGGGAACCCGGGAGGCGGAGCTTGCAGTGAGCTGAGATCCGGCCACAGCACTCCAGCCTGGGTGACAGAGCAAGACTCCGTCTCAGGAAAAAAAAAAAAAAAAGAAAGGTAAATGAAAAACAGTATTCCAAGGTCCCTAAAATTCAGTACAAAGCTAAATATGGGAATGCTAGAAAGTTAAATATGCATAGAGTACTGGGAATTATGATAGCAAATACCTGGACACCCAAAGAACTACGAATGCTCTCCCATTATCAAGGCTGACAAAGCCAGATTTTTATGAAAGCCATTATTTAAACATCTAAACCTGAACCAAATAGTAAGAGTATATGTAATTCTTGGGTAGGGGAGAGTTACTTTCCTCCTAATAAAGACCATATTCACTGGCTAATAATAGGCAATTCATTTATCTAGAAATATTTAACACCATCATTAACAAAAATAAGTAAAATTAGCATACGACCAAGAGGCTTGTGGCACTATTATTATTTACCAAAAAGGAGAGAGAAAATACTCCTTTGGTAGAAGTTCTCTGTGAAGAACGATTTCAAATGTCACACATATATAAAGATTTTTAAACACAAAGCTTTAAGTATGATTACTGACAGTAAACAGAGATTCCATAAATGTGTTTGTAAGTCAAACACTACAGTATTCTCCTAGATGAGGGTAAGTTAATTATCACGTTGTTAGACTGGGAATATGTGGTAGGTATTTACCTTATCTGAAAGATTGTCCCAGCCATAATTAAATGGACTTTCTAATGTATCCTGAGATATGGTGACCACCACCAAATTATAACAAGCTCTGGAAGAGTACAGAAGAATGACTACAGAGCCCACGACGACAGTCTGGCACAGAGACATACCCTAAAACAAATAAAAATCATCTTTAGTATTCTACACATTTGTCATGACAAGCTATTCATTTACATACAATATGGTCACCTCTTGCAATGTACTCCTAGAAAGCATTAAGTGAGCACCTGTTGAAATAAACTCTTGATTATTTTGCTTTTCAATTTCTATTCCTAGAACTGCTTGTGTTTAATATGTGGAAGTTTTTTGCCAACTTGCCAAATAGCAGCTGGAGAAAGATTTTGTTCTGCCAAGGTTGCCTTTTAATATATGAATAAACAAGTTGGCAAAAGATCTGAACTTTAATTGATGTTAATCAAAGAGGTAGTTTAGTCATAATGAGAAAAGAATAGTCCATTTGATACACTTAATTTCTGATACAAAATTAGAATAGAAATAGAGTTCCTATGCTATTTGCTTTCATTCTTTTAGATTCTATTAGAGAGTGGTTGTTAGTCCCCTATTGATGACAGTGTTGATGGCAAATGTCCTGGGCACCCATATGTACTTTCAGATCCTTAACATTTTAAGACTATGGCTTTCACCATTTCCCTCAACATAAAAAGCCCTTCCGACTTAGTGGTTCTCAACTGGAGTGTGTATATGGGAGAAGGGTGTGGTAGTCACCTCTTGCAGAGATTCTTAACCTGGGGTCTGTATCTCCATAAATCCATTTTCTTCACAATCCTGTGTATTTTATTTTATGCATTAAAAAAATTACTCTGGGCCGGGCGCGGTGGCTCAAGCCTTGTAATCCCAGCACTTTGGGAGGCCGAGACGGGCGGATCATGAGGTCAGGAGATCGAGACCATCCTGGCTAACACGGTGAAACCCCGCTATTAAAAAATACAAAAAAACTAGCCGGGCGAGGTGGCGGGCGCCTATAGTCCCAGCTACTCGGGAGGCTGAGGCAGGAGAATGGCGTGAACCCGGGAGGCGGAGTTTGCAGTGAGCTGAGATCCGGCCACTGCACTCCAGCCTGGGAGACAGAGTGAGACTCCGTCTAAAAAAAAAAAAAAAAATTACTCTGTGACATCCTTGCCAAAGAGTTCCATTGCACAGAAACACCCAATATAGTGTTTTGGAAGTTTGTGTTTGGTTGTCACAATGATTAAGAAGGGGCAATTATGGCATTTAGTGCACAAGGTCCAGGGACGCCAGATGACTTGCAAGTCACAGGAGAATCCTCCACTAAGATAACTGTGCTCTGGCCTTGATAACTTTCTAATGTCCTCCCGGACATTCATGAAGATGAAACACCTCTTTATAATTATCTGAGTCAGAACCTAATTCTGTTTTGAATATAAACGAAGTACATGTTTGCATAGTTTAAATAGATGCCCAAATTTCCAGAAACACATAGAATATGTAAATTGAAGGAAATTCGTACTTTGTTTTCTTCAGAATTTTATCAGTTGTTCAAATATTTCAGAAAATCATGACATTGACAGCAATATTGCTTGTGGTATACAAGTGACCAATGCAACACACTGTAACAGTTTGCATTTATAGCTGCCCCATTCATGGTTTCTGTGTCTAAATACAAACATCTATTACATCATGCTCCAAAAGTAATGTATCAAAATATTTATTAATTACTCTCCTTTTATTTCCTCGTTATGTTACAATTAAGGCAATTACACTGAATTTTATGTGTGTAGGCAGGTTAAAAAGCCATTAATTTCAGGATAGAAACAGGTAATTAAAAATGTTTTCATTAGAACTGCACTGGGTTTTGCAGGGCTCTTGTGGGGTTAAGAATTATTATTATAACTGACTTCCTCAGAACAACTCATTTTAGAGGTATATGAAAAGAAGGAACAAAAACATAAAAGATACCCTGAAAGATGTTGGGATAGTAACAGAGTACTTTCTCTGAGCTAACACACTACCATCACAAAAAGTATGTGTGAAAATAAAACTGGAAAACTTAAAAATTAAGGCTAAAATTTTCTACAATATGCTATTTTATTTTTGTGAATCCAAAAGAAATTGTTAATAAAAAAGTTAATCTAAAACCACTCCAGATCCAATTTTAGAAGTAATGTATTATTAAAGGAAAGTAAGGAAACAAGAACCAGAAAACAGAATGCTGTAAGAATTACCATCCTCAAAAATAACTGCAAAAGTTTATATGCATTGCTTTGGGAAATAAGACAATGGTCAGAAACAGGCTATAATACAGAGAAACTGTTTAAATTTGTAAATACTATGGAAGCTTTTAAAAAAAGATTGTGAGAAAAGAGCAAAGAATCAATGCAGAAGTAATTAATACAACAAACCAAACAACCTCTAGTCAAATTACAAACATAAAACAATGAAAGACATCCACTCATTTGGAAAACAAAAGATTCACCCCCGCAAAATACAGGATTACAAAATGAAAAATAAGGATCCAGTGACATGGAAAGTGTTATCAAAAGTTGAAGAAAACCTTCCTAAAATAGAGTCAGAACAAACAATTCAACTCAGGAGAAATTCTCAAGGAATGATTTTCCTTTTCCTGTCTCTGACACTTACATACCACTTTTAAAGAAATTCCACACTTGATAAGTGAAAAAGAGTTATACCTAACTCCTAAACACCTCAGTATCCAAAATATTGCAGTTCAATAGTGTTTACAGATACTTTTAGAATGCAGATATGCAGAAATCTTAACTTACTAGTCATTGAGTTTTGACAAATGTATACACCTGTGTAACCCAAATCTCCACCAAAATACAGAACATCATCATTCCAGAAAGTTCCCTCACACCCCTTCCCCATCAACCAAACCCAAAACACAAATGCTCCCCTGCTCTGTTTTTTTACAATTTAGTTCTACCTGCTCTAGAAGTTCATGTAAGTGGCATCATAGAATATGAACTCTTGTATGTTTCATTCACTCTGCAGAATGTTTTTGAGGTTCATCCTTGTTTTTGGATGTATCTGTCAGGAGTTAGTTGTTTTTATTGCTGAGAGGATAATTACAGTGACCAAGTCTTTCTGATTTGCTTAGGGGTTTTCTGGTTTTAGCACCTGAAGTCCCACATTCTGGAAAACTCAGACCCAGGAAAATTGAGCCAGTAAATCACATTAATTCCACTTTCTGATTATATGAGTTTGTTTACATGACAGTTAGAGTCTATGAATATTCTTGTACAAATAGTTTTGTGGATATGTTTTCACCTCTTTTGGGTAACTACCTAAGAGTGGAATTGCTGGGTCATATGGTGGTCATAAGTTCAGCTGTGTAAGAAACTGACAAATCTTTTCCCAAAATGGATGTACAATTTTATACTTCCAACATAGTGTGAGAGTTTCAGTTTTTCCACCCAACTGTCCAATTATAGACCTCACTCAGGACTGTCAATCTTTTCAGCCATGCTGGAAGATGTGTAGTGATATCTCATTTTGGTTTTAATTTGCATTTCCCAGATGACTAATATTGTGTTATTGGGCATTGGTATATCTTCTTTATGAAGAATCTATTCAAATCTTTTGACCACTTCCAAATTGGGTTGTCTTTTTAAATCAATAAGTTGTAGGAGATCTTTTTATATGCTGACAATCAACTCTCATCAGATATATGATTTTCTTGAAGTCTGTGGCCTGCCTTTGCATTTTCTCAGTTTTGCCTTTGATAAGAATTTTTACTTCTTTTATTTTTATTTTTTATTTTTGAGACAGAGTCTCCCTCTGTCACCCAGGCTGGAGTGCAGTGGTACAATCTTGGTCCACTGCAGCCTCTGCCTACCGGGTTCAAGTAATTCTCCTGCCTCAGCCTCCTGAGTAGCTGGGATTACAGGCGCCTGCCACCACGCCTGGCAAATTTTTGTATTTTTAATAGAGATAGGGTTTCACCATGTTGGCCAGGCTGGTCTTGAACTCCTGACCTCAAGCGATCTGACCACCTTGGCCTCCCAAAGTGCTGGGATTACAGGCATGAGACACCATGCCCAGCCTGATGAGAAATTTTAAATTTTAATTAATTCTAATTTATCAACTTATTTTTTCATGGTTATTACTTTTTATTGCCCCTCTAAGAAATCTGCTGCAACTACCCTGTTTTCTTTTGGAAGCTTTTCACTTGTTTCATTTACATTTAGGTCTATGTTCTATTTTGAATTAATTTTTGTGTATGGTATGAAATGGAGTTGGAGGTTCATTTTATTCCATATGGATACCGAATTGCTTCAGCACCAGTTTAAAAAATTTCTTGCGGTATTGGATTGCTTTACCATCTTTGTCAAAAATCAATAAATCACATTAAGTGTAGATTGATTTCTAAGCTCTCATTCTGTTCTACTAATCTGTCTTTCTCATGTCAGTAGCACACTGTCTTAATTATTGTAGCTTTATACTAAGTTTCAACATAATGAAGTATGGACCCCTTTCATTTTCAGGGTTACTTTCTGTACTGTTCAACACAATAGCCACTAGCCACATGAGAGTTTTTACATTTAAATTAAACTAAAAATTCCTGAACAGTTCCTGTTGCTCTAGCCACTTTTTAAGTCACATTTGGCTAGCTATCATACTGAACGGTACAGCTACAGAATATTTTCATCAACACAGAAAATTCTACAGGAAAGCACTACTTTGTTTTTTATTTTTAATATATACATATTTTTGAGACAGAGTCTTGCTCTGTCGCTAGGCTGGAGTGCAGCAGTGTGATCTTGGCTCATCGCAACCTCCACCTCCCAGGATCAAGCAATTCTCCTGCCTCAGGCTCCTGAGTAGCTGGGATTACAGGCACGTGCCACCATGACCAGCTAATTTTTGTATTTTTAGTAGAGACAGGGTTTCATTATGTTGGCCAGGATGGCCTTGATCTCCTGACCTTGTGATCCACCCACCTCAGCCTCCCAAAGTGCTGGGATTACAGGCGTGAGCCACCGCACCACCCAGCCAGCATTACTTTAAATATTTAGATCATCTGCACTGTCGTACAAATTTTGGAATTAGCTTGTCAATTTCTTCTTTTTAAACCACTTTATTGAAGTATGATTGACATGTGAAAAGCTGTATACCACTTGGTGAGTTTCCCAACTTGTCAATTTCAATTTTTAAATTTTTACTGATTTATCTTTGAGACAGAATTTCACTCTGTCACCCAGACCGAAGTGTTTTGGTATGATCACAGCTCATTGCAGCCTTGACTTCCTGGGCTCAAGGGATCCCCCTACCTCAGCTCCCCAGGTAGCTGGGACTACAGGTGCACACCACCATGTCTTGCTAATTTTAAATTTTTTTTAGAAATAGTGTCTCACTACATTGCCAAGGCTGGTCTTGAACTCCTAGGCCAAAGTAATCTTCCCACCGAGGCCTCCCAAAGTGTTGGGATTACAGGTGTGAGCCACCACATCCAGCCCAACTTCCTTTTTTAAAAAAAAGCATGGTAAAATTGTGATATGGTTTGCATATCATATCATATATGTTGAATCAATTTACAGATTCACTAGGGGAGAATTGCCATCTTAACAATACTGCATCTTCCAATCCACGAATATGGTATATCTCTTCACTAATTTTAGGTCTTCTCTGGTTTTTCTTAGCAGTATTTTGTAGTTTTCAGTATACAGATATTGCTTGTTTTTTGGGAATTTTTTTTCCTAAATATCTTTTTTTTGAGCTACTATTGTAAATGGTGTTGTTCATTTAAATTTTATTTTCCAATTGATTATTCCTGTTATATATAAAAATACAATGTGTTTGTAGTGTTTTGACCTATTCTGAGAACTTGCTAAACTCATTGGTTCTAATTGTTTAGCATATGCCTTAAGATGTTCTCCTTAAATAACTGTTATCTGCAATTAGAGACAGTTTTACTTCTTAATTCCCATTTTTTACCTTTTGTATCTTCTTCTTGTCTTATTGGAATATTGAATAAAAATGGTGAGAGCTGACATCCTTGCTTTGTTGCCAATCTTAGGGGCAGAACATTCAATATTTAAGTATGACATTAGTTTTAGGTTTTTTAGTAGATGTTTTTTAATGATATTGAAGTACTTTCCTTTTCTTCTATTCTCTATTAGCTGAGAGTTTTTTTTCTTTTTTTAACCATGAAGGTTACCAAATTTAGTCAAATGCCTTTTCATTGTTTATTGAAATGATTATGTGGTTTTTCTCTTTTGTTTTAATGTAGTGAATTACACTGATTCTAAATGTTAAACCAATGCTGCACTCCTAGGATAGACATCTCTTGGACACAATAAATTATCTTTTTTATATGTTGATTAGATTTTGTCTCTAAGTATTAGGGACACTATTCTGTAAGTGTTAATGTACAGTCATCTCTCAGTATCCATGGATTGGTCCCAAGACCCCCTGTGGATACACCAAAGTCCACAGATATTCAAGTCCCTTATATAAAATGGTATAGTATTTACACATAGCATGCACATCCTACTGTATACTTTAAATCATGTCTAGATTATTTATAATACCGAATACTGTGAAAAATATGTAAATAGTTGTTATTCTGTATTGTTTTTAAAGTTATATTATTTTTATTGTTGTATCGTTACTTTGTATTTATTTAATTTTTTTTTTTTTTTTTTTGAGATGGAGTCTTGCTCTGTCGCCCAGGCTGGAG